>NC_136878.1:37862058-38290940 GCF_949152265.1 Phoxinus phoxinus
AGATCAAATTCTATTTCCATGAACGCTACAATAAAAAGGCTACACAAATACCACATTCTTTGAGTGACCTATTAGATAGATTAGATACTGGTCTCATTGATTGCAACAAGACACACACATTTTAGTGTTGACTGCGTTTGTCAAGCTCAACTATTCAACATTGTTTCCAAAATTAGGCTACTATAAAAATTATTAAAATAATAGGCTATTTTGTAAAAAAAAAAAGAACAAAATATTCATTAAAAATTTAAGTGAATTCATAATAACTATAAACCAACATCTGCCGGCCGCGACACATATTCTGACAACCTATATTTTGTTAGGGGTCCAATAAATGAATATTGTCTTTGATAAGCGTTTGAAAAGCTGCCTATTTTCAAAGATGCACCACATCCACCCCCAAAACTCATTTGCACATTAGCCTACTGCTGCACTTCCACTTACCGTCCCAATTCAGACTCCAGCTCATAGAAGTCCGCCAGCGTCTCTTTCTTGGATCCATCGATCCAGTATTCAGGAGCGGCTCTAGAGGCGGGCATTGTCACTTTCAGCATCTCCAGCGCTTTAGTTCACAATCAGCGCAGCGCCGACCTGTACAGAAACAACAACGTCAAGAAATGGCGTGGTAAAGCGGGCACACAATCTAGAGAGGCAAATGATACATGATTTTCGAAAGAGTTTGCCATTACCTGTAATGTGTGTTGGTGAGGTGCGCTGAGTGGCCGTGAATGTGTATCGTCAGTTGAACGCGGTTGTCATGTCGCTCTCTCTGAACGGGGCGCGCGCGGCTTCCACTGGGTCTTACTGTCGCCTATGTAGGGCGCTGAGGATGTGTGTGTGTGTGTGTGTGTGTGTGTGTGTGTGTGTGTGTGTTTGAGCGAGATATTTACCTGGATTCAATGGACGTCACATATTACATAACACTACTCCGGTATATTTTGAAGTTAGATATCATTATGGCAAACGATTTAAACATGGATGTCATCCAAGTTTTTTTTATTAACACACGACACCTTTTTATAATGAATAATTGGCAGATTTCAAAAGGCTACAGTACCTGGGTGAATCTAAATGAAAATAGTTATTTCACCCCCAAATCAGACTTCTTATTTTATTTACAGATTAAAGATTTTAATCCCACCAAATTGTTTTGTTTGTTTTACATTTATTTTCAACTGCGTTTTTGAAACAACGTTTTCAGAAATTAAAAACATGAAAAGAGGGTGCTATATCCACGTGCAAAAAAGATCGCTGAGTTAACCATGGCAACAGTGCACTGCACAGGTGCCTAGGCTATATTGATAAACGGCAAACGCTTATTTAGTACTATATTCCAAACGCTTATTTAGCCGATTCCCCCTGGCCCCCTGAACTGTCGGCTCCGCCCTGGCCCCCTGAACTGTCGGCTCAGCCCTGGCCCCCTGAACTGTCGGCTCCGCCCTGGTCCCCTGAACTGTCGGCTCCGCCCTGGCCCCCTGAACTGTCGGCTCCGCCCTGGCCCCCTGAACTGTCGGCTCCGTCCTGCCCCCCTGAACTGTCGGCTCCTGCCCCCCTGAACTGTCGGCTCCGTCCTGGCCCCCTGAACTGTCGGCTCCGCCCTGGCCCCCTGAACTGTCGGCTCCGTCCTGCCCCCCTGAACTGTCGGCTCCGCCCTGGCCCCCTGAACTGTCGGCTCAGCCCTGGCCCCCTGAACTGTCGGCTCCGCCCTGGCCCCCTGAACTGTCGGCTCCGCCCTGGCCCCCTGAACTGTCGGCTCCGCCCTGTCCTCCTGAACTGTCGGCTCCGTCCTGGCCCCCTGAACTGTCGGCTCCGTCCTGCCCCCCTGAACTGTCGGCTCCGCCCTGGCCCCCTGAACTGTCGGCTCCGCCCTGTCCTCCTGAACTGTCGGCTCCGTCCTGGCCCGCTGAACTGTCGGCGCCTCCCTGGCCCCCTGAACTGTCGGCTCCGTCCTGCCCCCCTGAACTGTCGGCTCCGCCCTGGCCCCCTGAATTGTCGGCTCCGCCCTGTCCTCCTGAACTGTCGGCTCCGTCCTGCCCCCCTGAACTGTCGGCTCCGCCCTGGCCCCCTGAACTGTCGGCTCCGCCCTGTCCTCCTGAACTGTCGGCTCCGTCCTGGCCCGCTGAACTGTCAGCGCCTCCCTGGCCACCTACTCAACCTCAGTCTCCAGGCTCTATTCCGTTCCATGGGCCTGGCCCATTCCCACCCCCCTGTTCCGCCTCCACTCACCTCCCTCCTGGACTTAATGTCTGTTTTTATACAATACAATATAGGTATTTTTATACAATAAATATTAATATTTATGGAGCGTCTGGAATCCGCTCCTTAGGGATGGGGCCCTGTCACAGCCTGTGTTCATGTCTTGTGTGAGGACTTTTGTGTTATTTCCTGTCTTGTACCATGTTTTGTAGTTTTTCATGTTGATTAGTCTCTCCAGGTGTGTCTTGTTAGTTCCCTTGGTTACCCTCCTGTGTTCCCATGACAATAAACCACACCCCCTTGTTACCTTGTTAGCCTGTGTATAAATTGCCCTTGTGTTTCTCTTGTGGTTTGTCAGTAGTTGTTTGCTGTACCATGTTCCTGTCCTGAGTTTCTATGTTTGCTCTGGATTACCTGTACTGTTATTAAAGTAGTGCTTGCATGAAGATTTTCTCTCCGCCTCTCTGTTACACCAGGATTAGGCTTTAGTTCAATAAGGGAATTTAAGTAGCTTTTATAAACGAGCCTTAGAATTTTTACTGGTTTGCATCTGACATTATGTCAGCACAAGTTGCTTTCAGTTAAAACAACTCAAACATGCATTTTAGTCTGGGACTAGGCTAAAGCCTTGTCTGTAAATCCGGGGGTTGTTACTACATATGGCTCAATGCTGTTACCAAAATTATTTTATAAAAGGATAAGTCAATTCATCTTTTTAATGTTTAATATAAGGAAGAAAAAAAAGTGTATCAAATGGCTATAAACCAACATTAGTTAGCCTAGTACTAGTACTAAGTGACAGCAACATTTTGGCGTCTTGTCAGGTGTCTTCCCTATATGGATTAGTATGGCATGTAAATTGATAAACGTGCTTTTATTATCACTTTTTTATAGATTGGTATGAATTATTATTACATATATAATAAAAAATAAAAGCCATAGAAGCCTTAAAAATTACTGACAAATTTCAATAAAGTGAACCCCAATTAAAAATATATATTTTGCATAAAGTCAAATGAAGTCCAATAAGATTTGACGCACTAAACTTTTTTCATGGCCATTAAAGGGTTAGTTCACCCAAAAATGAAATTCTGTCAGTAATTAGCAACTTACCCTTATGTTGTTCTAACCCGGTGATTTTCGTTCATCTTCGGAACACAAATTAAGATATTTTTTATGAAATCTGAGAGCTGGCTCACTCCTCTATGGGCTTCTAGTTAATTTCATCTGCCAGCCCAGAAAGTTAGTAAAGACATCGTTGAAATAGTCCAAGTGACTACAGTGGCTCAACCTTAAGTTTATCAAGCGACTAGAACTTTTTGGGCGCAAAAAATAACGACTTTATTCAACTATGCATTTTCTTCTGTGTGGGCCTCTGACGTGAGTTCACGAGAGTCACGATGCATGCGCGAGTAGGCTACTGAGAAGATGACGCTCACCATCATTTGATGGGAAAGTGTGAAAGGTAGCCATTAATTTTGCGGCATTGCATTTTTACGTTTTCTCGTTGGTTTCTCATGATTCGGACATCCAGGAAATGCACACTTTAAGGTAAGAACCATTTTAAACCATAGAGGTTTTAAACATAACATCGAGACCCATCTGCGCCATCTTTTCATTCTCGCGCATGCGTCGTGGCACTCTCGTGAACTCACGTCAGAGGCCCACACAGAAGAAAATGAATAGTTGGATAAAATCATTATTTTTGTTTGTTTTTTGCGCACAAAAAAAAGTATTCTCTTTACTTGATAAACGTAAGGTTGAGCCACTGTAGTCACTTGGACTATTTTAACGATGTCTTTACTAACTTTTCTGGGCTGGCAGATGAAATTACCTAGAAGCCCATAGAGGAGTGAGTCAGCTCTCAGATTTCATAAAAAAATATCTTAATTTGTCTTCCGAAGAAGAACGAAAGTCTTACGGGGTTGGAACAACATGAGGGTAAGTAATTAATGACAGAATTTTCATTTTTGGGTGAACTAACCCTTTAATTAAACAAATTCTCACTACTATAAAATTATTTTATTTTTTTGGACAAAATGTGCTTTATAGTAAGATTTTTTTTTTTTTTAAGTTAATTTTGTCTGTTTTTAAAATAGTGTCTGGCAGAATGATTTACATGATTGTTTTATCATGTTACTTCCAGTTTTCATATGAATATGACAATCTTGAACCACCCCAATACTTTTGCCTATCCTTGCTAGATTATATCAAAGTACCATGGCATTACCATCTGATCTGAAGTAATTTTTTGGAAGTGCTGTTTAAAGTTATTCTGAAAAACGTTTTATTAAAGCATTTATTACCCCCAGACCTCTGAAGCATGTAGGGCTACATTTCTACTTCAGTCTTCTTTCGTTTGGACACCAGCCCCCTTACAGATTTTGACTTAATGTGAAATATTGAGGAACTTTTTCTTACATTTTTCAAATATGCCACTTTCAGTGATGATTTGAATGTGCTATGAGGAAGAAATCACCCACACGGAGTCCAAATCTGTACTGGCCTGCATGACTGGTCATCCTTTAAAGCTCAAGCAGTGCAGGAGTGTTTTGGGCTCCCACACAGAGAGACCCATCTGTTCAGTATCTGCTCAACACAAAACAACCACAATCCCAGCTAACCACCAGCATCACACATTCACTTCCTTGCTGTGCAGTCATACAAAATGAGAAGCACTGGAAGATGGAGGATCCTTTCGGATGTAGGAGTGTGTATATGTATAGCAGATATATTGTGTACAACTTTAGATGACAAAATATCAAATCGGGCAGCATTTATTTTATGGCTTGGTTTGATAGAGTCATCCATTCAAAACCCACTGTGTAAACATAAGAGTGCCATGATGTGTAAACTATTAGTAGAAAAATCATATAGATTTGGAATACTTTTAATGTGTATTAACAAAATAGAGCAAGAACATTTAGTCTGACACAGTCAGGCAACAAGATTCTCCGAAATGCAAAAGATCTACATTGAAAAAAAGGTGCATTATATTAGTGCACTCTTGATATAAGACAACAGACAAATGTTCTGGTTTAAGAGCATCTGCATGGACATCCACGTCTCCTCCAGGTTCTTCGACACGCTCTCGGCCTCCTCCATCAGTTCCGGCTGGTCTGCGATGAACCGAAGATGGAGCTGACACAGAAAGACGGCATTGTGAGGAAAAGTAAAAACACTCAAATTGTCAAATTAGTAGATAATGTTTAGATGATTTTAAAATTAAAATGTACAGAAATGAGGGAGAGTCAGTCTACAAAGGGTGCTGATCTATAAACCATAATGGGAAATATTTTCGTAAAACATTTGCTGCCCTCTGCTGTTTAAAAACCAAACAAACCCAGTGTGTTCTAACCAGCAACATTACAACTTTCAAGCATAAATTATTTTTTCTATGTAAAAAGGCAGTGACAAAAATCATAACCAATCAGAACATATCTGATGTTTGTTGGAGCCCTTTTATAAATGTAAGATAATAATTAGTTTGTGTTACAAAACTAATTGCATTATTACACTTCATTTAATATTTACATTATTTTAGGTTCATATAGTTTATAAAAGATCACATGATATATTTTTATTAAATGTTAATTGATACTACAATAATATACACTCACTGATGAGCAAAACATTATGACCAGTCACAGGTGAAGCGAATATCGTTGATCATCTCCTAACAAGGCCACATATTAAGCTCCCTCTGAGGCCCCGTTTACACGATGGGAAAACGCGGATATTTCTCTGCGTTTTGGCCTGTCATTTACACGAAAACGCCGTTTTTATCCCAGAAAACGATTATTTCTAAAAACTCTGGCCAAAGTGGAGATTTCTGAAAACGCCGGTTATATGTTGTCGTGTCAACTGGGAGAAACGGGGTTTTAGGTTCTCTCTTGTCGATTCTGAGGATTCAAATTGGCTTGCATGGCTTTATCCTTCTCCCTACACTGCCGCCCATAGGTTTGGCATAGTTATGATGGCGCTCGACGGCGTATTTATGCGGGTTGTGTGAACGATGTTATTATTGATTATTATCCTAGAGTGGAAATCACACAATCCACCTAATATGTCATCATGGCTTAGTGATATAATGATGTTTAATGTAAATATAAATATATATTTTTTTTATATATATATATAAAAAATAAAATAAAATTATGAAAAAAAAATTTTTTTTTTTTTTTTTTATTTTTTTTTTTCTCTAGATGTTTTAGAGTGTCACCCCTTTAATGCTGTGTACTTAAAAAAAAAATGAAAAAAATTTTTTTTGGTGAATTTTTGTGTTTTTGTCAATTTCCCATTCATTTCCTATGGGGGTCATTTTTGACCAAAGACCACAAGTGTGACTATTTTTTTTATGACCACTTAGCATGCTCGGATCATGACCTCAATTTTTTTGTGTTCACATACATAATGCCATAAAAGTCACCAAGTTTCGTAACATTCCGATGAAGCTGTGATTTTTAAAAATTCAAAACATATTTTTTGTAATCTGAATTTATTGGTGTGTATGTGTATAAAAGTGTGTTTGTATGTGTGGGTGTGTCTGTTTTGCACTCTTGATGTTGTAGAGTTTCCCCCCTTTCCTGCGGTGTACTTTTTTTTAGGATTGTGTCCGATTTGTAGATTGTACACACAAAAATGCGGAGAATTTTTGAATTTTTGTAAATTTCCCATTCATTTCCTATGGGTCGGTCATTTTTGACCGAAGACCACAAGTGTGACTATTTTTTTCACGACCACTTAACATGCTCGGATCATGACCTCAATTTTTTTTTGTATTCACATACCTAATGCCATAAAAGTCACCAAGTTTCATAACATTCAGATGAAGCTGTGATTTTTAAAAATTCAAAACAGAAAATATTTCGGTCAGAAACGACCGAGGACCGTCTGAGGGTTTTAACAGTAAGTAATAAACACAAAAAGGATCGTTTCAGTTAAGTATTGTGCTTTTTTCCTTGCCATTATTTATTTATTAGTTGTTAAATCATTTTAATGGAACTGGAATCGGAACCGGAATCGTTAGGCGGAACCGGAACCGGAAAATTTCTTACGATTCCCAACCCTAGAGCTCATGTGTTGTCCTGGCCTAGAAACACGTGAGAAGTGCCGGTATGCAAGAAAAAGTGAGGGTACGCTACAGATTAAAATATAGAAGAGCTGGTACTGCCCACTTCGATCACTATACACACACAAATACACAAATCATGGTTGGTAAGTTTGAGAGCGAGTTTGTTTTCGATAGAAATTGAGCCCTTCGTTGTTCAAATTTTAATTTCCTCTGGAACTGGATTAAAAATAGATTTTTTTTAATCATAAATATTATAATACTATATTATACATATTTTCAAAGAAAAACCATCAGCTGGAAGATAGCCCAAATCCACCTCCCCCCAAAAAATGCATTCCACAGTCTTTATTCGTCTTTATACGGCTATGTGGAACAGGATTTTAGATCAATGATTGACTGCAGACGGGGGACTCCCAGCGTATTAGAAAGAAACCGAAACCAAGCAACTGGCAGTCATGGCTAGTTGGGCCAGAAAATAGCAGGTCCTACAAAACGTCGTATAGCTTTGTATTGGAACTTAGAGCCAAAGACAATGTGTTAAGGAGCTTATATTAAAAATAGTATGTAAAAAAAAATGCAGATTGGTTATACCGTACCTTGAGGAACAATGCAAGGTAGGATTGAGCCAGGTCAAAATCTTTTTTGGACTGAAGAATGCTGCTGATCATCTTGAGGAAACTCTGCATAACTCTGACTTCTCCACCCATATCTGGAGACAGAGCCCGAAGTTCTGTTTCAATGGCAGAGGGGCCCAACTCTCTCAACAGCTTCACTGACTCCTCGTCTATCATGAGAAAACAGATGATCAACACAGTGAATGTGTTGCAAATTCAAAAGTACAGTCTCATTTCAAATAACAGCATAAGAGACTTACATGAGTTGCTGTCTAAAGCGTTCTCAAGCTGAAGGTAGAAGGTGGACTTCTGTGCCAACACTCCCAAGTTGACAACTTTAGACTAAGAAAGAAAAAAAGGACGACATTTAAATGATCATAATAAGCATTGTATATAAATAAACAATTCATACTCTACTTACATATGGTTCATATATATATATATATATATATATATATATATATATATATATATATATAGTTTCAACCAAAAAAAAACCCACCTTGCAACCTGTACCGTGTGTGCTAGACTAACTGGCACTAGTCACAGCACTTGCGTACTTTTGCCCTATTGTTGGTTTGATTACTTCTTTTGTTCTCCTCATTTGTAAGTCGCTTTGGATAAAAGCATTTGCTAAATGATTAAATGTAAATGTAAACTTACTTATAAACATTTTTCAGTCAATATCCTATACCCAAACTTATACCCCCTCGTTTTACATAACTGAAAGCAACTTGCACTGGAATATCAGTGCCATTGTTATGTCTCAAGATGCACATCAGTTATGTTTTTTTCTAAGGCACATTTATAAAAGCTACTCAAATGTCCCAATTAAACTAAGGCCTAAGCCTGACTTAATCTAAGCCTCGTCTGTGAAACAAGACCAAAGTGTTTTTATTTTTCTGAGGCAAAAAAAAGAGGAAAACTTCTGATTTGTATAATCTACAAATTTATATATTTTCAACAACAATAAATACTATACTGTGGGATTACAAATTAAGAATTTGTTTAAGATCTGCTGATCCTACATCCTGGATATAACATCACATGAAAAACTAAGGTCAACTACACTGTAATTTGGGCATTCAAGGTGAACATGATGATATAAATTTACTGATTAGATTCAATATAGTTTCCAGTGAGGGGTTTGTGTCAGTCTTCCTACTGAGAGTCAAACTGTGTGTGAATGTTTACATAGAATAGAATAGAATGAGGCGTTTATATAGGGCTTTCATTTGTACTACTGTACAGCCAAAGCACTTTACAGCCATATCAGGGAATCTCTCCTCAACCACTGAAGCTACCACTGGCACCGGTTCTTGATAAAGAATCCTGCTGAAAACACAACCAAGTCTCCTGGTCTTTTCTACAATACCAAACTCAAGAGACACCATCAAAAGAGAGTTTACCTGGCCCTCTGAGGGTGTGTTTGGTTGAGCAAACTGGGGCACCAGCCCTGGAATGGTGGGAATGAAGAAGGGTGCCGCTTTGGGTAATTTTGGAGGCTCTTTGGGTTTGTTCTTTTTCTGTAGATGAAGATTTTAATTTAAGAGTTTATCAAACATATCACACTTAACCACAGACTTTTTTTTTGCCGCTTTTACAAGCATAATACCTTGATGATGTCCAGATGCAGTAGGTTCTTCCAGCGCGAGTCAGGAAGCAGTGAGAGTGTGACCAGATGTTCATCCAGCTGTGCTGGTGAAATGTACTCAGCCATCTCAGAGCTGTCAATGTCTATACCTTCCTCTTCTTCTGTTTCTGTTTAAAAGCACAAAATTAAAAGGATTTAATATCAAGTTAAATGATTTTTAAAATGATAATCAATATGATCCTGTGGTTGCACCTTTGCTTGGGCAGGTGCCTGGCAGCATGATCACAGTCGGCTCATAGTCTGCAGGTAGAGGGCGCAATGACACCATACTGCACAGTGTGTTATTGGACCTAGAAATGAAACAGAACAATACTCCTTAGGGAATATAAAATTTTTCATAGAGCAACTTCTTTGAATCATAATGCTTGGGTCATGACAGTCTATGTTTGTATGTAATTGTAATATGCATGTAATAATAAACAGCCAATATGGTAGTAACTTAGTAAATAGTGAGAATAGGTCCCCAAGCTAGTGTTACATAATACGGTGTTCAATTAACTGATATATTTAAAAATGTGTGTGTGATTATATTTATATATATATAGGATTGTATATATATAAATATAATCACACACACATTTTTAAATATATCAGTTAATTGAACCTTTTGAAAAATTAACACAATCCCTCATGCGTTTATTGAGTATAATATTGGATGCACCAGGCTTTTATAGCTCATGGTATGGAGCTCATATTTGAGTAAAAAAACACCTTAATTGCTGCAGATGCTGATATTTATGTGGCCAAAAAGTAAGATAAAATTCTGACAGCTTGAAAAGTAAATTAGTGAGACATCAATGGGAAACATTATAGCAGACTATTTATATAAAATGCATATAAATTAGGGCTGTCAAAAAAATTAATCGCATCCAAAATAAAAGTTTGTGTTTACATAATATATGTGTGTGTACTGTGTATAATTATTTATATATATATATATATATAAAAACACACAATCATGTATATTTTTAAGAAAAATTGGTTATATTTATATATAAAATATTTATATATAATATAAATTATATAAATGTATATACAGTATATAAATGCAAATATTTCTAAAATATATACATGATTGTGTGTGTATTTATACATAATAATTGTACACACACACATATTATGCAAACACAAACTTTTATTTTGGATGCGATTAATCACGATTAATCTTTTGACAGCCCTAATATAAATATCAGTTGTCAGTCACTCTATAATACATCTCTGAATAATGTCTAAGTAAAATGAGAAATACTTTGTTCTATGACCAAAGCTATGTAGTTTTTATATGCAATATATGCAATGCAATACAATGATGATCGGAAGTCGAATGAATTTGGATGCATCATATTTTATATTAAAATTTTAACAGGATTGTCCTAAAAAATTATGCATGGAAAATCAAGTAAAACCAAGTTGCATAAGCCCAGTAATTATTCATCTTGAAATATTATTAATACATGTTATGTTATTCTTACATTTTTACTTTATAAAAATTTTACAGCAAAAAGTCATGTGTACCGCATTTGTACATATATATATATATATATATATTTGTGCGGGTTTTATGGTACTTATTACACATTGATTAAAGAAAGCTGAAGGTCATTACAAAAAATAAATATATATAAAAAAAAACTATAACCCAGAGCATTCTGGGGATAAATGCCTTGCTCTTGTGAAAGTTCACAGATTGCTCCCTCTTTTTAATTTTTGGATGGTCTGACCTGATATTGTGTTGCATTGAAAAAAAAACATCAATTGGAAATAACATCAGCTTAAGTAAATTACTAAAACTATATATATATATAAAAAAAATTCTTCAAATATAATGCCATTCATACATCAGCAGATTCAATTGGCAACATCATGAACTCATTACCCACATAACCTTCACTGTTCAGTCATGATGAATGATAAGATATTTGTGCTAATTTTTCACCAAAATTCAACCGCACAAATCCTAATCTCATGTGTGTGAAATAACTAATTGAAGTAAAAACAAGAGTTTACAGACACAATATCTGCAAGGCAATCTCTTACCATAAGTAAACACCTAAGGTGTCAACATGCGAAGAGGCCAGGAAGTTCCCGGTAGGGGACATACTGAGACTGACGGCTGCCGCGTCTACCAGGAAACAGTCGACCAAACTATGAATGACAGCAAGAGAAAGTGGAAGGGTGTGAAAGTGTGAAAGAAAATCATTCAGTCATCCAATTGGGCCAGAGGGGACTTCATCGGCTGGAGGAATCCCCTTTAGACATACGAAAAATATCAAACAAACTAAATGTCACTACGGCCACATCTATGAAAGATAATAATTATCTCTGAATTTGGTTTCACTAGTTACTTTGAAAAGTATCAGTGACTGACTAAACGGAAAAGGTCATCACAAATATCTAACCAGTCAATAATATAGAAAGTGGAAAAGGTGTCACTGGACTGGCCTGGTCTTTCCCTCCTTCAAAAGGCTACTTTAGTGGTTTGTAGTAGAACGACAGTGATGCAATCTCACTTTTCAATCTAAGCATTACCTATACATGTTACAGGACACAAAAAAAATTGG
This sequence comes from Phoxinus phoxinus, assembly GCF_949152265.1. Lineage (NCBI taxonomy): Eukaryota > Metazoa > Chordata > Actinopteri > Cypriniformes > Leuciscidae > Phoxinus > Phoxinus phoxinus. Next base: position 37,874,158 of record NC_136878.1, read on the forward strand.
TTCATGCCTGGCCTCTACAATTACTTACTTTCAGGGCCAGATTATGCAAATGAAAAAAGGAACTTTAGTTAGACTTTAGCACTTCCATTGTAAAGACATGTTAACATGGAAAAAACAACAACAACTAAACATCCTATTGTTTGGTACATTTGGTACATTTAAAAAAGATACAATTATCATGTCCAATCCATATGTAAATTTTCCTACCATCTGAATAATGTAGGTTAATCTATTTGAATTCTCTTAATTTGGGTGTTTTTCCTTAGCAAATATTATATATGCAACAGAAAAGTACAGCGATCTCTTCCATTAATTGTAGGGCTCACTGGCTGCCTGTTGAAAAGCCTTGGTTTATGCTCTAAACTTTGTACCTGCCAGATGGAAGATCCCATGTTCTGATGGTGCAGTCCATAGATGCTGTAATCAGCCAACGTCCATCTGGACTAAATGTCTGGAAAAGCACACATAAGTACTTAAGTTACGCATACTTACTTCACCCAAATATGAAGTGTCATAATTTACTCTCCCTCATGCAAAACCCAAATGACTTTCCTTCTTATATGGAACACAATAGGGAAAAAAAGTATTTTGTCCACATTAACAACCTTAATGGTAACCAGGACCGGTCAAGCTCCAAGCAATGACAAAAAATAACCACAATAGCAGTCTAAAGAGTCATTTCAAGTACAAATAATGGTTGAGAATGGCCAAAGACTAGTCAATTTTGAATGATGTAGATGAAGCTGAAGCTCACCATGTCGTTGATCTGCCCACGATTTCCAGAGAATTTGCGAACAATCCTCCTAGTTTCCATGTCCAGAATGTGAACTGAAAAATTATCCAGCGCGATAGCAAGCATCCCGCTGTTTGGAGAGATCAAGCATAAATCAACAAAACTGTCATTCCAACTAGGGCTCTATGACATGGGTAAAAATTTTTTTTTTTTATAAAATACAACAAAAAATTATTCACACCTACTGTTGGGTCACACCAACTGTAAGTTTTGTTTTTGTTGTGCATTGAGGGATTTATTCTGTAAGTGTTTCCATCATAGTTTATGTGCATGTATTCTTATCGGATTAAAATATGTATCCACCTAAATTGAGCGCATACGTTTTTTGTGCACATTTTTTACATTTATGTGCATCTTGGCGCTTTCATCTAGCATTTTTATGCAATGTTCCACAGTGCGCACAAAAATAGATGGATGGAAAAATAACTAATGAAAACAAAAATAGCACTCATGTTTTTTTATTTAAGGTATACCATGTAACTTGCAGCGCTCTAGCGGTTAAAAATAAATAAAAATACTGCTAGCATTTTGTGAAAGGACATTGTTTTGGTTGTGCTTCGGCTCTGCGTGACTGTGTGGATGAATATGGTTATCCTACTACTCAAAACATTCACTACTAAGAGATATACAAGTTTAGAAGGAAAGAATCTCAAGATTACTATTTGAAGACGTTACTGTATACCCATTAATAGACTGTACTTCCTTGAAAATAAATTTCAGCACATCGCTACAACACAATAGATAATGCTTTACAATGAACTCTGTTAGAGCTACATACGGCAATTTATCTCACCTGTCGAGTAATAAAACCAGCATCTCCGCATCACTTTTACAACATTTCAAATCCTTCAGTTCTCACCATCTCCGAAAAGCCAAGCCAACGTTATTCTCTTTTTATTATGAGCTCTGTAGCATTCTCTTTTTGCCAGCAGACTCTCCTCTATTTGGCATTTTTTCTCTTCAAATGAAATATACTCCGATTAGCCAAAACATTATGAACACCTGCCGAATATAATAGGGGTCCTCCGCCTGCTGCCAAAACAGTGCAGAATCACAGAGGCATGGCCTCTACAAGACCCATGGCCTGAAGCCGTCCTGTGGTATCTGGCACCAAAGCCGCGTTTCCACCGAAATTACCCGGAACAATTTGTCCAAGGAACTTTTTTTTTGCCCCAGATCGGTTGCTTTCTGCGTTTACACCACGGTCTAAAGTACCAGGACGATTCTAAACTGCGCGACTGCTCCTCCCAGTCTGCGACGGATATTAAATCAGTTTTGAGCGCCACATTTATAATAAGTATGGAGGAGATTCAAACTGTGCTGCAGTTGTTTGTGATGTATTGGTTTACTAAACGATGTGTTTACGGTGTAAACACATCGAGTACCACCCCAAAGTTCCTACGGTAGAAACGCGGCTCAAGACATTAGCAGCAGATCCTTCACGACCTGTAGGTTGTGAGGTGGAACTTTTTGATACAGCACATCCCACGGATGATCAATTGTATGTAGATCTAGGGAATTTGATGGCCAGGGAAACAATTTGAACTCTTCATCATGTTCATCAAACCATTCCTGAACAATGTGTGCAGTGTGCATTATCTTGGTGAAAGAGGCCAGTTCCACCAGGGAACACCATTGTCATGAAGGGGTGTACCTGGTCTGCAACAATGTTAGGTAGGTGGCACTAGTCAAATTACTTCACATGAATGGCTGGACTCAGGGTTTCTCAGCATAACATTGCTGGCTTGCTGTTGTCTCACAGTGCATCCTGGTGACATCACCCTTTGGCTGGTTTGTGATTTGTCCCTCCTCAGACCACTACTGTTACATTCTCACCACTTCTGACCGGGATCAACCCACAAGCCTTGCCATTTCAGAGATACTCTGATGCATTCTCTTTGCCATAACAATCTGTCCCAAGTCAAAATTGTTCAGACCTTTATTCCTGCCCATTTCTCCATCCAACATGTTGATTACGAGAGCTGATTGTTTGCTTAACATTAACAGTGTTTCAACCTACAAATTAATGTTTCTTTCCTTCCTCGACCGCCAACTTGTTCAAAGTATCGGAAAAAATCCCTTATTCAGCTTACGCAGAGTCACAGAACTGTCCGGGTAAAAACAGAACTGACTGTAATGTATGCCAGGACTGATTTTGAAGGTAAAAGTCCCGCTGATCTCATTGATTTCGTTTAAAATTCTGTGTGAGAGCTTGTGTCAGCTGTAACGTTACACATCGTCATGTTTAGCGGTGACTGTCCCTGTGTCCAATGCTTCTGTCGAGCAGACACTCACAGCACTAAAGCGAATTAAAACTTATGCCAGAAATACGACGGGACAGACTGGACTTTCAGCATTAGCCAGCCTTGATAGAAAAGACTTGTTGTTGGAGCTGAAACGTACAGATAACCTGTACAACCAAGTAACTGAAGTCTTTTTGAGGAATGAAATTAGGAAATTTATTTTGTGTAAAAAAAGAATCAGTAGTTGGAGAGTATAATGCCTTTTTTGCCCCCGTTTTTTCCGTGGTGAATTTGATTTTCTTCTTAATTTTTCTTGTACATTTATGATCGAAACTTTTTTTTTTTTTTTAAACATTAATACTATTGTAACCCTTGAAGGACAAGACAAGGGAGGATCCGTTTCTGAATTTATAATCGGAACACAAGCTTTTCGGAAAAGGCCTCTACCCGGACGCTATAATTGTTGTGAAATTTGTGTTTATTTTGCACCGGCTGTTAATGGGTTAATGCAGGGAGTTCGGAAAAGGCCGGGTAGAGGCCTTTTCCGAACTCCCCGCATTAACCCATTAACTGCCGGTGCAAAATAAAAACAAATTTCACAACAATTATAGCGTCCGTTAAAGGGTTATATTTTTTATAATACATCAATTTGCCCCCAACTCAGTTGTTTGTTTGTTTTTCTCTGCTCATATTTTAATATAAATTTTCTGTATAATGAGCGTGTTGTAGGTCCGTTTAGTTGTTTGTTGCCTCCCCTATTCCCATATTCTTCACTCCAACTTTTCTAGTTTAACATGTCAAGAGTCTTTTTCAAATCTGAGTTGTGTACGACCATTGGTTAAATAGATTTATTTTAGGGTGGAAAAAAAAAAAATCAGTGTTCAAAACTATCCTTGCTGTAGCCTGAACAATTATCCGTTGTTAAATCAACGAAAACTCTTGGTATACGTCTCCCCCTTGTGACTTCTAAAAGAGCACAATAATCCTGGTTGTCTGAAATAATCACAGTTAAATCAAATAACCACGATCAGATGGTTATATTTAATAATCACGAAAGGCCTAACAAGTACACCGCAGGGTATGCCTCAAACCATCATATTAATCCTCGCTGAGGAGCTGAGCTGAAGCCCATCTCACGTAATTACCAACACAATGCTCGGCTTGCAGATTCACGTAGTGCTGCCACTAACGACTAAGTGTCTGTTATTTAATTGTGTCCATTTTATTTTGAACTCAACTAAATGGCCAAAACAAAAAATGTCACCTGTTCAAAAACATTATGTATGCATTTTCTGTAAAGCTGCTTTGAAACGATATGTATTGTGAAAAGCGCTATACAAATAAATTTGAATTGAATTGAAAGAGTCTGAACTAGCCTACTACACTTACTGTACGTTCACACCGCCGCCGGCGAGAGCGGCAAAATTCACTCTCGCCGCCCTGCCATCGACGCCGTGAGATTCGGGGACTCTCTGGCGCTCTGACGTAGATTTTAGAATGCGTGATTTTTTTTTTACTTTATTTAAAGGAGCCGCAAAGCAAATAAGAACTGAACATAAATCAGTATCCTATTTTGTGCATACTGGCCACATGTAGGGTATAAGTTAACCTATTAAAATCTTTTAAATGTGAAAGTAACAAAACACCAAAAATTTCAGACACCTTTTTCCAATCGTCGTTCTTTTTATTAATGGTACAATAACGGGAAACCTGCAACAGAAATAATTAACTTTTCCTCCATTTTGCTTAGGAACTAATGTGGTCGGAACCAAAGTTTACAGGATTGTGTTCTCTGGTATCCTCCTCTCAGGGGATTATACATTCCGATTGGTTGCTGCTGGTTGCTGTCGAACCGCGTCATAGCTTATTACCATAAAGTTGACTTGATTTCAACTCTTCTCGCCGCTCTCGCCGTCCAAGACGCGCCGCGCCGCCCTCGCCGGAGGTCGCTGCCAGCTCTCATTGAAAATGAATGGCTTCCGGGCACTTTGACGCTCTCGCCGCCGGCGGTGTGAACGCACAGTTAGCTTATCAGTAGCTGTAGCCATCAGGGCAACAAATTTGGAAATCCACTTTCTCCTCAAAAGAGTCAGTTTGCAAGCAGCAGAAGGCCACCTTATGCGACACACGCACAGTAAACCTGTGTTGTTTACTCAGCTGCGCATAATAGCACAGAATTAATAAAAAAAAAATTATATATATATATATATATATATATATATATATATATATATACTGTGTGACACAATATATATATTATTTACCATATAGATATATATATATACCCGTGTTCTGTTTTCTATCATACTCTGTGCACGTTTGCGATGACGTAATATGCACGGAAGCGCACCAGGGTTCGATATAATCAAGTTAATTAATAATCAAGTGTAAAAAAAAGAGCAAGGCTGCGGGGGGCGCCTGGAACAATCGTGCTAGGACCGCAGCAAACGAGCCCAGTGTGAAAGCACCGTCACCTGCCTCCGCCATTATTCATATCAATGCAGTGAAGGAGGGGGGGAGGGGGAAGGAAGAGGATAGCAGATTAACCAGCAGGGCGCACACAGCGCACAGACTGGTGTGTGGAGGTAAATTACAGTGAGCCGTTTGAGACGAGGGACCAAAAATAAATAGGCGGTCAATAGTAAAACGACAAGTCGACTAAAAAAATTGCCGTCGACTAATCGCAGCAGCACTAGATTCACACCTCAACCGCTAAAGGGTCAAATCTTCTGTACCATAAAAAGTGTTTTTAAAACTATGCATAATTAATTATAAGTATTAATAAATAAGGTGCAGTAAGCGATTTCTGAAAAACAGTGAACACCGTTGAAATTGGATTGGACCAAGCACCAAAACACTCTAATTGTAATCTAATTGGTGTCCGTGAAATAATATAGAATTCATAGACAATTGGAAAAGTTTTTGGGGCAGACCTGACCTGTTGAAAAGAGACTGTATTCATCCCTCCTGGGATGGTGCTGGTCTTCTCTCTAGTAATATGGCATATAGTCTTAGAGCTCAACCATGACAATATGGGGCTCAGGTCAGGAAGCAGACAGACTGGCTTAACCGACCATCTTCTAGCTGTCACCCAGGTCAGTTAAATCCCATCACATAGAGACTCTTTCACCTAGACAGGGTATCTGCACATTTTTTTAAGTCAAATTTAAGGCTTTTTAAGACCTTTTTAAGACCTGAAGAAATCAAAATTAATACCGTACATTAGGGGTTTGCAATATTAACAAAAATATATCTCGATATTTTCAACGTTTTGTTGATAATAATTAGATGATATTTTACTGATTTTCTACTGGTACCATGGCTGGTTTGATTTCCAGGGGCATTTTCACCTAAATATGGAAATTATTTCTAAACGTATTTAGAGGTATGCATCACCTTTTATGTCAAATTCTAACATTCAAATTAAATTATATTAGAATAAGACCGTACCACTGTCAAATTAAATAATTAAATAAAAAACCATCCTTGCAGTGCAGAGGTGACACAGAAGCGGCATCCGAACTGGCATTACTATATTTACACTTAATTTCCAATTGCATAAATAAAGCTATTCAATATTTAAATATGAAATTATTTATAATTTTAACATTTTAATTAAAGGGTACTTTAAATATGCAACTAAACCCGCCAGTAGGTGGCAGTAAGTCACTGTCTTAATAAGCGAGTTGTTGGAGTTTTATTCAACCGATTTGTTCAAACGGCCGATTCATTCATTGAATCAAATGATTCGTTCAAAACGCGGATTTCAGTTTTTAAAAAAGAATCGCTGTCTGTTGGACTACAGTTTCATTATGAAATTCTCGTCGGCGAAATAAAGGGGGAAACAAACAATATTGACAATATAAAAAGTAACACACAATGTTAACTTTATTGTTAATTTAACTGTTGTATAAAATAAATAGCACATTTGCAATTGTGCACAGGAAAACGGCACTCTTGCTCGTGATATTCTAATATAACAACATAATATGATATAAATATAATAAGACAAAAACTCATTTGGGGACATACCTATAACTAGCCTGGGTTTCCCCATACTGCCTTTGCGCAGCACGATTTTATTCTCGCTGAAAGGCAGTCTGGAAACCATGGACCTGATTTTCGCCTCGTTTAGGGAACCAATCACAGAACGGGGAGGGAGCAGCAAGACGATGACGACATCTATGCGACACAACTAAGCAGTTTGTTTATGGATTCAACATGGCAGCAGACGCGAAGCTACCTTTTGATGCAGCCTTAGATATTGTTCTAAGTAGTTTAGAACGCAAGTTTATTTTGAAAAAAGAGCAGCTTTTGGCGTCTATACATACGTCATCTGGTATAATGGAAACGATTGTTATGAGCTACGTACAGGCGCATTTGATAGACATTCTTAGCACCCAATAAACGGCGCCGGGCATTCGTAAACCACGCCTCAAATACGAGAAAATGCACATGTGGTTCCCAGACCCAAGTCTCAACGAGAATTGGGTCTGGCGTTAACCAGGCTAACCTATAACTGCACTGACACATCACGCAGTAAAAGCAAGCATGAGAGACAAACGCGATGTCAGCTCGAACTCGCGGTGCCTCAAACGTAGTTAAAGAATGATTACAATATCATCATAGTTCATAGACAATCCTAAGCACAAAGAATGAACTTACTATTGAACTGACATTTACTCGTTCTCTTATCCTCTCATCTCTAATACGCTGCCGTAAATGACGCGAATTGTCACGTGAACAAGCAAATCCACAAAGATAGAATAATAAAAATAATACGTACGCTAATTAGATAGTTTTCATTTGGAAAGCATTTAGATACGTCGTCAAAGTGTCATCTAAAATTTAAGACCTTTCATAGGTAAAAATAAGACTTTTCATAAGTAAAAATAAGACTTTAAGACCTTTTAAAACTTTTTAAGGATCCGCGGGGACCCTGCTAGATATCATCATATAGAGACTGTGTCTGTTCCTCGAATTAGGAAATAAAAAAAAATTCCAAACCCATCTAAGGGTAAAAATTTAATTGATGTTCAACAAATAAAAACAGATATAATACAAATGAACAAATGATAAAGCTCGGGCTGCTGAATATTCGATCTCTCACTTCAAAAGCACTTATGGTATGATTACAGACCATAACCTAAATGTCCTGTGTTTGACAGAAACCTGGCAAAAACCAAACAATTACATTACTTTAAATGAGTCCACCCCACAAGATTACGGTTATAAACATGAACCTCGTCTGAAAGGCAAAGGGGCAGGTGTTGCTGTAATTTATAGTAATATTTAGGACTGCAACAACGAATCGATAAAAATCGATTATCAAAATAGTTGGCAACGAATTTCATTATCAATTTGTTGTGTCGCGCGACACGGAGATGTTTAAAAAAAAAAAAAAAAAAAAATTTAGTTGAGCGCAGAGCTATGAGGCGCCGGACTGGACAAAAGCGAAGCGAACTCCGCGAGCAACACTGCGATTGAGACACGTGTGTTTTGGCGAGTGTGTCTGCACGCGCAAGAGAGACCGAGTGTGTCCGAGAGCGTGCGATATAGAGTGTGTTTGCGCGCGAGAGAGACCGAGTGCATCTGAGAGCACGATAGAGGCCGAGTCTATCTGCGCGCAAGAGAGACCGAGTGTGTTCGAACAGCACTGAATTTTTCATTCTTTACTCTAAGTCTAAATGACTCAGAGAAACTTCACTATATGCATGGAAAGGATGAGCTGCAAAATACACACCATACGAGGTGGTCAATCCATTGTATTTTTTTGTGAGTGTGTGCGTCTGTGAGTGTGTGCGTCTGTGAGTGTGAGAATTTGTGCGTCTGTGAGTGTGAGCGTCTGTGAGTGTAGTGTGGAGAACAAGTTCTGACGTTTAAACAAATCCTGTTAAGTTTTCTGGTTTGTATTTTTCTTTATTTTGTAAAAATTATTTATTGATCTGACAGCTCAGGTCCCTTAACGGTCCCATGACATGAAATTTTAACTTTTTGAGGTTTTTTAACATTAATATGAGTTCCCCTAGCCTGTATATGGTCCCCAAGTTTCTAGAAATTTCAATCGGTGTAAATCGAGCTTTTGCTATCTTTCTCTGCCTTTGAAAAAGTGGAAGCTCAATCGGGCTGATCTTGAATCTCCTCCTTATGACGTCATAAGGAGGAAATGTTACCTCCCCTTTCTCTGCTTTGCCCGCCCAGAGAATGTTTCCAGTCCATGAGAAAATGAGCTAGGAAGTAGGAACGCGTGCGCGCAATTTTAGTTTGTCCACGGGAGATATCATGGCTTTTGAGCGAGCGAAGCGTAATAATTGCTAAATAATTGGATGTACAAATGAACACCGAAGCCTTTTTTTAGTTCCTTCATCCAAGCCCCAGAAGAACCAGTGGATTAATTTCATTTTCTCTGGAAATGCGCCGACACAATTAACTCCCCAAAGTTTTGCATGTATGCGGCAAACATTTCACCGACGACTGTTTCCTCAACTTGGGTCAATACAGAGCTGGCCTCGTCGAACGTCTGAAAATAAATCGATCGAGCTAACGTTACCAAGCAACACTTTCTGATGTGTAATTGTTCAAGTTCAGACAGGTAATCTTTCTCTCAAACCGTTCAATACTGCTGTTTATGCCTCAGTAAGTCAAGCCAGTGACTAAAATATCAACTTCACATCGTTTCTTTTAGTAGGATGAAAATAATCATATTTAAATAGTGAATAAATTATATACAGAAAGCGATCAAAGAACAATCTTTGTAGGAATCACGCGCGCGCGTTCCTACTTCCTAGCTCATTTTCTCATGGACACAGCGCGATCGAGTTTATCTGGACACTTGCCAAACTCGTTATGAAATCAATGACGCACGTTACACTGCACATGATTGCTCTTACTGTATTTACATCATCGTGTTTGCATTGGTGAAAGCAGAGAGAGTGCAGAAACTGCATTGCAATAATAAGATCTTCATTCTCGCGATCAACAACAGACTGTCATCTGCTTGCGCAATGCTCATCATGGCAACATTTTATGTGATGGGAATAGATCTAAATACTTTAAAAACTTCTGACGATCTGTTAATCTCGATAGCTGTAATAGTAAAAACGCATAATAACTGTAGTAAAAGTATTCGAGAGAGTTTCACATGTAATAAGTAGCTATTTCATATGCAAGCATGTCAGCCAATCACAGCAGTGGCCGGTTACACTAAAGTCTCACACAGACACGCCCCTTCAAACTGAGCGTTCAAATCAGAGGCTAAAACTGGGCTAGGAAAAATGCCTTTTGTTTCTAAATTATGACTATTTTTTATCTAAAAAGCATACTAACATTATAAGGGCAACCCAGGAAACATTATAAAATAATATAATAACCCCATGTCATGGGACCTTTAAACAAAAATATACATCTTTTTGTGCACTTTATTTAAAATAAAAAGTCCTATATATTTGGCAGATGTAAAGCATACATGTGTATGTTTTTTGTGTTAGTCAATAAAAAATATTTTTATTACTTTAACAGCTCAGGGATGTTCAAGGAGCAACCTGTTTGTGCACTTTCTGAAGATTTTTTGGCACTGTGAATTTGCACTGTCAGTTCTGTTTTTGAATAAAGGGTTGGAAATGAATGTTTTTTTTAAATCCGATTAATCGGAAAAATAATCGACAGATTAATCGATTATTAAAATAATCGTCAGTTGCAGCCCTAGTAATATTTTCAGAATTACTAAGAATTCTAGTTTAAAATATAATTACTTTGAAGTGTTGGTGCTAGTGATGCACCGAAATGAAAATTCTGGGCCGAAGCCGATACCGAAAATTTAGGATGCACTTGGCCGAAAACCGAAACTGAAGCCGAAAATGGCTTCTTTTAAAAACTTTAATATATATTTATATTGCTTCATTTTTAATGGATCTGAAATGAAAAATCACAAACCAATAGAATAATCATCAAACTTATTAACACTAGGGATGTCAATTTTCACAAATTCCCATGATCGATCGTCGTTTAAATTAACGATCATTTAATCGATTAATCGTTAGCCTTCATACTGCATATGCGTCTGCAGTGATGGCCAACAGCGTGACAGGCTCTGGAAATCCTGCTCAAAGCGTGATATTCCTCAGCAAATGAATGAGAATAGTTTTTAATCTAAATAAAGGGCTAGTAGGATTGTAAAATGTTTCGATGTGATTGATCATTTAATTAAATTAATAATTTAATAATCAAATATAATTACTACTAATACAACGCGTCACCAGCGCCGCCTCAGATGTGCAGAATGTGTGACTGTGGACGTGCTCTCCCTGAACAACACACTGAACACTAGTGCTGTGTTGAAAAAATCGATTCACCAATTCTGAATCGATTTTCATATTAATTTCTAAAGATCGATCCGTAACTCAGAGGATCGATTTAATAACAGGCCTACATTTTCCCCATAAACACACAGAGACATGGCGACCGGCGGCGCTGCTAATGCGGTTTCTCTGAATCCACTTGTTGACCAGAAAGGAGGAAAGAGCCGTTCACATAGCGCGTTTTTTGCGCGTGCAAATTCGTTTTCCAGGCGCGCCTCTGTTCATGGTTGCATAGCAACGGCAGACGCAACGGGAAAGCACGCGCTTGTGGAGAGGAGAAAGCGGCGCAAACTGCGCTCTCCATGATGACGAGGAAGTATCATCAAAAAATGTATTGATTTCTAGCCCTTGCATTAGCTTTGCTACTAGATATATTAATTGAGATGATAAATAAAAAGCCGCCCTGTACATCTATGATCAGCTGTTCGGCCGAGCTTTCCATGTTGTTACGGAAAGGCCGCTGGTTTTTGTCACATGACCTGTTGAGATGCATTGAAGTGCTTCTCACTGAATTTGCACGCGCATAAAACGCGATATGTGAACGACCCCTAAAGTGGTATTGTGTGCGGTTGTATCTAGTTTAAAAGGCCTTTTAAATATGAACGCAGTTTTGGATTAAATAAAAGGACAGTCAAGTCAAATAAAACACGTTTTATCTCCTGTTTAGTTGGTAACACTACATTAAGACACCATTCATTAACATTAATGCCTTATCTAACATCAACACATTGAGTGAACAATACATTTTTACAACATTAATGTATGTTTGTGAATGTTATTTAATACAAACACTTGATTGTTCATGAACAGTTAAAACTTTTGATTTTAAAAATATAAGATCGGATCAGATCGGATCGGATCGAATAATGATAATCGATTCAAGATCTTGAGAATCGGAATCGAATCGATTCTTGAAATTTGAATCGATACCCAGCACTACTGAACACGGCAACTAAACCCAATGCATTCACAACGATTTAATACAATAGTGTTCTCATGTTATGTAATATGTCAGTCCCAAATTATTAATCGTTATTATTAGTCGTGCATTTCTGCTTGAGCTGCGCGCGCTGAATGAATAGGCTACTGTTAAACTGGAACACTTAGTTTGCTAGCACGTTATTTAACTCAAAGAATCGCATCCTATATGAGATTAATCAGATATATTCAAAATAAACATAATATTACAAATTATTTCTGCAGAAAATGACGTGAATGCACAAGTGAACTTGAACTAAGTTACGTGCCATTCATTCAGAATGACTCATGTTGTGGACGCGCTCTTCCTTGAGCAACGCGACACGGCAACTAAACTCAAATAATGCTAAATGTTTTATTGCAATATTGTTCTCTTTATAATGTTATGTAATATGCCAGTCCTCCCAATAGACATTATTAGTCGTGCAGTGCCGTTTGAGCTGTCCGCGCTGAAGCTGATCGCGCGCACTACAGCGTTAATTCAAGGGATGCATGCATCCAATATAAGATAAATCAGATATAGATAGGCGGATATCCCGGATGGGAGGGGCGCGGTTGACATTTTCGGCTGGCTTTTTTATTTCGGCCCGAAACCGATAATGCCATATTCGGCGACCAAAATTTCGGTGCACCCCTAGTTGGTGCTTAATATAACAATATCTAGTGCAAATGATAAATCATGTTTGAGATTTGTGCTGGCTACAGTATACAGGCCACCAAGGCACCATACAGACTTCAAAGAATTTGCGGAAACCTACCAATTCACAAAATTAACGGAATGCATAGCTGATATAAAAAATTGGATGACTAGTAATTTCCTACTACTAAATTCTGAAAAAACTGATTCTAAATATTGGACAAAAAACTTCCACATGTAATAACCTAGAATACTGTCTAACACTTTATGGCTGCTCTGTTAAGTATTTGTCATCGGTTAGGAACCTGGGTGTGCTCTTTGATATCAATCTTTCATTTGAAAGTCACGTGTCTAGTATCTGTAAAACCGCATTTTTCCATCTTAAAAATATCTAAATTACACCATATGCTCTCATTGACAAATGCTCTACTAGGTGGTTGCCCTGCACGCTTAAACAAACTACAGCTAGTTCAAAACGCAGCAGCTCGAGTTCTTACCAGAACCGGGAAGTATGACCATATTAGCCCCGTTCTGTCAACACTACATTGGCACCATATTAAACATCGTATACATTTTAAAATATTGCTGATTACTTACAAAGCACTAAATGGTTTAGCTCCGCAGTACTTGAGCGAGCTCTTAACACATTATAGTCCTTCACGTCTACTGCGATCTCAAAATTCCGGCCAGTTAATAATACCTAGAATATCAAAATCGACTGCTGGCGGTAGATCCTTTTCCTATTTAGCACCAAAACTTTGAAACAGTCTTCCTAACATTGTCTGGGAAGCAGACACACTCTGTCAGTTCAAAGCTAGATTAAAGACACATCTCTTTGACCTAGCATTTACATAATACATTATAGACTTCTATAACTCAATGTTAGGCTGCATAGATTAGGTCAGCCGGAACTGGGAACACTTTCCATAAATCCTGATGTACTCGATACATCATAAGAAGAATGGCATCTACAGTAATTTTAGTGTCTTTTTTTTATCCAGAGGTTTTCCCGCAGCCTGCCGGATCCAAGCCGTATCCAGATCTGACAAAGGACCTTCGCCTGGACCTGATGAAAACGCAGCGCTGAAGTGCCAACTAGTCTCTTCCCTGTGAAGATTCGCTTTACCACTCTACAGATAAAGCGTCGTCGGGTAAAATATCGGTTTCGTGAATTTTTTAAGGCCAGACAAGTAAGGCTTGGTTTGTAGGGAATTACAAACCTGCGAAAATATATATTTAAATGCGCATAACTATAGAATTAATTATTGATGCGCACGTGAGCGCCATCAGCGTTTCTCACAGGTTCGCGTTTAAAGTCTGTGTAGAGAGAACGGTGTCATCTTAGCGGTCTCTAATTTAATAACTAATGATAGTTGCGACGGAAGTGAATCAATCAAAACTAACTTTAGCTGGAAAATATCTTGATTCAAGAACCGCTATAAAGCCAAAACAATCTCTGTTACCTTAAATTATACGTTTATCACTGTAAAGCCGCTTTGAAACAATCTACATTGTTAAAAGCGCTATATAAATTAAGATGACTTGACGCCAATCAGCAGTAAGAGGCGTATACACTGATTAGGGGGGAGGTGTCTGTGTTGCATGGTGTGTTCCTGAATTACAGGGCGGAGCTATCAAGATCGGAGTTTGATCCTTTTGGGCAAGGGAGTGTTTGTTGTGGGGATTTTAAATATCAACAGCGTTTCTTAGAAATCGCTTATTGCAACTTTAATATCTTTAATACCTGTCCCTGTGAAGCTGAGATGATGCCGGGGTGGCTGGCAGGCTGTCTGTATGTAACAGCTCCTTCAATTTAAACTTCCAGATTTTCAGAAGGCGATCTGCTCCCACACTAACAGTCAATTGGTTCAGCGCATCCACAGCGACCCCACGCACAGGCCCTGTATGCGCTGCACACACACAAACACACAAAATGCTATTGAAATCAGACTGGAATTGACACGTATTTCACCCCTGATGTTTAGGATGGGGTTAACTCACCCTTGTCCTCTCCGTAATATCTTTGATGAAAACCAGACTGCATGTTGTACACATCAATGTGACCTGAAGACAGTCCAATCACTGCAAAGTTCCCGCAGGAGGTGATATCAACAGCCTAGAAAACATATGACCAAATCTGATTTGTAGTCATCCATTACATAACTAAATGATCATGTAAACATATACATCACACACTTACGGTTGCATGGACATTGGCGATAAGGTTCCCGTTAAGGCGTTCAGGCTCTAACCTGTGAGCACCCATTGAACCTTTCTGGTAGTTCCACGTCGTAGTCATAAGCAAACCACGATGGCATGCAATAATGCCATCCCAGTCACTCTGACGAGCCGTTTCTATACACAATAACAAGCAGCATTACACAGTTATGCCTTTCAATATTTTAGATGTAATGAGTTATTTATAAGGTAATTCTAACACTGTTTTGGATAGAGAGGGGATCAGTTTAAAATAAAATTCTGTCATCATTTACACACACGTCATGTCGTTCCAAACCAATAAGACTTTCATTGTAATATTCCCCAATTACCTCTTAAATGAGTCAGTTAAACTGTGCATTGCATGTAGCCCCTGAGTACAATAAGCAAACCTATTATCATTCTGCTGTGCACATATTTGTTCCCCCTTGTGAAAGCCCACAGCTTCGGAAAACAAATGAAGATATTTTAAAAAGTTCAATATTTTTAGAGAGCCCAAACATGCATGCATGACTCTTGGGAAACTATGAGGTATGATCTCACTTCAAACATGCATGATTGAGCTTCCGTTTGCCACATTTGATGTGCTTTCTGCATGTGTTTGATCGATATTTATATGTGAATTAAAGCCGATTAAATTAAATGCGAATTGAATCTGTTCATCATATAAAGCAAGACTTGGAGTAAATCACTTGATTCATAAGGATTACTTATACAAATGTCTTTAGTTTATGTACTTAAAAGCTTGACATTTTTGGTTGTGTGGGCTTTCAAATGAATGAACAAAATGAATGAGAGAATATTAAAAATATCTTCAAGTATGTTCCGAAGATGAACAAATGACATGAGTAAATGGGTGAGTAATTAATGGCAGCAATTTCATCTAATCATTTTAAAAACATACATTATCACCGGTAATTTAAAAATTAAATCATTTATCACACCTGAGGCAAAAGTTGTGATGGCTGGAAGTTTTTCAGTGTCGTTCCTCACACCTTTTTTTTTAGCTTTCGTTTTGTTGAGGGTGCCTGTTGGTAAAAAAAAAAAAAAAAAGTATTTTACAAAACAGATACTACTTGGGGCAAACCAAGATGAAATCAATTGTCTATATAATGTAACAAGCCCATAATTAAGTGCTTAAAAGTAATACTAACAAAAATTAAAGGAATACTTTTTCATAATTTAATGGACAAGAAAGCCATTTCAGGCTGACTGTGTGAAGACTGTTTTAAAATAGAGTGCTGTTTGTTTAACTGACAGAAATAACAGCATGGTGTGAATCTGAAGGTGGGACTACCTGTAATAAGCAGTTTAGCAAATAATTGAATTGATAGTTTGAATGATGGGAAACATCATTCTTAAGGCTTAAGGGTTTTTAAGAGTGTTTGGAAAACATGTTTGGAAACAAGGTAAGCCTCGCTATTACTAATAATCTGAACAAACACAAAATTATTAAACTTAAAAACTATAAAAAATATTCAACTTCAAGAACACCCTTGCAAAGCATTAAAAACCACTTCAGAAAATTTACAAATCAAAATTTTTTTTTTAATGCAAATCTGTTTGGTACTGCTAGTTATAAATGCATTACACACTTCACCTTTACATGCACTAACAAGAAAATGGCAAGTAGTGATTACCGTGCCCCAAACTCTTGTTGAACTTTTCATGAACAGTTGAAAATGACTGCAAAGTACCATCTTGACCTATTATGAGAAGTAAAAAAATATTAAGATCATTATGCTTAAATACATTTATCTGCGTTTATATGCCTTTATATATTCATAATGTACTGGGGTTATGACAGTACCTGCACTAAGAATTTGAGAGCCGCTCTGGTCACGGTGCCGAATCTTTGTTGGTGGGGCGCTGTGACCAATCCGGTGTCTTAGAAGACGGCCGTCACCTCCGGCAACGTCAAAAATCCACACCTACATCACACATACCATTGTTTACTGGCATGATACACATTTGAATTCTACCGTCACAGCTGAAAAATTAACATTATGAAGAGTAAACACAAACCCGTATGGCATTGTCCGCTCCGTTAGTGATCAGGAGGGGTTCATTTTGAAGAAATGTGAGGCCGGCAATGGCTGTTGTATGAGCATCTCGCATTTGACAGACTAGTTTCTTCTCCTCTAAATCCCACAGCCCTATGTGTCCAATAGGACTGCCAGATGCCATTATTGGATGCCCATCTGCATGGCAAGGACAAAGTAAGTGCAATTTAATTGGAAAAGTATAGCATACACTTTGTGAGGCCTAGGCAACAACATTACCCGTCCTGAAGGATAAAGCTGTGACTGGACCCCAGTCTTGTTGGAACTTCATCAGTGTTTCATCAAATCTGATATTGTGCATGATGATCTGGCCAGATGCTAAACCCACACCCACAACATCCACAGCTGTAGTCTAAAGAGATTCATTTAGACAGAACACATTACACACTAGTTATCACACAAAGAAATCAATTAAGGAGCCATTGGCTCCTATAAGAAAAGAAAAAAAAGGCGCCACATAAGAATAAACATTTAAAAAAAAATAAACACTTAATTTCAGCCATCCTATCATGCATTTACATCTTTCCCCTCATTGTACAGCATCAGCATTTTTATCCATCTTGTGGATGTCCTGGGAACTAAGGTTCAATTAAAGTCGAAACTTGAACATTTTTTCCAACTTGAGAATTATATACAGTCAAAAATAATTGTTCGTTACATAAAATCTGAGCTAGTGTTACATAATTATGTCCGCATCACTTGGCCACTGAGTGTAATTTGGCCTCCTTCTCAATGCATTCTATAAATGTTGTCTTATGTCTTGTACACTTCCAGTCCATTTTATTAATTTAGTAATATCTGAGAGGTTAATGTGGTGAAAGGCAGCTCTTCACATGAAGTAGTCATTTAGGCAGTGTTGATTTTTATTTTTATCTCCTTTTTTTGTTATTGATTTTTTAGACAACAGGCTCAAGTGTAACTTTGCCTTACTACCAGCATTGTATTGTTACGATGTCGGTAGTATATGTTAATGAAAAAAACACATTATTCAACAGAATTTTGACAGCTCCAGGGCTTTCGTGAAAACTACAGGTTATACTGCCACATTTTTGTATTCTTTGCAATTTTTTTTGTCATAACATGTGATCGCCAGTGGCGTTTGTTTTAATATAAGTCAGTTACTCGACTCAACCACGTTCGTGGATTCTGTTTCTGAATTAGTCAATTATGAATAGGTGTCGTTTTAAATGTGCACAGGGTAAAGAATAATGATAAAGAAAGTAACGAGACCAACCTGTTGAAGAACAGTTACAGCAGATCCCCATCCAGGAAATGTGAACAGGAGTTTGCTGGATTATGAGAGGAAGATTTGTTTTATTATTTCAAACAACATTAACACAAAGGTCATCATTGAGAACAAGCATCATTTGGAATAATGAGAATTACAAACAAAATAGAAAATATTTGCATTGTGAAAGAATTTCTCCTTTTCATCTTTAAAAACTTTTCAGAGTGGAATATGACTTTGGTAAGCTTTAACTCATAAGTAACACTGCTACTAAAAATGTTTACTGTTATGTCATTATAAGCAATGCAAATACTCATACTATTAATCAACAATTTAAAGGCACGGAGCACACTTCTACTGTATAAACACTAACTTTAAATGTCATGGAAGCCACTAATATCACCAACTACATTCAGCATTCAATAGAAGAGCATACTTTGATTTGATGTTCCATAACTGAAGACTCCCTTGACTGCTTCCGAACAGGATTTTGTTCAGGTAGGTGCTCGGGTGCATCAGAGCAGAGACCTCAAATGATGCTTTGTCATATGAAATCTGCAGGTATGTGTCTGCAGTGAGATAGACAGAAAATATTACATACACTGTGAATCTGCTGAAAGAAATGAAATTTAAACATAGCAAAAATAACAAACCAACCTTCAGACGCGATATCCCAAATGATGACAACATTGTCCTTGTCGACAGAAATGAGATGATCTCCAAAAGGCAACAGTAAGTGAACATCAGCTTGATGCCCTTTGTATGTGTTAACAACCTGGATGGAAGAGACAGTAAAAACGTATTACTTACTACTAATTATTATTTCAAAGTCTCTTTGGTTTTATGCATCTTTAAAGGTGAAGTATGTAGTTTCTGCAACACTAGAGGCACTTAGAGGAATTACAAAAATAAAGCATGTTGTCATACAACCTCACAAACTGTCCTTCAGCGAGTCGTGATTCGTGACTGCCTACCCACCTCAAAATCACAAACAGCTCTTCCCATTGCTTGCGAAGGCATGTCTCAACAGGAAAAAGCAGGCTACTTTCAATAAAAGGACTAAAATATTAGGAACTTTTAGCTGTGTTGCTATGTGTCATGAGTCAGCAAATGAGAAGGGCTAATACTCTGTCTAGAGCGCACACAAGTATTTTACATGTATAAGTGAATAAAAGACACAAATTAAATCTGCTCATCATCATATAAAATGATCAAGTCTCTTCAGAAAATGTGGACTAAACCACTCAAGTCATATGGATTAGTTTTACGATCTCTTTATGAACTTTTTCAATTGTCAAAGTGGTAGTTGCGTAACTGTCAATGGAGCGAAAATAAGCTCTTAGATTACATCAAAAAGGTCTTCATTTGTGTTCTGAAGATGAATGAAAGGCTTACGGGTTTGGAACGACATGAAGCTGAGTAATTAATTACAGAATTAACATTTTTGAGCTAACTATCCCTTTAAACTAGGGATGCACCGAATCCAGATTTTTGGGGTTCGGCCGAATACCGAATCCACTGGTTAAGAATTGCCTTCTTTTGACTGAAAGTACTGCCAAACAACACTTTTTCTGCTCATGAGTTCCATTTTCACTTTCTCACAGCCTACTGCATTCGAATGGTTCACCTACTGTAGCGAGTGGAAATAAGGTGTGGCCCCTTTAAGGTCTGCGCGCCGCGCTCCCTGTTGAACTGTCGGCAGTCTGTATTGTAACGTTATTGTATGCGCCTCGATACCCCATGTATGCGGGTTATTTCAGTTTGATGAAAATTTTTATCTTATTTTATTAAGTAACGCTGTGGATGGTAGAACGTGTGACAGACAGTTACACAAGTTCGATTGGGGAATAAAGTGCGAGTTGTAAGATGCCAATCGCCTCCATTAATCTGTCTGGCCTCTGCAATAACTTTAGCTGTGAGCTACCGGTATCCCTATTTTTCTTCCTGACACAACGCGTTACACTACGTAAACATCTTCCCATAATCAACGGTGGCGTGACGTCGACCATCGTAGCGCGCGTATTATATTGCAAGCGTAGGGTTCGGTGGAAAAAAAGTCCCCCTTTAAAAAACCCAATATTCAGCCGAATCCGAAACCGAATCTTGGATCCCTACTTTAAACACTCTCTGGTGGCTCGGCCTGCTACAAACTTTCGCTATAGGTTGAGCTAGTAAGAGACTGATGGATCTGAGCAGACCGCTCTCAGTGTTTTGATGGTGCCTGGGAGGCTCAATGATCACACTTTTGGGGGAGAAAAACCAATGAATGTCAATGAACAATAAACTGGGTTCAGAAATATATTTATATAAAAAAAAATCTTACATACTTCACCTTTAAGAACTCAGTATATCACTAACTATGGACTTTCATGCTTTACCTCTTTGCTTTTTGCAAAAGCTGAGATAAGTTTTCCATATGCAGCATAGACAAGCATACGATCTGCCGCCAGGGATGCAATGTCTTCTGGCAGGGCATTACCTGTGTAGGTGGTTATTAGAAGTGTTTCAATCAAATGCATATGGGAAACTATAATTGTTTAATCATGTATGTGCAGAAAATGTGCTGTAATCAGGAAATAAATGTACTGAATCCTACTTACTGACTGCAACAATTCCAAGTTTCTTTACCTGCAAGAAAAAAAGATGGGTTAATTTTATATTGCACTGAAAGCAGTACCATAAATTAAAGGAATAGTTCCCCCAAAAATGAAAATTCTGTCATCATTTACTCCCCCTCATGATGTTCCGAACCTGTAAGACTTTCGTTCATCTTCGAAACACAAATGAAGATCTTTTTGAAGAAATCTAAGCGTTTTCTGTCCCTCCATATACAGCTATGCAACTAGCACGCTTCAAAAAGTTTCTTTAAGATCTCTTTATGAAGTTTTTGAAGCATTGAAGTGGTAGTTGTATAGCTGTCAATGGAGAAACAGAAAGTTTTCAGATTTCATTAAAAAGATCTTAATTTGTGTTCTGAAGATGTACAAAAGTTTTACAGGTTTGGAACGACATTTTTGTGTGAACTAACCTTTTAATTAATAAAAAGCCATATTATATTAATTATTTGGCCTATTCATCAAGTTATTACAACTTACAATTATTATAACAACTTGTATTACTTTAACACCATATTTGGTTGATTACTGTATCTAAAAAAGCATGACTATGCAAATAAATGCTGAGTAATATTAATACTGAACAACGTAGCCTATATAAACAACATAAATACATGTAACGTTAACAAAGCATTAGCAACATAACAAAATAATGTGTTGCCAAATTTGACTAAATTTATCTGTTACTTTGAGACAAAACATAAACAATAACATGCATATCTAAACCGGTTTAGTTAGAGCATAAATTACCGGTATTGTGCTACCAAATGATGGCAATACTATGGTGCATTTACTGAAAAGCTTGTTTAGTTTACCTTGCTTTTGGATACGGTATCATGGTTACTACTATCGTATTTTAGACATTTACAATGGTCCTCTTGGACATATCATGATACATAAATATCCATACCATATAACGTTAGTGTTACAATAACTGTCCCAACTCGCGCTTTGATATAAACCAGACCACAGAAATTCGTGCACAAAGGTATTTACATTGTATTCTATGGTGAATTCAAGGATACTATGGTCCCACACATGCATGGTAGGAGTTACTAAACTTTTAAGTTATGTAGTTACCATGGATTTTAAATGATTCTCCCAAGTACTTCAAATACCACTGAAGAGGTTCAAAGCAGGTTAGACACTAGGAACTTTGCATGACATATTTTATAAAGAGGTTGTCTTGACTGAATTCCATTCATTGAATTCGCACTTACATTATATGTGTGGAAACACTGTCCGACTGCAGTGACCACATAGAACTCTCTGTGTTTCTTATGGAAGCGAAGCACGTGCGCCAGATGATTCGAGTAATTCCCCAGCGCCCTGAATCCAGAGAAGATCGTGCTTCCTTTCTTTCCCGCAGACATATTGCTCATGTATTTTCACCCGTAGAACTTTAAACTTCACTGACTTTGCACGGAATTCAAGTAAATGTTTAACACCGTTTCCCCCACATTTCTGTATCGGCAACCGATGTTGTCAAGTGGTGTTACATTAATCACGGTTCGTCTGGAAACTCTCTACAATTGGTTCCTACTCACAACATCAATCATCACATTAAAAAAAAGAGAACACACTGCATTACTGAATGAATATAAAGGCATAATTCTTTATTTTCATAAACGTTGTTGTCTACATATATACATGAGCTTATATATTAGTAGGTTTTGTTAATATAAACATTTAAAAATGATGAAAAAATAAAGGACTGGCACAGTGCATACCATACGACAAAACATTTAACTGTTCAGAAAATATTTGAAAATAAAACATTCATGCTGTGCACACTGTGCAGAACAAATACAAGTATCCATCTATCAATCCATTTTCTTAATGGATTGATACTTGTCCAATGTAGGTATGTGGGGATTCTATAACAGATCAATCAGCTTAGACAGTTTTTTTTAGGTTAGAGTAACAAATTTAAACATATTTGTTACTGGCTCTTTAACAAGTTTGCTTTTATAAAACCACACCAGCATCTTAGGAAGGATCTATTAGAGCACTTCCTTGGCGATAGGGTTACATTTCCAGCACAGTTCTCCTGAAAAACAAAATTCCATGTATGTAAAACCTTGACAATTACAATTGTACAAAGTAATAACAACATTACAAAAAATAACAGAATAATTTAAAATAAATCAAATGATTTTAATCAAATGTAATGTAACACATTTGTTCTTACACTGCTGCTTCTTATCATTCCTTGAAGGCCCTGCAATATTGTACAGTTTCCTGCTAAAGTCCATTCTAAGATGCATGTAATGTCTTTTCTGAAAACTCTCTGTAAAAACAAGTAAGTAAAGGCAAAATATTAACATTCCGTTAACACTTTACTTAAAGTCATTATGTATAATGCATTATAAAACATTATGGCTTGTAATGCACCTTATAATGCATTGTATGGACTCATGAATGATTGTAACCACAGTTGTAATACTATAATACATATCTATTCATTGAACACACCTTTAGAAAGTATAATGCATTAAAACTCATGACAAACAACCAATTTCAGAATCTGCAAATATTATAATGCATGTACCTATGGTTACCATTATTTATGAAAATAAATAATGTATTATAACGTACATTACAAATACCTTTATAATGTATTATACATAAGAGTAAAGTGTCACCAACATTTTTATTCTCTTTTTTTCCAATACTTATTTATTAGTAGTTTAGGATGCACATAATATTTTTTTTTTATGCTTTTGGAAAATAAAATGAATAGGCAATATTAAAATGTATTTATTTATTCTGGAAAAAAGGCTGCATGTTAATAACTTACCTGGGTCTGGCAGGAGAGGTTATAATCCTGGCAGGGAATACATTGAAGATGTATGTCAATAAACAATCGTTAAAAAAAAATTAAACATTAAAATTACCATCATAAAGACTTACCTTCAAATGATGATGTATAATATTATAAGAATCATTCTGAATTTTATGGAGGCATTTTATGTCTGACCTGACAAAGTGTAATGTAAGAACTACAAGGAACAACTCTGTAAAAAAAAAAGTTAAGAGATAAGAAAAAAAATATCATGACATATGCTCAGTAAATGAATGCAAGTGAAATAGCTCTTACTACAAGGATTTCTGTTGTTCATCTTTTGACACTATTGCAAATCACAAAAGGATGCCTCTTTTATAGACCAAACAGAGTGCAAGATTTACCTCAAGCATGACTTCAGATAAATGCTTCTACGTATAAGGACTTATTACGGTGACTCAAATCTCAATGCTTGTCTTCACCCCACACATTTTCGTAGGAATTCCACAGATGTGGATCATCCAAATCATCCAGAAACTAGGCAGGCAAACCAGGTGTATGTATGGATTTCATCTACAGTTTATTTGGCAAATAAATCTAAGCATTTTCCGCAACAACAAATATTACAACACAATATTCTAAGGCCTATTTGTTGTGGTGTTTCAAACCAGGTTTGATAAAGATCACTATAGCTGTCCCACAACATAAGATTAGAAATGATACAATCTCTTTTTTTTAAGAACCAAAAAAAAAAAAACACACACATTCAAATCACATTTTTACAACCACTTGGCTGACACAGAATAAGATTAGAGTTGATATAATCTCGTATAAACTTTTTTAAAGAACCAAAAATACACTGACACACACACACACACACACACACACACACACACACACACACACACACACACACACACACACACACACACGTCTGGTTTGCTATTGAGACTCTCCATAAACGTGATGGATTTTACACTGTACAAACTGTATATTCTGTCCCCTTACACTAACCCTACCCCTAAACTTTCAGCATTTTTAAATTGTGAAAAAAAAAAAAAACTAATTCTGTATGATTTATAAGCTTGTTTCCTCATGGGGTGAAAATAAAAATATTTTATTGGGGTAAGTTGTCACATGTTTATTTAAGATTTGTATGTGTTATCTTTTAAATTTGCTGCTTCATAATTGTTTAATGGCAGGTTCCCGTTATGACAACATGCCCCACTACGTGTGGTCAGTGAACTGGATCTTTTTCCTGGACAACAGTGATGGAAATATTAATGGGTGTGTGTAGATACAGCAATTGACTCAAAAATAAAATACTACTGAAAACCATTCAGTTTTTTTTAATAAGTTTGACAACTACTGTAGCCCCAGTCTACCTAAAGCTTTGAATTCAACTTTTCTCAATAATGGCAATGAACAAATATTTGCTGCTACAAGGTAGTCTGCTTTACACATTTGCTTCAAAATGACAGGATAAGATCAAATAATAATGAAAAAAAAAAAAAAAAACTTTCTGAAACCTAGTCACCAGCATATATAGTGAAAGACATGCACCACTGTTTTAAACTTTGGGGTCCATAAGATTTTTTTTATGTTTTTGAAAGATATTTGAAAGAAATCTCTTAAGCTTAACAAGGCTGCATTTAATTACTCAAGAATACAGTTAAATGTAATGTATTTGTCATGGCAAAGCTGAAATGTCAGCATTATTACAGTCTTAAGTGTCACATGATCCTTTCAGAAATCATTCTAATATGCTGATTTGGTGCTCAAGGAACATTTCATTTAAAAACAGCTGTGCAGCAATTTTTTGTGTGGAAACGGATACATCTGTGAATAGTAAGTTAAAGAACAGCATATATTTGAATATAAATCATTTGTAATATCATAAATGTCTTCACAGTTACTTTTAATTAAAATTACTATCCCCAAACGTCTGAACAGTAGTGTATAGGCTACATTTTTATTGTAATATATGTAACATGAAATGCAGTTAAAAAAACAAAAAATTCACATGAAACAGATTGTAGACATTTATTTTAAAGCATAGTGCCTAATAATTTAGAACTTGATCATTTACTCACCCAGGAACCAGAAGTACATAAGTTTTACACATGCAATCTTGTGTACATAATGGCTTCTATTCAATAAATTGAATGTTTTATCTCTTATTATCTTGTTAAACCTGGCAAATAGAAACATTTTCACTGTTTAAAACACTGGCACAAGTTTCACTAAGGTGCAAATAATAATTTAATGACAAAGAAACTTGGCACAGAGCTTCAACCAATGTTGCATCAACCACATTATGAAACCTAGTGACCATTAATGAAACAGAAAACAGTATGGAAATATAATTACAAAGGGCAGGGTTTTATAAATATACATGTTTTGGCGCTGGTGGCGAAGGATGGGGAGGTTTGTGGGTCACCATGAGAATAATTCAAATCCAGTGCGAATATGAGAGCATATTTTGCATAAATGTGTCGTGCAATCAATGAAACAATCAGTGCTTTATAAAACAAATGTACAGAAGTAGACTGACAAAAATCACAGGAAGAGGTAAAGAAAACCTCGCATATCTGCAATTATCAATTCATACTAGGACACTTTTTTTGGAATGTCCAACTCAACCAAAAAAGGACCTCTTAGTGAATTAATAAGGAATGAATCCTTTCAGAATCAAGCGTTTCGCAGCAGCGTCGAGTAGATCATCTTTGTGATCTGCAGCACTGCGGCATGAAGCGAGTACTGCACCACGATGGAGCCGAATCCCTTGTAGAAGCCCATGGTTCCCTCCTCACGGCGAATCGCATTTACACAGTCCCTCATACCTTCATATTGGGTGTTTATGGGCAACACTTCAAAACCCAGATCGGTGTTGTCGATGATGGTGCGCGTTCCCTGGATATGCAGCCTGTGCAACACCGTTTCCAAAGGAAATAACAGCACATCTGCACACAGGCTGGCGGCAAAGCTGGCCATGAGCTCGGGGAAATATGCATCCAACATAGACTGGACCGTGTCTGCTCCCGAGTCAGGGGGCGAATGCTTCGGTGAGCCGTTATTCCGACGCCGCAACAGGTAAAGAACCAGCCGCTGCACGCTGGAACTGATAAGATAGTGGAGGATGCCGTGGAGGACTGTGGGGAACACCAGGTTCCAGAGAGGAAGGAGACGCTTGCTGTGAGGCACTCCCATACCCATTACCCGTCCAAGACCCTCTTTCACACAGTCCAGGATGCCGGGGTTGTCTCGGATTATTTCACTCTGGTGAGGGAACACCAAGAAGAGACACTAAATTAAGTCGGAAAACAACAACAACTAAAAATCTCTGTATTTTTCAGATTTTTTTACAAAATCTCAATATATTTATGTATTTGCTAAAATGGGTATATTTAATATAATAATACATATATGTATTCACTTAAAATGTATATTTCCCAGTCAGAGAAACCACCATGAACCTAAGTTTAGTTAAAAACTGGTTACATATAATCAACATATTTTCCCAGACTGTTTTTTTTTTTTTTTTTGCTCTTTGTTTAGCAAATTGTTAAATATTTAACTATTTACACTACTGTTTAAAAGTTTAGGGGCCGGTTTAAAAAAAAAAAGAAATTCATACTTTTATTCAGCAAGGATGCATTAATTTGAACAAAAATGACAGTAAAGTCATGACACAAAAATGATATTTCACCTAAATGCTGTTCTGAAAAAAATCATTGTATCCACAAAATGTTTGGCAGCAAAACGAGTTTTTTTTCAGTGTTAACAATAATAAATGTGTCTTGAGCTGAAAATGCAGCTTTGCCATCACAGGAATAAATTGCATTTTAAATTATGTTACTAGAAAAGAGTTTTTTTGAATTGTAATAATATTTCTGCATTTCAGACTTGGTGAGCACAAGAGACTTCAAAAAGATAAAACAAAATGTTATCTTACCGGCCCCTAACTTTTGAATGGTAGTGTAGATTTTACAAAAGCTTTTTAATATATGAAAAGTGCTAAACAGCGACTTCCACGAACATTTCTGAGAGACAACACAAATTATTTATCAATTTATGCAAGTGGACAATATTAACTAATTAAAGGAAGTGACTTGATTTTGACTTTACATAACAACCTCAAAATGTTCTCAATGGCACAATTCCAACAGCAAATTCCCAAAAAGCTAAAGTCAAAATGAAAACAAAACAAATGCGGTTATTGCATAGAAACTCAAATCTCCCAATAATTATCAGATGTAAAACTGACGCAGTGGAGAGGTAGTTACCCAAAACTGCTTTGCTCATTTACCACAAGAATCAGATCAAATCGAACTGTGTTTCCTAAAGCATCTAGCCTGATCTAGTGCCTGGATAAGATGTTTTTCAAATGTAAAAGCACTTTATTTGTTGTTGTGTAGGGGTGGATTCTGGAATCCACTGCTGCTTCAATATATATCGAATGAGTGATTATAATCAAGGTATTAATCAATATTTTTCCTTCTAAATATCAAATGAGTTGAATGACTTCTCTAGGCTTGTGAGATTTTACTTAGTTATAGAAGTTACCAGTGTGGTTACTGAAATGTTCTTTACAGGTCTCAGACACTCTAATGTCTGTATTCAATATCTGAGAGGTGACTGAAGGGTCTGGCCCATGCCAGGAATGCAGTAACAGTGCTTGCTCATTTAACCCGGCTTCCAGAAATGAAATATGAACTCGTCTTGTGTTTGAGAAAGGTTTTCAACATGTGTCAATACATGCATAAGTTTTGCTGGGGTACCCTGACAAATGTGGTCACAGGGGTCATTGACTATAGTTTAACCCCGTGGGGTCGGCGGTCGCGCCGGCGATACCAGCTCGCTTTTTTTCTTATCAGTGCAAAAGAGACTCAAAATACTCTGTTGATTTTGATCTTACATATAAGTGTTATACATCATTCGATCCTGTTAAGGGTCTATTTTTTTGTGTATACTAATGATAAAAACAAAGTGTTGTGCTTTTTGCCAAATAAAGAAGAATAAACGTGATGCGAGTTCTGCCTTCTCTCGGTCAGTGAAGTCCATTCTGAAACGCGTCGGAAAATGAACTGTGACTCAGCGATTACTGTGTCACACAGACATACAGGCACACAGGCATAAAGCTTGAATTATCTTCTTTTAAATGGAGTCATTTATATAAAAAACTCATATTCTCAGTTTATGTAATCTGTATGAAAAGAGAGAGATGTCAGTCGTTCTCATTTCAGCTCATTAAGTGCTAATGTGAACACCCCCACGGAGAGCACGCGCTATTCAAACGTAAATGATCCGAGGCAATCCATGCAAACGCGTCAACGCCCACATCAACTCGATAAAACACATCAAGTCTAATCAGACTTTAATCAGACTACTTTACGACGCAGTGAGGAATAATACTATCGTAATATTAATCCTGGGAAATTTACCTCAGAAGTGCCGGTTTCAGCAATGGATCCAGCTGAGGATTGTGAATAGTAAGTTCTTTATTCTTAAGTGCATTGTTCTAATCGCAAAATGCAACAGTGTCTGTAAACCGCAAAAATAGTGTTTAAATATGAATCGCGTGTCTGTGTGTGAATGAATTAACTGCACAGATGCATGCTGTGGTTTACTACAGAACAGCTTGCATCTGTGCCATATAAACAACGTATTAAACTGCTAATATATCATAAAAATTATGTTACAGACAAAATATGAATGTTTAGACAAGATTTTGTTGATTAGTTTTGGATAGATTATAACGTTTTTACTGTAAAAAAAGACTACTGTCACATCAAATACGCCTTTGTTCGCCAATTTTTGCTGATATGTTAAATATATAGTATGTGATGTTTTGTCAAAAATAAACTAGGTATATTGATTTATCAACTAAGATGTTATTAAAGTGTCTGTTCTAATGAACTAATGAATCATTTTTGACTTTGAAATACGCATGATCAAATGTATACGTTTTACAAAGAAAGATTACACTTGAAATACTGTTAAAATGCTAACTGTTGTTGATTTACATTTGAAAACTTTTTAATAAAATAGCAAAAAATATATTTACAAGGAAGATGTAAGCAACATCTTAATAGGTCAATATAAGCCTTCTCATTAAATTATTTATTATTGTTTTTTATTAGTGACACATTTGGGGAGAGGATATATTCCAAAACTTTCAGAAAATACAGTATGAGAATGAACTGCATAGTTACTATAAATGTTTACTTTGGATATTATACATTTTTTTGCATGCATACAAAATAAGTCCTCACATTCTTTCGTGTGGTACCCAGTGACACACCTGAATGAAAGGCTCATTATGCGGCTCATTATGCAGGTCAATGTCTTCTCAGGTGTGAATCAGAGCATTATTCGTGATCATCCCACGCATATATTGCCTTTACAAACAAAACGTGTCTTACAAAGTTTAAATCAATGTATTGTTTTATGTGAATGATTAGGCAGGATGATTTTCAGATCATTTCGAAGCAAAAACTCTGGGCGACTACATCCATTAGTCAAATGTCTTGTGGACACATTTAGTATGTGTTTTGTGGCCTTTTTTCAGAAACTTTACTTTTTATTTTTTTCAATAACCATGCATAAACATTATTCTATCAAAAATACAAACATGTACATGCATGTTGCTCACATATTATGGTAGCCCTGTTCGAGATAAATAGAGTGAAATTACACCTTTGCCATTGATATGTTTATAAGCAACTGGAAAAAGCACAAATGTCAGGGCATGTCAAAACATCTCAAGGACCCCAAAAACACCTTAGACCCCAGAGGGTAAAAGTCCCTGTAAAGTCAAAATTAAGTACGTGTTCTGAGTTTGTTACACCACAGAAAAATGTGTTATTAGCCACCCAGTCAAATTTGAATGATAAAAAAAGCCGCCAGTAAATAAAATAAGCTATCAAAATTGTGAAAAAATAAGCAGTATTCTCTGCTCTCAAACGCTGGGGGCGTGTCCACTGGCTGCGCAGAAACCACGCCCACTCGGGGGAAAGCTGCCGACGATGATATTAGGTGATACTGCTTTCGGGACGGGAGGATGAAGGCCGATTATGGGATTATCAGTGAATCCCAGTTGTCTCAGACGAAAGTTTATAAAACTATCCTGTGTAAAATACATATACATTCCTAAAATTTATAATGCGTTTAGATTTTTTTTTTAGAATTGCCTTTACAGGGACTTTAAGGGACCATTTCTTTATAAAAGCTTTACATTACGGTGTTAGATGAAAGTGTTCTCTCCTTGAGAGAAAGAACGTTTTATCTTGATGTTTTGAGAAGACTCTCCTGCTTATAGTTAGAGCCTGGCCAAATCGAACCCTGAAGAAGCTGTGTCTGTGTGTGTTAGTATTCTTGTTTACATGTTAAGGAACAAGTGGCATTATTGGATATTGACTGACTTGTTTTCTTTAACATGTTGGCGCACCTATAGACAGTAGACACAGTCCTGTGACCTCGGAGGACCACTCGTCCCTAACTCAGTGTCCTGGTGGCAGCCGTACAGACTATGGAGAATATAATTCTGACTCTAGTCTTAAATTGACTGCACTTCAGACTCCGGGTCTTAATTAATCATATCTGTGTATTATTTAAATGATTAATAAACTATTTTCATAGAGCAAACATTTTCTCAATCAAAGTCTTGTTTTTGATAACTATCTACTATCTAAACATCTTTCATACAAGACACACATACATGAGAAGCAAACCAGCACAAGATAAAATATATCTTGTCTTGATCTACTGGCAGTTATTTTCACTAGTTTTAAGCAAGAAATTCACAGAATATACTATTTATTTTTATTTTATTGCTTTATGCAAGAGCATGAAAAAGAGTCTGTAATTCAGGTTTTTTGACAAAAACAATACAAGACAAAAATATTGTATCAAAGTATCTTACCTGTACAGTCTCTATGAGACTTGCTGAGTAAAACGGCATTGCAACCACATATGTCAAACTGAAAAAAAAAGAAAAAAAAACATAAGATCAAAGGACTGCACAAAAAGAGATAAAGAGAATATTTAAATGTCAAGCCTATGGAATTCCCTTTCCGTATTCTTTGTGGGACTTTGTTTTATATAAAAAAAACTACCTGCATATTAAGCTTAGTCAGAAGCTTATTCAAATAGATCCCAGATACGGAAGAGCGAGGTAAAATTATGACTCAAATGAAACAAGAGATAAACAACTTGCAGCTTATAGCATTTTCCAAACAATACCAAACATACAAGTGAATTCACTTAGCTTAACTTACCCTTTGAGTACTAAGTGTCCCACAACTTGTTTAGGGTTCCACTTGTGTGATAACTCCCTGTGAATGTACATCACAATATTAGACAGAACTGTAATTTACTTCAATAATGGCAATGGAAATGGGTCATTATTACACTTTTTGTTAAAGGGGTCATGACATGTTTTTTTTTATTATTATTATTATGTTCCCTTAGGTGCAATTATAGTATTACTATAGTTTTTTTTTTATTTAAAAAGTAGTTTAAAGTTTTAAATACATTACTTACAGTTTGCGTCGTCGTTGTTGAGCCCAGAATAGTCGGCACAGACTTATCTTTGAGCAACAGTTTTCTGGCAAAGCCAGCATCATTTTGGGATTTGTTCTCAAAACAGTCATCCTTCAAATGTATAGAACAAACGCTTAAACTAACACTGCCGTGACTGAGACGTCCGCAAAAAATAAAGTGCATCCATTTTTCCCTGACAACTGGATCTTTCGCAGCGTATTCAAAGATGTTGTTTGTCCACAGCCAGGAACAGCACATCTGCGTGGCATCGTAATTTCCCTGTACACAGACCCACTCGCTGTCCGTCGACTGAACACCTGAGAGGCGCGCGGGCGCGACAATGATACGAAAAGAGCGCTTTAAGCATAGTTGTCTTGTGCTGGAGGCGGTCTATATGCAAACGCTGGTACGTCACTTCGTACCGTGACGTCACTTCTTACCATGGATCCAGAACGAGCTGTATTTAGAGCTTGATTAAATAAATGATTCGTTTATAATGGGGAGGACGTCTTAAGCTATGAAACTTGCAGGACGTTTTAATGGTACAAAGACCTCTTATATACTAAATGATCAAGGCAAATTTGGTTTCTCATGTCATGACCCCTTTAAAGAACATAGACTGACGAACGAAATGGACACCTATTAGTGATGGCTCACACTGTATATTTCTATACCTTGGTAGCGGGGTGCATTCGCTGATGATGCCCTCTGTTCCCAGTGTGACCCCCTGTACCACAAAAGTGCTGCCCATTCCTTTCCATAAAGCCTTTGGACCCTGTGAGAAGAAAGAAAGAAAGAGAGCGAGAGAGAGAGTGAGAGAGAGAGAGAGAGAGAGAGAGAGAGAGAGATTTTCAATTGAAAAGACATTATATTTTTGATGGGATTCTTTCAGAGGTTTTCTTTTCCAAAGTTATAAGGCGCTTGTGGAATGAAAGTTGATGAATTTGCATTAGCTTCAACATTGTCTAGTTAAAAACAAAGTAAAGCTGCGTGTCATCAGCGTAGCAATGGTAGGATAAGCTGTATAAAAGGATAGGTCCAAGCAGGTTAATAGACAGGTGATCTGACCAATCATACTTCGCCATCTGCCATTTTGTCCGACAAAGCAGTCAAGAGAGTTAGTAGATTAACATGGGAGGATTTGAACTTGAAAAACGGAGTGTACTGACGCCTTTCCGCGGTTAAAACAACATTCCTTCTTATGTTCATTCATGTTTATTTGATGCTATATATTAACTAGAAGGAAGAGATGATCGGTTCACGAGCAGCTTTAACTGATGCTCTACAGCGATCTGTCAGACTCATTAAAGAGCCACAAAATGGTATTTATTGTTTACATTTCTTTTAAAAAATGACCAAATTTGAAAGGTGAGACTTTGTTTAATATGTTTAATATAAAAAGTAACCTGGTCTGTCCTGTCTGTCAGTGTGTTGTCAGTCTCCTCTCTGCTCCACAATGTATTTTTCGTGAGAACATGGTGTGGCGTGAGAGCGGCGTAGCTTGTCGGACATAGCGACAGTAACTATGGGGGGCGGGTCTTTGTGAACGGTCAATTGCCCTGCTTTCAACCTGTTCTTTAAAAGAAGGTATTTCTGAGCAACAACACAGCAACAAAGATATGATATATTACCTGAGTTTTGGTGACATTGTACATCACGCTGATGGCAGTCAGTGGGGATAAGTGGTAACACCTGGCATGGTAATTCACCTGAAACAAAGTTTAACGATTTTAAATTATATTTTATGACAGAATTAAATTATATTTTTCAGGACTATGCAATGCAAAAGGAGTACGTTTCAGCAACACATACATATTTATGATATAAGCATCTAAAAA
The DNA here is from genome assembly GCF_949152265.1 of Phoxinus phoxinus. Taxonomy (NCBI): domain Eukaryota; kingdom Metazoa; phylum Chordata; class Actinopteri; order Cypriniformes; family Leuciscidae; genus Phoxinus; species Phoxinus phoxinus. The sequence continues at coordinate 37,908,456 of NC_136878.1, forward strand.
TCTTTCATGATAGACATTGAGGTTGTAGGATTTGTGTGCTCAACATTGTCTTCTCTGGATTCAGCCTACCTGACACTGACGCCGAAACACAATGCAGGGATGAGCCAGGACATTTTCTGTGAAGAGGCTAATTCAAAACATACACAAATGATTATGAGTTCACTAACATTATTTTACATATCTGAATCTCACTGTACTTTCAATAGAACATTATTTTAAGTAGTGATTATTGGGTTTCGTTACCTTGCAAGGCCTATCCCGAAACCAGCAAATCTGTTCAGTTGCTCTGAAAGATAGATTTTAGTTGGCATTTAAAAAAAAAAAAAGTGTTTTATTGACCAATATGCCTATGTACATTATATTTTAAAGGTCTCTGAATGAGTCATGTGTTTGCTTACACCTAGCAGTAAACAACATGGAGTGTTTGTAAGAGTGACACATTTTTAAGTGTCAGCTGCATCAGAAAAGTTCATGACCTGCTAAACAACACTTTGTATATAATGTTGACTCAAAATTTGTCATATGCAAAACAATATTCGTATATTAAAATAAACGATGAATAGCTCTAGTTAATTTGTCTCATAACTGGAAATGTATTGTTTATGTTGAACAATTCTGTATCTGTACAGTCTTGAAGGAGGGTCAGGAATCCAATTAATTTGAATAAACTTGTTCATACGTACGATTTACTTGATCAATTCAATGAGCCTTCATTTGAGTTATTATCAAGTCATTGTTTGAAATACAAAGTTTCTAATTTGTGTTATTAAATACATATTGGGTGAAATACTGATGTTATTATGGTTTTGATTAGATTATACATCAGTCTGTGTGTAATGGCATTCCAGGTCGATGCCATACTTGTTCTAGATACCCGTTCTAGAAAAAAACATTTTGATGTTGTTTTTCCTCATTCATTAATCAGGAAGAATGCAGCGACTGAAAATAACTCTTTCCATAGGTATTTTTTGTTTACCATGTCGCATTCAAATACCAAACGTTACGTTATTGTCCTGACCTGACGTCTGAAAATAGAAAATGGAGGAAATGTTACAGTTCATTCAGTCAAACTGGCGGATAGGGTTTATTTGTAGCGCAATTATGACTTGTTTCAGTCTTTTTAAGTGGAACTTCCCCAAACCGGAAGCGCCACGCATAATCTAAAACGCAGTAGGCTCTTTGGGAAAAAGGTGGGTTCCCTTTCAGTAATAACATATCACTTGCATGCTGGTCATAAATTGTACTCATTATTACCGGACGGTGGAGCCGCTGACTGCGCTTCGTCTGCTGCTCCTGGTTGGGCAGGTGCCGCCTCAAATTGGGGTGTGCGATCGCCAAAATGCAGGTTTCTGCTTCCAGGTATATCTGGAGGTGTACTGACCCAGTGCTGGAGGTCAGAGCTGGATGAATTATTGAATGACCTGGCCGAATACCCCCCACTGAATGACGGATCCTCTCTGCCCCTGTAACCCAAACCCTCAAAGCTGTCAGGCCGACGAGAAGTCATGCTGGGAATCGCTAGGGAAACTACACTGAAATTACAAGATATCTCAGTCTGACTTCCTACGATGTATAACCTATGTGATGTGATACGAGTTCATTGAAAATGATAGCAATCGTAAATGCGAGAATTAATTGTTGGTTGACCGAGGCTGAGAGCAATGCCAGTGCTTTAGCAAAACAACCCAACACCCGTTCGAGTGACTTTTGTCAGTTGACAGTTTACTTCCGGTTTGAATGTGGCATTATGGGTTTTGTAGTTTATTGCATTTACAAGCGAATAGCACGAAATCAAGAAACACACAGATTAGATGCAATTTAATTTATTTAATTCACAATTCATAAGAGACAAGTTTGGGCCTATGTTACATGACAGATAGATGAACAGTGAAGAAATTAACAATATTCCACAGAGGCCATATTGTGATATGAAAGATATGTGACTGAAACAGTTTTTCCATAGACATACATATACAGCGACTAAGATCAATATGGGCAAGAATGAAGAAATAAGTGCAAATTATAGCCCATATACTTTTATTTATATACCAGATATTTTATAGCTTCTGGCGACAATTCAGTGTTCAAAGTGTGTTGGGTGGCAAATTATTTTTCAGAACTAGAGTGCGAAACCAATATATACACCGCATGAGTGACACATTCTCGAACGAATATATATCTAATGAGCCGGTACTTTTTAGTGAATCAAAAGCTTTTTACAGTCTGATCCAAGCATGCATACCGCGCAACAAGTCGATCCGAATCTCGAACGAATGACTCACAATGTGTGTGTGTGTGTGTGTGTGTGTGTGTGTGTGTGTGTGTGTGTGTGTGTGTGTTTATTCAAAGTGTAAATGTAATGAATAAAAAACAGGACAAGACGGAAATTGTTTTGTCTTGGCCAAGAACTATGGAGCTAAAAGAGTCTCAATAAAGATAAATGCACACACTACATTCACATATGCACACACAGGATTCATACATGCACACACATGATTCATAAATACACACACAGGATACACAAATGCGCACAAAATTCACAAATGCACACACACAATTTAAAAAGCACAGAAGATTCACAAATGCATACAAAATTCACAAATTCACACAAAATTCATAAATACACACACAATTCAGAAATGCAAACAAAATTTACAAATGCACTCAAGATTCAGAAATGCACAGGGCAAGATTCAGACGTGTATTTCTGATGCACTAACAAATATATATTGATTTACAAACTGCTTGCGGTCTGTGAACTTCACTGCATTTGTATGTGAATTTTGAGACTCCCTTGACTTGGCTCGACACACAAATGCCTTTTTTTAAACAGGGAATGATCAGCAACCAATCAGATATCTCCCTTGGTTTAGCCAATCACAAGAACGCACCCCGCGTGGGGGATTGTTTACTCATAAGCCAATCACATGAATGCGTTCAGTTCGGTATTCAGTGAGGTATGATTAATTAAATGCGCTGACAGCTCATTGCACCGGCCATACAGATGACACTGAGTGGAGCGGGTGACCGGTTTGAGCCCCACAGCTCGACCGATAGGGTCGATAGGGCGTCTATCTATATGATGTCTATGTCTCAACCAACTGACAGACAGAACTCCACCGCGCTCGCGCCCGCGCCACATACATATCGCGCTGTGTGAACGCATTCATGTGATTGGCTTATGAGTAAACAATCCCCCACGCGGGGTGCGTTCTTGTGATTGGCTAAACCAAGGGAGATATCTGATTGGTTGCTGATCATTCCCTGTTTAAAAAAAGGCATTTGTGTGTCGAGCCAAGTCAAGGGAGTCTCAAAATTCACACACAAATGCAGTGAAGTTCACAGACCGCAAGCAGTTTGTAAATCAATATATATTTGTGTGTGCATCAGAAATACACGTCTGAATCTTGCCCTGTGCATTTCTGAATCTTGAGTGCATTTGTAAATTTTGTTTGCATTTCTGAATTGTGTGTGTATTTATGAATTTTGTGTGAATTTGTGAATTTTGTATGCATTTGTGAATCTTCTGTGCTTTTTAAATTGTGTGTGTGCATTTGTGAATTTTGTGCGCATTTGTGTATCCTGTGTGTGTATTTATGAATCATGTGTGTGCATGTATGAATCCTGTGTGTGCATATGTGAATGTAGTGTGTGCATTTATCTTTATTGAGACTCTTTTAGCTCCATAAAGAACAACATCCTCAATGTATTTAACCATAGGGATTTAAACATACTAGTCTATGGATTTAACCCCATAGAAATTACCATATCTGTGGAGGCGCAAATGGAGATGAGGGCGCCCTCTGTTGGTGAAGACTCAGACTGCAAAGGCAGCATCCGGTCAGGAGCCGCGGGGCCTGCGGTAGGATCATGCTTTTACATATCAAAACAGAATATCTCAATAATGACACACTAATATACGGTAGTTCAAATGCTGTAGAAACACATATGCTGCGTGTGTAGGTACACAAATGCGTAGTGAAGGAGATCTTAGCCGTTTTATAAAGTTGTTTACTTGCAATAGCATCTGCTGCTGGATAGCTTGCAAGCTACACGATGTTGAGTTTTATCTTTAAAATCGTTGTTTAGTTATTATTTACTGTCATTTCGTTCTATTAGTCCGTATGCCGTAGTTATAATTGTAAACATATATCTGGTTAGTTTTGTCGTACTGTATTTGCTGATGTGACATTGAGACTGATTTGGACTGAAGGGGACATTATTAGTACGGCTGTGTGTCAGGTTGTTGATCTGACTTGTGCTTCAGAGGATCTTTCATCTCAGATTAACCGATTACAAATCTACCTGACGTTTTTGGTGGACGTGCCGTGCCATAACCATATTTAAGTAAATGCAGTCTGTGTAACTTAAATAAGAGCTCACCCCACAATGATAATACTGTATAAGAACATTATTTTTTATTATTATTTGTTAATATTACTGCAAAGTTTTTGTCTTTATACTCCACGCTTTTAAAGCAAAGGGTCATGTGGGATTTACATTGTGCTTCAAGACAGTCAAGTCCTCGGCGAAATAATGTGCATTGCATATTTTCAAGATTAATAAGTCATACATTTTTATTTCATAACTATTATTTTAAACTTGCTGAGTGTCAGTGACTTGTTTGTAATTTAGCATATTGGGTCATTCTGTGTCAACTCAACCAGAGATGCTTGGCTAAAAAAAAAATTTTTTTTGAAAGAAATACATAAATGGAGAAGAAAGTCTAAATATTAGCCTACATTTCATGAATGTATGTTTACTGAGTCATTTACTGTTTTGTAGAGGGGGGTCAAAACGACAATTTTTACATGAGATTTGGTGCCAAATTTACAGGGGGTACGAATTATTTTAGAAAGATGGCAGCTTCATTGTTTTATTTATTTTACACAGAGATTGGTAGGTCTATTAGTTAAACATTTTTACTTAAGCTATCTCTTTAGCTGTATATGCCAACGGAGACAGTTCAAAAAATGGTAATAATAAAAAAAAAAGCACTTATGTTTTTTGCCCCAAGTTTGCATCAAGAAGTAAGTATTAAAGATATCTTACTATCCTTTTAATTTCTGGTTCTTAAAGTCGTCATGAAATAAAAATGTAGGCTACCCTATTTACTTTGTTAGCATACATTACTAGTCTTGTGGTGAACAATTAATCCGTTCAAGATAATACTCAGAAAAAGTAGTTTGCCGTTGTAATCGTTAATCAAAATCAGAACATTTGCTCCCGCTCTGAAATTGTGTTTCTTCTCTGATGACGGCTTGGGTTGAATATCCTTTACCACTCCCCTCTTTTTCTATGAACGAGGGATGGAGAGGATGGTGCAGGAACTTGTCTTTTGGTATCTTCATTTTAAAGGCCCTCTATGGCTCAAATACCCGAGATATGGAGATACTGTCACCGTTGGTATTATAATACAACAAAAATTGTAAGTAAACATATTTGACTAATAGCCCTACCAATCTCGGTATAAAAATAAACTACTGATGCTGCCATCTTTCTAAAGTCATTTTTTAGCCCCTGTAATTTGGCTCCAAATCTAATGTAAAAATTGTCATTTTGACTCCCTGTACAAAATAGTGGATTACCCAGTAAATATACATTCATTACATTTAATATTTTGGCTTTCATCACTATTTATGTTTGTCTTTCTTCAGAAAAAAAAAAAAATTTAGCCGGGAAAGTTTCCCAAATTTGGTTGATTTGACATGGAATGACCATATGAAGAGTGTCTCAATTCAATTGTCTCTACATTGATAACTGTATTTCAGTAATGTCGCAGCTTTGTGTCGTATAATCTTTGCAAACATCTTTTATCAGTGTATTTTGTTTTTAAACTAGATATTGATGGTTGTTGGCAATCTGCGAGCCTCCAGATGTAGTTGAAGGAGCACCACGTTGCCCCCGCTGGTCCACACACCCTCACACTGCATGGCTTCACTTGCTGGTGTCTCACACCGTCTCTCCATAAGCCCCGTCCTGCACACCCTCATGCGGGGGTCTCAGGCGTCTCACAGACTGACCAATGACTGCCTGGATTGTACTGCCGGTCAGCCTGTCTGCCTTCTCCATCACAGGGATATGGATTGTGTGAGTGTTTTAAGTGAAGGAGAATTACGTTACATCTCTACTATTTATTTGTTTAGCTAATATACTATACATTCAGACAAGTCATGTACTTATTGCAAATAATCATTAAAATATTTCATTTTCTAGTTACGCCATGGCAGTAATGAACCACCATGTCTGTCCTGTTGAGAACTGGTACGTTAACCCTATAAAGCATTCTGTATCTATATATAATTTATCAATTTATATGCACAATCTACTACATGCCTTCTGTCATTTGATTGATAGTTTATACTTTTTTAGCAAGTAATTGTAAAAACGTCCCCCTTGAGGTTGTGGTACACCTCTTTTTGCTGTGAAATCTTTACTGATTTTGACGTACAATGTAAACGTAAGAATACATTTTATATTGTTTGTCCATTTGAACACTTACTGGTGTAAAGTTCACATAATTTTACATGCATATATATATATATTTTTTTCACATTAAAAATAATGAGTATCAAAAACAATACGTCAGGCATTTGATTATCATCTTACTATGATATTATTGGGAGAAATACTGTAGAGTGACAACTGATAATTAGCCTATATACTGCTATAAAGATCTTATTAACATACAAGCTATCAGAATTTAATGTTACTTTTTGGCCAAATAAATGTAATTTTCTGCTCAGTTCGAGGTGCTTTTTTCCTCCCTGAATATGAGCTCCATATTTTATATCATATTATATGAGTCATTTAAGCCTGCTGTATCAAATATGAAAATATAACTTTTATGCTTGGTTCTTTGAATAATAGGACATACAATTTGACATGTACAGAGGAAACAGCTAAGAGGGGCTTCCCAAAGTCCTGCTGCACTCTTCAAGACATCCCCCTCATTAGGTAAAGAATTACTTTGAATTTACCTGGAATACCACAAAATGACCACATTTTCAAGATGCCTCCTTAGTAGTACTGTTTTGCACCAACTTGTCATGCAACAGTTGTCTAATATCTGGTGTTCTGCTCTTTTGACAGTAAATGTGGTTGCTATCCACCAGAGAGCTGTCTCTTCAGTTTGATAGGCAATGTTGGGGCAATTATGGGTGAGAATTACTGTTTGAAAATAACTAAACTAAATAAACATATTTTTAAATCCGAAAGTTTGTTGATTTCCTAATCTGGGCCTGTATTACAGAAACATCTAATTTAGAAGCCTATATCCAATCTTTTTAGTAACCATAATTTCACTTAAGAAATATAACTTTTTCAAGTCTTAAAGGGGTCATGACATGAGAAACCAAATTTGCCTTGATCTTTTGGTATATAAGAGGTCTTTGTACCATTAAAACGTCCTGCAAGTTTCATAGCTTAAGACGTCCTCCCCATTATAAACGAATCATTTATTTAATCAAGCTCTAAATACAGCTCGTTCTGGATCCATGGTAAGAAGTGACGTCACGGTACGAAGTGACGTCACGGTACGAAGTGACGTCACGGTACGAAGTGACGTACCAGCGTTTGCATATAGACCGCCTCCAGCACAAGACAACTACGCTTTAAGCGCAAGGCAACTACGCTAATTTCGTATCATTGTCGCGCCTCACAAGTGTTCAGTCGACGGACAGCGTGTGGGTCTGTGTACAGGGAAATTACGATGCCACGCAGATGTGCTGTTCCTGGCTGTGGACAAACAACATCTTTGAATACACTGCGAAAGATCCAGTCGTCAGGGAAAAATGGATGCACTTTATTTTTTGCGGACGTCTCAGTCACGGCAGTGTTAGTTTAAGCGTGTGTTCTATACATTTGAAGGATGACTGTTTTGAGAACAAATCCCAAAATGATGCTGGCTTTGCCAGAAAACTGTTGCTCAAAGATAAGTCCGTGCCGACTATTCTGGGCTCAACAACGACGACGCAAACTGTAAGTAATGTATTTAAAACTTTAAACTACTTTTTAAATACGCCGAATCCGCAAATGTTCTGGCTGGGGGCATTAATAATTGATGCATAGGCACTGACGTTAGCCAATCATAACAGTGGGCGTTAACACTGAACTCTTAAAGGGGAAACACCCCCAAAACAGACTGTTTGAATCAGAGGATGAGAAACAGGGTGGGAAAAGGTCACAAATCACTACATTTTAAAAGTTTTTTTTAAAAAAAAACTATAGTAATACTATAATTGCAGCTAAGGGAACATAATAATAAAATTAAAAAAAACATGTCAATACCCCTTTAAGTACAAAAATAAGATATGGAATTTCTGTAATGCAGCTCCTGTTCTTTAAATGTGTGTTTTTTTTTTTTTTGGTCAATATTACTTCAATTTGTCTTAGAAATACACCTCAGTCAAAGGCAATACATTATTATGATCATTTTGTAATGTGTCCCTGCAGTGGTTATGGTGTGCATGCTGCGTTATGCTCAAGTGATTGAACACAGCCATCATTGCTGGACCAACACAAGTTCTTTGGTGTCCGGCTGCATTAATGCCCTGGGTTTGGTCATGGTTGGGAACTTTCAGGTGAACATATGATAATAGACTCACAACTTCAGCCGTTACATATAAATCTAAATAAACTTGTATTCCTCTCACAGTCTCATCCTCTCCATCTGTTTTTCTTTCCTTTTTTTCTCAGGTTGATCATGCCAAGACTCTTCATTATGTGGGAGCTGGTGTTGCTTTTCCTGCCGGCTTGTTGTTTGTGTGTCTGCAGTGCGTTCTGACGTACCGTATAGCAGAGACAGCGCTGGACTACTGGATGGCTCATGTGCGTGTGGCGCTCTCAGCTGGAGCTTTGGTGTCGCTTGTCCTTAGTATCCTTACCAGGAGTTCATAAGTCATGATCTGATACATGGAAATCAAATTTGGATAAGTACATTTGAACATGAAGCAAACAGCCGAAAACACAGTGGCTTATTGTTTATCAGTGGAGTGGATGATAAAATATACAATGTCCACTAAATAAGTTATTAGTAGAGTTTTCACAAATATTTCAGTGGTCCAATGCTGGTTAAATTTCATGGGTTGCGATACCAATTTCGATGCTACAGCAAACAACTTTTGAATGCTCTGCTTTATTTAAAAATGCACATATTAATGTTCAAATTATTACAAATGAATATACTAGTTTTTCAAGTACAGTAAATATTTAAATAAACGGCTTAAATAAACAAACAGTAGAACAAAGAACAAAATAAACAAGCTTAAAGTATTTATTCAGCAAACAATCCATAATAAAGAAAAAAATATACAACAAAGAAAAAGTAAACTGTGCTTGAAGTTTTTCAAGTGTTTTTCAGTGTCTGCAATAAAATAAAGATCAAAGAATAAATAAATAAAAACATTAGAAGAAAGAAAATAAAACAATGCTTTGCCAGTTTCAAGTAAGTAAGTGAGTAATCGTTGAGTAATGTAAACAAAATCCAAAAGATATAATGCTGCTATTAAAGGTAGGATAGGCAATATCGGAGAGGCTAGCAATAGCAAGCTAGCTTTGAAATCATGAGATCCCAGCCACCCTTCACAACCACTCCCTTCTCTAAAGCCACGCCTCCTTTAAAACACAGGAACGATCGCAGCAGAGTGTGACGAGAGATGGCGTAACCTCATGTCTCAAAGCACATGAACATTACAATAATAATCTAAACTTAATCTAAAACCCTGTCTGTGCAACCATAGCTAACAGTACAAAAAGATTACATTACAATTAACAAAGCTAGCCTAGCCTTGTAGTAAAACACTTTTAAAATATTTTTTCAATCTGTAATGAACAGTCATATAACAATTATACAATTTACATGTTTCAGAGCAGTGTATTTCCTTAAAGGGGTGGTTGATTATGATTTAAATTTTCTAACTTTAGTTAGTGTGTAATGTTGCTGTTTGAGCATAAACAACATCTGCAAAGTTACAACGCTAAAAGTTCAAAGCAAAGGGATATATTTTATTTTTTAAAAATGGCTTTTTAAGGACTACAACAAAACGGCTAGTAGGGACTACACGACATTCCTCCCTGGTTAGTGACATCGCATACCCTAAAATTTACATAAACCCTGCCCCCGGCAACACGATTTATAGATTATCAAGACAGAATATGCTAATCAATGACTAGAAGATAACTACACATAAGGTACATAAATTAATCAACACATAAATTCATCAACTAACCATTCAGAAATGTCACTTCTTCTTGAGTCTCTCCATCTTTCTGACTCTGGTTTGAACATAAAAGGCTAAAAGTTTTTAACATTTATGTATGTCTGTGTGAGGTAATCAAAGCTGCTAAGAACGAGCTGTTGTTGCTCCGCTCTCTGTGCCACGAGCAGCAACTCATTTGCATTTAAAGGGACAGACACAAAAACTGTGTTTTTTCCTCACCCTCAAAAAGCGACAACTTTAACATGCTATATAAAAATATCTGTGGGGTATTTTGAGCTAAAACATCACATACTCACTCTGGGGAATTCAGAGATTTATTTTACATCTTGTGAAAAGGGCATTATATCACCCCTTGAAGATAAATATTATGCCAACACTATTTATTTAACACAGTATTTTTCGAAATTTTCAGTCAGATCTTTGTTTTATAACCATGTTTTAATGCTGAAGGTTTGTGTGCCCATTCCTTAACATCATACTTCCCATTCAAGGTGGTATCTTCTTCGTCCATGAGAGTTTTGTTTTGCAGCACGCCGCAGCCATCTGTGAATGGGTCTTCACGGTGCTGGTCCTGGTGTACTACGGCACCTTCACCTATGAGTTTGGCACTGTCAACAGTGACACCATAATGGCAGCCTTAATGAAACGCAGTGAACATCACCATCCGGGGTCAGCGGTCATCATTGGGGGTATCGGGAAGGGTGTTGCAATGGGATGTGGCGCCCGCAGTCTCAAGTCGCCCGGTGGCAGCAGCACTTCCACACACCTCAACTGTACACCAGAAAGCATCGCCATGCTTTAGGGGTTAACCACTACGGTATTCCCTCAGCGTATAGACTCAGAACTTTTCGTCTTGCTCACGGATTTGTGAAACACTGGTACAAGCAATACAGAATTACAGTAAATTTACAGACTTGCTGATTATAATCGGTAATCACCAGTCGGTTGTATTTTGCATTCATGTTTTAGATAAGTCAAGTACAGCCCCAGTAACCAGCACAGGCGATTCCTGCCTCTGATAGATAGGAATGTTTCAATTTACTCTGTTCAAACTGCAATAACTCATCTCTTAAGGTGCATTCACACAGACAGCGATTAAATTGTTCAGGGTTAACAAGTTAACTGTTGGTTGCTAGTAGTATTTCAGCATCAGGAAATTTTATACAGTGCTGCAGGGATGACGTATTTATGTAGGCTAAAACTCAGAAACGAGTTAGCATTTTAGCACTTACGGCTCCATTGTCCCGAAAGTCCATTGGGCTTTTGCTTAAACACCCGAAAAGGGTCTATGGTTAACTCAAGATACTTTCATGTTTTCCCCTTGTGGTTTTATTTGTCTTGAAAAAGGCGATTGCTAACAAGTGGCTAAATGGCACTACAGAAGTTGTAGACACACACACTAAACGCCAACAAAACGAACAAGTAAAGTCACTAGCCCGTTTTATCAGCCTCGTGTTTATAATCAAGGAATGTAAAAAAAAAAAAAAAAAAAAAGTTTTATGAAGACGTCAGAAACTAAGTGATGGTGATTTTTTTGAAGTCGTCACTGTGGCGTTTTTTGCTTAAAGCCTACGTTTAGCTTTTTACTTCTGGTGATTGTATTTACTTGTCAAAGTTCATACAAATTGTGTTCATTACGTTTGTTGGTCACAGAGTTTATTTTCTCCAATACTCCAAAATCCAATGGAAAAACCCTTTTGGGATTTTGTCGAGGGAACCAGGGTAATGCCAACTTCTAGGTTTGTCCTTCAAAGATATGCCATCACTGCAGCGCTCTATTGGTTGTCGGTGCATTGAATCTCTGCTCTTGCATAAAGTTTCGAAAAACTAGTCGCAACGGTCTCTGTCGCTCATGTCGCCCTAAATCTCCAACTCTCATTGGACATCAGTGACTTTGGTCGCTTTGTCTTTGTCAGTGTGAATCCGTTACATGGCTGCCAGCAATACAAAGACACTCGTTTAGACAAAGAAGATAATTGGCTAAAGCCATCCAACCTTTCGTAACCCGTTTAATCTGTAGAAACTGTGATTACACAACAGGTCAAGCCATCACTGTAGCAGTGGAGATGTTAAGTCAGTCGCACCAGCCTTTGCTGCCAATAGTTGGGTTGGAATGAGGTTTAGGAACAGTTTATGTATTCATTCCAAGTGCTCACAGCTTAGTTTGATCTGTGGCACCGTTTTGGCATGACATCAGGTGTTGTGGACCTTCTGTCCTATAGCTCTGGATACATTGTGGCTGTATTGAATAAGATTTAAGTGCATCTCTGTGCAACCTTGTCAAACGTTTTGGTGCTTTTGCCAAGTTTTGTCATCACTTGATCCAAAAACTGCCTGCATTTATCTATTCCAGGTATCTTGCAAACAAATTCTAAACATTTCAGGAAAACAAGAAACAAGATTTTGTGACTATTATTCTGATGTTTTAAGTTTTAAACAGTTGTTTTTAGTTTAAATTTCACTTTTAGAAATATAAGGCAATATTAATCAGTTTTCCAAAAGACTATGTGTAAATATACTATTGAAAATGTTATATTTCAATGCTTTTGCGAGCAAACGCAAAGTTTCTTTGAGGAAACCAACACATTTGCAAGAAAATGCAAAAGTTTAGTTTTTTTTTCTTGGGATACATTCTGTTCCCACAAGAAACTTTGCATTCGCTCGCAAAGCTTTTGTTCTCTCTTGCAGAAGTTTTGGATTTACTCAGAAAACTGGTAATGGAGGAAAAACCGTTGCAATGCCTTTGCGAGCTAATGCACATTTTCTCAGGGAAACAATCCTTTTGCACGAGAATGCAAGTTTTGCAAGCGAACGCAAAGTTTCTCTGGGAAACACGACATTTTGGATTCATCTGAGTAACTTTGCTCGCAAAAGCGTTGAAATAAGTTTTTTCCGTTTTTCAACAAAACTTGAATGCATGGCCTGAGAATCTTTGTATTTGCTCACAAAACTTAACTGGAACTGGTGATGGAGAAAGAAACTTGTGCTTTTGTGAGCAAATGCAGAGTTTCTCTGGGAAAAGCAATAATTTTGCAAGAGAACACGAACATTTTGCGAGCGAACCCAAAGTTTCTAAGGGGAATGCAATCGTTTTGTTAGCATTCTCTTTTAGAAGTTTCGCGAGCTTAATTTGCGAGGGAACGCAATTTTTTCCTCCCATCTCATATTTTTCCCGTCACTTTTTGAACTTAAGAAATATATCTATTTCAAAACAGGAAATGCTTTTGCTACAAAAAAAATGCAGGCACGCTCCTATATCTGCATTTGAGATGAATGTTTAGATGGTGAAGCAAACTTATTGTTATTTATTTGGTGCTGTTGACTGCTGGCGTGCATCTCTCAGTAGTCAAACTATATTATTTGTACACTTTTCAGGTGGATTTAGAGATAGTTTTGTGTAATGAAGACATTGTTTGTTTCTCCAACATGCCTATTCCTGTCACTTTGATATTAATCTAGCATCAAAACAGAATCAGAGGTCTTATCCACAGTCTTTTTTTAGTGTATTGTTTTTAAAGCATTACTATTTGTGAATGATGTGCATTTGTTACGCAGAGCTGCTTGTAAGTGAATGCCTTTAGCTGAGCATAATATTGCATAGAATATCAGTACTGCATTTGAGACTCTGGTCTAGTCAGTAATTATGAAATGAAGAAAGCTTCCTAATCAGCATCACACTTACTGTTAACACCTCAGTTCCTACAAATCATTTAGTAATAGAGTACTTTGAAAGAAATTCTCATGAATTGGAAATGATGTAGTGCACTAAAGGGGAAACCTGAGTATTTTTTTTTATTTACTGGACCCGAAATGTGAAATCCTCCATAATAAGCTGTATTTTGACTACACAGTATTTTCGTTTTTAGATATTGCTCATTTGAAAGCAATATGTTATATTGAGAAATATTATACAAAACAATGACAGTTGGTTATGTGTTGTATCTGCTTGTTTATAATTTATACGTTGTAATGCCAGACAATGAAACAATGCAATATTCAACTTCTATTCAAGTACTTGCAAAATACCTCTGAAAATTCTACTGTGGTGAGATGTTCACAGTTTCCTAAAGGAGCTGCTAAGACGTATGTTACAGAAATGTACTTTGTTGTTTCTGTTTTGTGTGATAGGCCAAATTCAAACATCTATGCCCTGATGCCTCATAAAGTCAAAATAATTTGATTTATAAGAGTCCTCTTTTTGATTATTCATAATTATATGTACATTCAACACTGCCTGGCCAAAAAAAAAAAAAGTTGTTGTTTGTATTTGAATAGGCAAATGCTTAAGTCTATGATTGAATCATTATGCTATAACATCTAAACATCACAACATTTATTTCCATCAACGGGTGCATGAGTTTTTGGTCAAGATATTGTAATGACAATGCAAGAGTCCAGCACTCTGTAAAGTCTCCTTCAGCACATCCCAAATACTTTCACTGAGTTTAAGGTCTGGACTCAAAAGTGCCAATTCATGTGTGAAAATGATTCTTCATGCTCCCTCCAAACCATTCTTTCACAATTTGAGCCTGATGAATCTTGACATTGTCATCCTGGCTGAAATATGGCCATTATGTGTCTTCCTACATTGTTGTTTAAGAGATGAAAAGCTACACACTCCAGCTACATACTGTATCCAAACATATAACATGCTAGAAACATAATAAGCACGGCAATAATGATCCAATCATAGACTCTTAAGCATTTGCCTATTTAAATCCAAAAACTTTTATTTATTTTAGCTGGCAGTGTATGAAAACATCAGTGCAGCTGTTTGGACAAGGCCTTGATCACTTTTTAGGCTACAATAATAAATTACTTTTTGTTGAATGGAAAATTCACAAATTGATGTGTCAAAATGAAAAGACTTTTTAAAAACAGTTTTTGTTTAGAACATTGTCTGATAACCTTGTGAAATGGAAACTGAAATAGAGCTATCGACTTGTTAGTTCAAACTGCAACTTTCTATTGAATTATGACCCATTCTGCACATTTCCTTATCTTTCACAAGGGGTTTGTTGTGTGAAATCAAATGTACCTTGAGAGACACTTGTTCACTCAGAAGGATGTTTGCTGCCAGTATCAAACTGTTTTCAGCAGCTATGTCATGTTTAATATATAATTTAGGTAACCATTAAAACCACTTAAAAAATGCAAAATAAATTATATTTCAGACACCATACAAGTGATATTCTGCAATTCCTCCTATAGTCATTTTTGGTCAAGCTGGTTTCTTGAACATGACAATTAGTTGGTTATACTCAAATGGCCTCCACAGTGACAGATCTCAATCCAGAGCAACATTGGGATGTGGTGGAACAGGAGATTCACATCATAGATGTGCAGTCAACAAATCTGCAGAAACTGATATGTCAATATGGTGAATGTTTCCAGCACCTTGTTGAATCTGTCACTGATAATTAAAGCATTTGTTGGACCACCACCTCCCATTGAGACCAAGACAACGCCTTGAACTTTATGTAATGTTCCTCAAACCATTCCTGAATGATTTTTGCAGTGTGGCTGGGTGCTTTATGCTGCTGAAAGAGCCTACTGCTATGCAGGGGTCTGCAGCAGTCTTTATAGGTATGTGTCAAAGTAACATCCTGCCAAGTCCCAAGGTTTTCAAGCAGATCATTGCCTCCACAGGCCTGCCTTCTAACCATAGTGCATACATTGCTGCCATCTCTGCCCTAGGTAACAGACACACACCCGACCATCCACCTGATCTAAAAGAAACGTGATTACGGTAATCAGACGATCTTCCACTGCTCCATGGTCCAGTTCTGACGCTCACGTGCCCACTGGTGCTTACTTACGGTAGTGGACAGGAGTTATCATGGGCACTCTGACCGTGACTACGCAGCAAACTGTGATAAACTGTGTGTTCTGACACCTTTCTATCAAGTTATTCAGCAATCTCAGCTACGGTAGCTCTTCTGTGTGATCGGACCGACTAAAGCCTTCGCTCCCCATATGCATCAGTGAGCTTTAGGCACCCATGACCCTGATGTCGGTTCACCGGTTGTCCTTTGTGTTACTTTTGGTATAACCACTGCATACTGGAAACACCCCACAAACCTTGCAGTTTTGTCAGTTCAGGTCTTTTCGCTTTTCGCTCAGGTCCATTCCTGTCTCCAACACATGAAATTCCAGAACTGACTTTTTACTTGCTGCCTCCTAAAATATGATATATATATACTTGTTTAATTAATACTAATATTAATACTAATACACGTATACATCAATATATTAGTATTAATTAAACAAGTTTAATTTTAAACTCTAAATTGAGAGTTTAATTTTAAATCAGACCAAAAATTATCAAGATGTTTTTTAACCATTTAAAAACTGTAACTATGTAAAAGTAACACCTTCATAGATTGGATGGTGCCCTCTGCTGTTTATCCATGCGCTTCGCATGTACAGTGTCACACACACACATACTCATGGGGATGGACACACACATGTCTCCCAGTTTGTTTGAGTTTAATGTGAGACCAAATATTCTCTATTATGGTTTAAATCTGGACTTTGAATAAGGCCAAAACATGAGCCTAATGGACTTGTTCTCAAGCCACTTCTTGGTTGTCTTTGGTATTTGGGCAGGAGCTTTCCTCTGTATAACAACCTTTCAATTGTGGGAAGCAAGCCATTCTGCAATATTGTCCTTTACTCCAAAGCATTAAATGACTTTTCACAGTGAAGAAGCTCATCAATACCAGCAGCTAAAAAGACTCCCCACACAATGACACGTCTTCCTCAATGCTTCACTGTGGTAGAGATGCGTTTATTATTATATTTCTCACCAGATTTTCAAAGACACCGCTCTGGAACATCACCATGCAACTTGTGTTTCATTGTGATTCATTGTGACCACTCTAAATCAAACTTCCCATATTCTGCCAAAAAGAGACAGCAATGGCGTTTTAAGTAGTGCATTTTCTTAAATTTTGATGTTTACATATAGCATGTTTACATATAAAACAGTGAAAAATCAGCAGTGGAATACAAAATTGTATTCTGAACAACCCCTTATTAGTCTCCTTTGTTCTGCTTTCTCGGAAAGGGGATAAAAATAGAGTTGAATATTTGTATTGAATATCTTCCTCAACACAAAGTTAAAATCATTTCAGAGCAGGGCGATTCTTGTAAATGTCATATTGCATGATTTTGTATTTATATTTTGACCACTAATATTAAAGTTTATTTACATAATATGCCAGTAGACTATGAAAATACTATTAAATATTAAAATCGTGAAATTTAGCCTTTATCTGAACAATATACGGTCACAAAAGCAAAAAGGAAAAAAATACTGAATGAATTGTAAGACTAATATTCATTGAATATGTCAATGTTGCACGATAGAGGAACTAGAGGAAACATTTTTGTTCTTTATGGAGCAACTAAACTGGGCTGCCTGACTCCTTGTGACATTCATTCAAGTAAATGGAATGAACTGTGAACTGAGTTTCTTTGCTGTCAAAGAAACTCATGAGAAGAACATGAAGCACTGAAGTTTCAGTCATAACAGCAAATAATAGATTTCTGCATTTATTTTCACATTCATCTGAAATTAAATACAGTTTTCAAACCATGATTATAACAGCATGATGGTTTCCAACATAAAAAAAATGTGGTTGTGAACAAGAAACATTGTTAATGCTGATAAGTTATATAAAATCTTTGGCCTCAAACAAAGCCTGTCTTTAAGATGAGTCCGTTGTAATCATAGCAAATACAAAATGTGTTTGTGCTCCTTCCACTCTGCTAATAAAAAGGAAATGTGCACTTGACCTCAGAAAATGCCCTTACTTTCAATCACATCTCCTTGTGTTTACATACCAAACTATCAGCAGCACAATTTTCATGGGGAATGTGTTTTTCTTGATAACCTTACCTGCCAAGTCATGTTTATATGACAAAGTAAATCTAATGAGCTTAGTGAAAAAACGTACCCACAACCTGATTTTTCACTCACAACCGGAGTCTTAATACAAACAATCTTAAAATTACAGAGCTCCTAAGCGACATGGTGATGGAAAAATATGAGATGGGAGAAAAAAGATTTTACATTCTCATTGCAAAAGTTTTACGTTCCCCGAGAAACTTTGCGATCGTTCGCAAATAGGCTAACTCAAACCACATTTGCAAGAGAACATTGAAATAATTTCTTATAATTTAAGGAGTTCACTTCAAAATTATAATTCTGTCATCATATACTCACCCTCAAGTTGCTTCAAACCTGTATGAATTTCTTTCTTCTGCTGAACACAAAGGAAGATATTTTGAAGAATGTCAGTAACCAGACAGGACCCCATTGACTTCCATTGTAGTAAAAACAATTCTATGGAAGTCAATGGGGTCCATCAACTGTCTAGTTACCGACATTCTTCAAAATATCTTCCATTGTGTTCAGCAGAAGAAAGAAATTCATACAGGTTTAAAAACAACTTGAGGGTGACAGAATTTTAATTTTGAAGCGAACTATTCCTTTAAGTATGTTTAAAACAGAAAATGTAATGTCATGTTAGATCAGATGGCACTCTATAATGTAAAACATGATAATTCATTATCTGAAAACAGTCTAAACAAACAAACAAACAGATTTGTCCCAGCAGTCTTCTGCAGTGGTGCTATGGAATTTCTGTGGCGTTGTACACTTCTGAGTGACTGTGCCCTTCGGTTTCTCTAGTGACAAGCATGACAACCACAACAGTGAATATAGCAACAGCTGAAATCAGTACAGTGGCCACGAGTCCTTTATTAGCCCGCAGATACTCCATCTTCTGGTTCCCTTTCTGCTTTGCTGCAGATTCCTTACTAATCTTTTTCTGAAATTGAAATGAAAATAGAACTGGATATGAAGATTATGAACCTTTAACATATAGTGTGTGAAGTGTGTAAACTAATCGGTAACACTTTAAGGTTCATGAGTTAACATTAGTTAACTACCTAAGTTAACATGAACTAAGAATGAACAATTCTTCTTCAGCATGCATTAATCTAAGTTAATATTAATTTGAACATTTACTAATACATTCATAAAACCAAAGGTTGTATTTGTTAACATTAGTTAATGCACTGTGAACTAACATGAACAAACAATGAACAGCTGTATTTTTTATTAACTAACAATTAAAAAAGATGAATAAATACAGTATCAAACGTATTGCTCATTGTAAGTTCATGTTAGTTAAAACATGAACTACTGTTAACTAATGAACCTTATTGTAA
Source organism: Phoxinus phoxinus (assembly GCF_949152265.1). Taxonomy (NCBI): domain Eukaryota; kingdom Metazoa; phylum Chordata; class Actinopteri; order Cypriniformes; family Leuciscidae; genus Phoxinus; species Phoxinus phoxinus. The sequence goes on from NC_136878.1 coordinate 37,927,916, forward strand.
AGTGTTACCAAGTTATCCTTTAAGTTTCACAGAAAACTGTGAGTAATAATGTTTATATGTTCAGTATACCAGTAATAATGTTTATATGTTTAGTATACCAGTAATAATGTCACATCAATAAACACAAAGACTGTTCAGCTGTTTAGAGTTACACTCTTGAGATTCGGCACAAACCTTCAGCTCTTTTAGCAGGTTTAAATAAATAAAAAACATTCATGTAATTGTAATAAATATAACATGATGTATTAATTCTAGATTTGACATAAATCTTGATGTACTACACTAAGGAGACTCACGGTGGACTGAGGCTTTTCAGCTTTTTGATTGACATTCTTGAGGTTTCCTTCTCCATTCGCATTTTCCAGCATAGTGACTTTCACCTCCTCTTCCTCGCTCTTAGCAGTCTCGATTTTATCCTAAAACGTGCAGATATTGACAATATTTAGGATGACATGCTTCGCCATGAATACAACATTCTGCATGAAAGTACTCTGCTTCTCATTCGCTTTAAACACATAAAAACCTATTTGAAATCAGTTATCATGCATTATTTATGACAGAATTAAGTTGAATAATGCAAAACAAAAAACATGATTAGGAATACAGGAATAGTTTGGGATTTACCATAACCAGGTGTAGTTAATGACATTAACTATAAGCATGATCGTACATATTATGTACATATACAGTACATATTATTTGATCATTTAAACTAACAAAACCTTTTTTTGTGTAATGTTTTGTTTGTAAACTGTGCTTGTGTCTTGATGAAATGACGTTTGTTTTTATATTTTGTATTTATAGCACTGATGTTCATACATTTCAAGTGTGGCTTAAATGTCATTTTAGGGCCACTGACACAGTATTTCCATAAATGGTGCTTATATTGGCAGTCTTACAATAATCTTCCCTGTCAAATGATAAGTGCATGACCTTACTGCATAACTGTCTGATAAGCTACTGTTTGGCCTACGTATGAACAAAAGTGAAAATACAGCCATTGATTGTATCAAGATAAAGTGCATTATATATATTTTGTTGCATAACATGACATAGTAACCTTTTAAAAAGTTCTACCGTTTACTGGAATGTTAGACAAATAGGTTATAGCTTGGAACAAAGACAACTGTACGCTGAATATTTTTCTTATATTTGCATGCATAAACTCACCATACTGCAGCAATATCGTGCTGGAGCCTGTGTTTGCGCGTGATCCCGAAGACGCTGAAAGAGTGAGTGACAACTCAGGTGAAGTAAGAGCAAAGTCCGTATATGGCACGTCAAGAAGGTGTGAGGATCAAGGCTCCTCCTCACTCCACTTTAAAGCACTTCCTCCTTTATTTGTTTTAATATATCCACTTCAAATAATCACTGGTGTTTCACTGAAACAGACAGGCCATAAATAATCAGGTTATTTTTAGGAAACATTGCCATTTGTGCCAGCATTTCATTTGAAAAGGTTCCTGTTGGATTTTCAAGAATTCAAATGTTCTCACCTCAGGTGTAGATATAGTTATACATTAGTCTTTGAAATAGTTAGGTAATATTACCTTTGCCGAGCTAGTTGCCCCAGTAAAAACTATTTCCTACTTTGAATTGAAAGATCTTTCTCGTCGAAACATGTCTTGTGCCGTGATCATTCGGTTATATATCATATTCAAATTATTTTGAGGTTTAAGATCAGTGGAAATAATAATGGTCTTGATTTGAAAATACCATTGCACCCCAACACGTCTTTCACAGAAAATGTTTGTATCAAGAAACAAAATGTTAAAAAAATGTAACAGTGATTTTTCCTCCATAACCATCCATCATATTTTGTATAAAACATAAATAAATATGAAACTCGCCTCTGTTCAAACAATGTGGACAAAAAATCTTATCAGAATGATCAAACCACTATTTTTGAAGAGGAAGAATGTTGCAGCATAATAGAGTTTAGAACAAAAACAAGTTCTAAATTTTCTGTTTCATTCTGTCTTTATACTACTGGTCACATGTGAACACAAAAATCATTTTTGTTGTAGTTTTCATTTACTAGAAATTTACCCAACTATGAAGACTTCCGCTTCTGAGAACTCCAGAAATGTGAAAAGGGTCCATAATAGGCTATGTCATGTCTTGGAATATTGCCATTTATTATATGACCACAAAGTTCAATATAAAGTAAAAAAAAAAAAAAAAAAAAAAAAAAGTTTGAAACTTTTTAACTGTATACAAAATATAAAGCATGCAGCACAACAACACAGATCAAATCAATGTTTCTTGAGCAACAAGCATAATTATTTCTGAAGGATGTGACACTGAAGACTGGAGTAATGATGCTGAAAATGCAGCTTTGCATCAAAGGATTACATTACATTTTTCAATATCTTCCAGACGTTTGAGCGGCAGTATACATGATTACATTTGAATGAAAGTACACCATGTAATAAACAGTGCACATATTCTCAAAGAACTTACATTTTAATGATTACTTCCCTCATTGCTGCCTCCTTCAGTTGTCATAGCCTTTCCTTTTTCAACTTCCACATGAATAGGCTCCTCTTATTTCTTATTTCTTCATTTAACAACAGCATAGATTATAATACCGGTATGTATGTGAACATGACGGCCGCTAGTTGGCGTAAGTGTCACGCGCACTAGCAGTGACAGATTCAATCACACCTGCAGAATTACCGCTCAAAAGTGTAAAACAAATGCACAATGTCAACAAACGGCAGGACGTCGAGAATATTACAGTTTATGGCTCCAGATGAGCGCCGTCAGTTTGGAATCGAGGTAATTGCACAACTGTAAATAAGCGAATTTTCTAATGCATTTATTTATTTTTACAACAAAAAACGCTAGCAAGCAATTCACTTCTCTTTATATGTGCTTAAAATTAGATGTATATTAACATAAGTTCTCTACAAGGCTAAAATTGCACAAATTACACATTGTAGCATGCACACAAATATTAAACAAAGTCAAGAGCTTTTTAACATCCACGTGTGAGGATGATGATGATGATGATGGTGACCAGGCTTGGAGTTGAGTTGACCTTACACGTTGACACGGTCAGACATACACAAAAAGTGTTGTGGTACAAGGTACAATGTAGTATTGCGGTACCATCATGGTATAATGACGATATTAGACATAGTTTCATGGTGCTGATATAGGCCTACCACAATGAACAAGCATATTCACAAGGCCATGTTACATAAATGTGCTACTCCAAGATGCTTCAAAGAGTACCAAGGTTTTAACCTGATCCAAAAAACGTGGTTCCAAATCCCTGTTGCACTTCTTGGTGTTTATTTGGTAGTGGGAGTTCATGTTAAATGAAATGCCGTTACATTTTTTTTTTGCCATTTAGCAAAATATGGCAGCTTATCTAAAATTAACTGTTTTATAAATTGTACAAATTGTTGCTCAACTCGGATAACTTAGTTTTAACATGAATTAAATAATTGCAATACATTTTGTAATAATGTTAATACATTTTTTTGTGTGTCTTAGACTCCTTTTCAGCGTCTGGCATGGCAAATGCAAGACATATTAGGGGATGGAGGAATTCTCAAAGAGGTTGTCCATGCAGGGGAAGGCCCACCCGTACCAATGCATGCATCCGTATCAAGTAAATGGCTGAACTGAACATGGTTTTAATGGAGTCATAGTTCCAGTTTCTCGCTTATGATGGTCCAGTAGTGTGCAGAGATGAATGATTTGTATCATACACCACTCTTCAAAACATGAGGTCGTGAGATGGTTTAATGTTTTTGAAAGAAGTCATTATGCTCACCAAAGCTACATTTATTTGATCATATAAAATAATTCTTACATTATTTTCTGTAATATATTGTACATTTCTGATTATTTAGCAGCCATTACTCTTCTTTAATGTCACATGATCCTTCAGAAATCATTCTAATATGCTGATTTGGTGCTCAAGAAACATTTCTTATTATTATAAAAGTTGAAAACAGATTTGGTGCTTAATATTTTAGGTAGTAGATATTATGTCTTATCTGTCATTTTTGATCAATTTAATGCATCCTTACTGAATGAAAGTATTAATTTCTTTAAAAAAAAAAAAAAAAAAACTTGATTGGTTGTGTTATACTTTTATGTCACACATTTCCCTTTTTTTTCTAGCTTCTCATTAGCTTCTCGACAATAACTCTTTTCATCCACAGTTCACTTCTCTGGTTTCATTGAGTACTCTGACGCACCATTTGAGACCACCAACCACCTCAGATATCCACGAATGATGAAGCTTGGTAGAGGTAGGACGGAAATAGAATTCTCCAATTAGAATGATAATCATTGTGATTCTCTGTTATATTGTCTTGTTTGTCCAGTGCTAGACACTCAAACCTCTTTCTCCGTAGATGTTACTTTGTATGGCCTAGAGCTCGGCATTCTTACTATGAAGAAAGGCGAGTTCTCTCGTTTTCTCTTCAAGCCCAAATATGCCTATGGGGACCTTGGGTGCCCCCCACACATACCTCCATTAGCCACAGTCCTCTATGAGGTGCACGTCCTTGATTTTCTGGACTCGGCACAAGTGGATGATTTCATGGATTTGACCTTGGTACGATTAAATGCATTCAGCTTTCTCTTTTATTTTGTTTTGTGGTATCTAAGATTGTAATTTCAACATTCTCCAGGAAGAGCAGAACACTGTTCCTCTGTCCACCTTGCTGAAAGTGCTGGAAACACAGCGGAGCTTTGGCAACCTCTGCTACAATAAGAAGCGCTACGAAGATGCTCGAGAGAGATACAAGCAGGTATTCTGCTATTCTGCTTATAAGTGTCTTGTTTGTTTTGGAAGTATGAGAGTTTGTAAATGGATAGAAGGAAAATGTGCTCTGAAAATTAGTAGTTTATTCTAACTATAGACTGAGATTTTGTTTTCAGTGTAACATACTGTTGTCCCATGGTATAGGCCATGACACTTTTGCAGAATCGTGAGCCGATGGATGATGAAGAGAAGCAGCGTCTTGAAGAGATAAAGTTGCTTTTCCTGCTCAACCTCTCACTCACGTACCTTAAACTGGAAAAACCCCAGAAGGCCCTTTGCTTTGGTCAGAAAGCACTGGACATCAACCCCCAGAACACTAAAGCTCTCTTCCGCTGCGGACAGGTTGGGCATTTTTTTTTTTTACATTTTTACCTCCTTTGTTGAAAATCTGATCATAATTTTTTTTTAGCAAAAAGCATATCGCTCTGTAAAATCTAGGGCTATCAATCAAGTTCAAATATTTGTCAAATCACGTGATATGCTGATAAATTAATTAGCTGATCACAAATATTAATATTAGCACCAAAATTAAGGGTGTTTTCAGACTTGTAGATCATTTGTTTTTGTTCTGAAACAGGGACTTAAATTTTTACAGTGTTGCATTTTCTCCATCATGGTCCGGTTCACTTTCACAAGGTCACGTTTCAAAGCATACTAAAATGTGTTTATGCATCAATATCTCAAAAAGATCATATCAATTAGAGTGAGAATCAATGCTTTGTCAGCACAGCGTTCTTGCAGAAAGTGCTCCTTTTTTTTGTAATGCATTTTCCATTATGAATTAGGGATGACGAAAACTAAAACATTTCTTGACCGACCACCGAGCCTCATTAGCCTGTCGCATCTCTCTGCCGCTCTGCCTCCCCCTCACACACACACACCGAGGAGCTTGTATGTAATCGGAGGACAAATGGCTCCTTAGTTTCGAAATGGTTTAGAAATAAAGGCGTTTGTCTAGCGTTAGAAGCTCATTTGAAACATTGCCGCGGCTCATTTAAGAAAATGACAGCTCCAAACCGAAGAGACGCCGCTTTAGTTTGAGGTAGTGCTAACAATAAAGAAAGATGATGATCATCACCTTATCTGTTACCACTGAAATGTAGATGTAATGTATTTCCATATTTAAGCACTGTATCACACAAGTTGCAACTTACATCTGTGTCATTCTTTTTGGTGAAATGGTCCCACACACTACTTTTCTTTGCACGCTTCCTCCTGTCGTCTGCCCTGGCTCTAACCTCGAGTGTTTAGTGTAGCCTTTACTTTTCGCAAACCTTGTGAGCGCGCAAACCCAAACGCTGTGACCTCGCGCTAAATGTTTTTATTGGTTTATTAAGTACAAACAGGCGAGTTATGAAAAATTGAGTGTGAGGGATTTGCTCACTTCACACAAAAAGATCTTGGAATGAGATGGCTAACTGTAGTAGCGTTTAGTCCACTGTCTATAATAGCCTAATTTAGAGATCACTTTTTTTTTTTTTTTTTACCGACAACTTTGATCGGTTAACATTGATGCAGTCAACCATCGGTCAAACGGTCATCGGTTAACATCCCTATTATGAATTATGCTACAGCATGGTTCGCTGGTCCATCAGGTCAGATTTCTTTCACATCAGAACCGAACTGCTTGAAAGTCAATTGGTGTTATTTTCATCCGGAGACTACCTCGTTCCGGTTATTTTGGTGCAACTCGGAGCACAATTGTAGTGTTAATGTATGCCGAAACTAGGGTTGCACGGTATACCGGTACTAAATATTGCATTATTCAATATTGCATAATGCTAATGCATAGCCTTTATTATTGAATAGAATACTATAAAATAATATATTATCTGCCTCATTCTATGAGAAGCCACATCAGCTCACAAAAGGAAATTCCAAACACCCGACTGACGATATGAACTATAAAATCATGTTATTTAACGTTTCAGTCGTGCTTCCACTGTCACTTCCGGAGCTTGATTGGGCCTCCCCAGGGCCAATGGCCAGGGGTTTTTGGCACACGGAATACCTTGGTCCAAAGCCGGCCAACTGGGGCTTGAGGAGTGGTTATGAACAAAGGCGGCGTTTACCTCATTTCCCATTTTCTCATGCCAGGCTACCAGCTAACCTCAACATTTAAGACATTTTAAATACACATATGTGTATTGAAAATACCAGAAACTGCTTGAAGAACTTATGAATCAAAAATACACAATTATAATGATATATGATGTTTCTTCTTTCTCTTCCCTGTTTCCTTTATTGATACCGGACTGATGTATCCGGAAATGTGATCCTGGATCACAAAACCAGTCACATGTCGCACGAGTATATGTGTGGCAATAGCCAACAATACATTGTATGGGTCAAAATTACCTTTTTCTTTTATGCCAAAAATCATTAGGATATTAAGTAAAGATCAAGTTCCATGAAGATATTTTGTAAATTTCCTACCGTAAATATATAAAACATTTATTTTTCTGAGTGAATGCAGCACAATCATGAACATAAATGGACAACTTTAAAGGGGATTTTCTCAATGTTTCGATTTTTTTTTTGCACCCTCAGATTCCTGATAATGAAATATTGTATCTCGGCCAAATATTGCCCTATCCTAACAAACCATACATCAATGGAAAGATTATTTAATCAGATTTCAGATGATGTATAATTCTCAATTTCAAAAATTTGACCCATGTGACTGGTTTTGTGTCCAGGGTCACATATGTCAAATGACATATACTCTGGTTAACTCTTGTTTTCTGTCCGTGAGCTCCCTCTGTTGCTCTGGCTGAAAGGATAACAATATAGTGAGACGGGAGAGATCACTCAAACCTCCTCAGATTGCATAATTTAATGGAAAATTAATAGAAAACTCTTTCCAAATAAATGTGACGTAAACATTTATTTTATTAATATTTTTCTAAATGTTTAAGCCTTTGGACTTAAAAGCCTTGATTGAATTGTTTTGAGGAGAGGAGAAAATCCAACGCAACAATCTGCCACGCCGTTAAAATAAGTCACAACACCAAGCGCGGCTTACGTAACTTCAGAGTTCCTACTGACGGTGCGAATGCAATCAGGAAAACGTTCCTAGGGAAACCATTAGTTCTCGGGGAACCACCCTGGTGGCTAGTTCCTAGAACTAAGTTCCTAGAACTACCCGATGTGAAAGTTTGAAACAAAAAAATTGTGATTCTCAGTTTATCCAGAAGCGTGCAGATCTAGTGGGCAGTTCTGTTTATGCCAACAGATCCACCTCCGCTGGTTTTAGAAAATTCCAAATCATATTCACTGTCAGAGGATGCAGTCTCCATTTTCCTTGGACTACTCCATCCCTCGACAGCATGTCGTGCCCGCAGTTCAGCGATCTCCACAGCTCGCTCCGCGAGGAGTTTGTGAATCTCCGCTCTTAAGACTGGCTCATCTTGGGGTTGAACCACAGACATTACAACACCATTTAAGCGTGCCGGTCTGCGAGCAGACTGAAGCGTGTAACCGTTTGTTTCTCTTTTCTTATCCCACTCTGAGATGCTCGGAAGCACTAGCCAGTCCCCTGCATAATGCAATAGGGGCTTTAGTTTTTTTTTTTTTTTTTTTTTAAATGGGTGAGGTGGAGATGTGGGCACTAGCGAGGGTCATGCCAGATAGAGTAGGTCTTCTCAGTAGGGCTGTGAGACCAGTCCTCTGTGTCAGACACTGCTGTTGACAAAGTACTGACGCACTTATCGTTCAATGGGTCCCGAACAGGCGGTGCAGGGTTTGGTAGTTTTTTCCATGTCTTTGCCGGAATGCAAAGGGGACTGGTGAAAAAATAGTTGACTGCTGAATGTAATGAATCACGATAAAGCTTCTTGAAGTCTTCTCGTGAAGAAGAACAATTCTGAGGCAATCTTGCTCAGTGCCGCTTTATAGGGAGCAGGCTCGTCCCTGTTTTGCACGCTTGAACGCCATTGGCTGTTGAATGTGCAGCAGCGTTATTCAATTAGGCTTCAGTATGTCAGCTTCTGACGCAATGTCGAGTGAACCAAAATCAAAGGGAACAAATGCTCCAAATGAGCCAGGTGTGAAAATGGCCTTCCATTGCATCATTAAAAGACATTGCTGCAAACTATCAAATCCTTCCATACACAGTTCTTTTAGGCCGTGGGCCGGACCCCGAAATTGTGAATTTCACAGATCCCTGCCAAGGAACTAAGTGATTTGTTTACAGATGGCATGTAAAAATTATTATAAGTAGTGTAATCATTGTTTCCAACGTTGATGTGTGCACATTTTATGAAGATATCGATTTAAACGCTTACATTTTTAAACGGGCAAATTTGTAGAACTACTAAATCGTAGCGCCAGAAAACGTAAACAAATCACCCGTCTCCTTGACAACCAACATATTTGATACAGTAACTTTGCTCTCTTTATAACGAAATCCTGCGATTTAAATAGTCTTTATATACTTTTTGTCTGCACGAGCTATACTATACATTGTGCACTTACCGTCAGAAGACCTCTAAGGTTATTGATCACCCGTGACATACATAGAAATTTACATAGACCGCACAACAACAAAGCGGGACGCGATTGACAGCCGGTGTGCGACAATATGAAGTGCTGTATACGTTGCTTCTAGGGCAAAAAGCCCAATAACCTTATTTTCTCAAACAAGTTGGGCATCATTTGTTCAGTGTGCCCAGAAATGGGTTAACCTCAACACTGCTGAGAGTTTAATAGCTGAAAAAGCCATAGCAACATTCAATTTAACAGAAACCTGGAGAGCCCAAGATGTGCCAGTTAATGTGGGCTTCCATAGGGAATGCTACATGCTCTTCACCAATAAAGATCACATTGCAAGAGCATGTAGGAGGAGAGAAATGGCAGCCAAAGATACTGAAGGTATGTATCAAATCCATAAATTCTGCAAATTTTCTATTAAAATAATTGTGTATTGATCATGTAACTTTGGCTATGTATGTGTGTATTGTAGTTAGTTTAAGAAAGTATGTTAAATAAACCTCACACTACCAGTGAATCTTAACTACACAAAGTGATTTTTTATTCATGTATATTTTTGAACACTTTATCTTAAACATTTTATTGAAAAGCTGGAGATTTAACAAGGGCAAAAAGCATATTCAATATAAGATTACAGTGAATAGTGTAAGGTTGACAATGAATTGAACACAAAAGTCATTTTTTTAAAGGAATGTTTTATTTGAAACAAAGACATTACATGGTATTCTTACAAATCTAAACAGTGAGATTACTAGATTAAAAGTAACCACCTTTGATAAACACATTCTTTGTCATATTTGTCTACCTGACAATTCATCCTATTCATACTGGAATATATACCAAAATATTTTCTATTCCTCTGTTCTACAGGAGAAGTTTGCAAAGCCTGCCAGACATACCTCCCCCAATGCAGCATGGATGGAGGATCGAGGGGGAATTCTATGCAGTTCATTGGATGACATTTCCACCAGCACCAAAAAGTGTCTTGGAGCTTGTGCATTGCCAGTGCAAAGCATTACAATGTGTGGGGGGGAACTGCACATGTAGAAAGCACCAGCTACCATGCACAGACATGTGTCTATTGGTGCTTTTCCACTGCATGGTACGGCTTGGTTCAGCTCGGAACGGTTCGGCTCGCTTCACTTTTCCAGTGCGTGGTACGACTCGACTCGGTACGGTTCGGTTCGCTTTAGCTCGGTTGCTTTTCCACTGCAGTTAGTACCGCTTCAAAGTGGGTGGGACTGATCGTTAATAGTTGCCGCCTCTACTGGCTCGGTAGTCACTTTTTAGTTTTTTTACAATTTTTAAGTTTGTAGGTCCGGTGGTAGCCGTGTGCGGCTAAGAGCTGTGCTACTTCTTGGAACACTTTTTCCTTCCGTGTTGCCCCATCCAGCTCTCGCTGGATCCACTCCTCGGCAACCAACGAGAGGAACGTCTGCACCTCGTCCACTGACCACGATTCAGCCATTTCTTGTTTGATTTTTTTTTTTACCTCTTTTGTCAAGTAAATACTCTAAAAACAGGTGCTACCGCGTTGGCTGTTGTCTGGCTATTTACATCTAGCGGGTTTAGTGTCTCGTGTCGCAAATTCAATGACGCTGAAGTGACTATTCTGTCTGACCAATCAGTGATCTGCAGTGTTTTCACGTCACATTTAGTATCGGTACGGTACGCTTGGAACCTCAACAGAGGTGGTACCATTTAAAGCGAGCCGTATCGTACCATGCAGTGGAAATGCGCCAAAGCGTGCTGTGTCGTACCGAGCCGTACCGTACCATGCAGTGGAAATGCGCCAAAGCGTGCTGTGCCGTACCGAGCCGTACCATGCAGTGGAAAAGCACCAAAGCGTGCCGTGCCGTACCATGCAGTGGAAAAGCGCCATATGTAGGAACTGCACCAACGCTGTCTAAGGATGAAACACACAACATTGTGAGCGTGCAGCCATGGCCTGAGTACATCTTTAAATAACATGACACTAATAAAAGTTAATCTGGTTCAAGTTCGTTTTTGTCTGGTGTTGTAAATTCACTAAATAGCCCTAGTTAGCCGTTGATAATCTAACTCAGGGGTTTTCAAAGTGTGTGGCGGGCCTCCCTAGGGGGGCTCCAAACAGTGTCAGGGGAGGATCAATGGAAGTGAAACTATTTCATTACTTGCATTAGTTATCAAAAGGAGATCACACAGAATAGCCCACATGTGTGAGAGTTCAGATACAGTAGTTTTTGGGAACTGTTTTCCCCTCATCAGGCTGAAACTAATAAATGCCTTAGGACAGACCTTTGTTTATAACTGTTTGGTGCAGTAAGAAGTTATGTTCAGCAATATTAGGCTATTTTGGCTCAAATGTTGAGTGCCTATGGGATAAAAAATATATAATTATGATCCCAAAGGCATCCAGGAATTGAGCGAAACTTACCAAGTAAACTAAAAATGTGGTGGGGGGCACGTCGTTTCCCATGCTTTGTTTGAAGGCACGCAGTCTCAGACTTTGAAAACCCCTTATCTAATGTTTGCCTTACTATAACATTAGCCAACTATACAAAATAAATCCAACCTGGACGTTGCCTCATGGAGATACCGTTAATACGTTGCCTACTTCACCCAAGTGAGGTGTTCCAAGAGCGTCTGCCTTCTGCCCTACAGATGCCGGCTTCACCATCAGGAGAGGAAACGCATGCAAAATATACAAAATACAATGTGCGATTAGACAGGAATCAGGAGATAACGTAAGCTAACTATATAACCGTGTGTGTTTTAGAAATCTCCCAGCCCCAACATAGCGGATTCAAACTGTCAACTCATTATGAACTATGGAAGCTGTTTAAATCATCTGTGTTGGAGCAGGGAGTTGTCTAAAACAGGCAGGACAACGTGTATCCTGTAACTTACTCCTGGAGATGTTTGGGAAATACTCTCGCAGTACATAAGCTTCACTTCAAATAAGATAAATTCATATAACTGTTAGCTAGTTACACGGAAGGGGCTGAACGATGGAAAAAAACTTTAAAACTTTCTTCTTCTGGACGAAAAAAAAAAACTTCAGCGTCATAATCAACATTTTAAGACAAATGCAAATAAGCCCTTGATAAACTCTTTACAACACACAGTTAAATAAATAATTAGCTTGTGGTATCCACAGAAAAAAAAGCTGATCCTACCATACAAAGTTACTTCAGGTGCCAACACTAGCCAACTTGCCGTATACTACATTTAAAACGACAAATAGCTTAGCATTACCCACGTGTGTAGCATTCGGCGAACATATGCCAATACCAATGCATTCAGACTTTTTACAATGTTTCGGATAATGCTAGTGCTAATCAGTTACCTACCGTTTCCACGATGTGTGGTGCAGCCATACACTGTAGCCAAAAAACGGAGGACTCGCCAGAGTCGCCACTGACCGGCCGCCGCGCCCGCGAGTTCAGTTCACATCCGGGTCTTCGGGCACCGGTTCAAATAATGACGTGATTGGTCAACTCAAGTTGACAAGGTAACAACACGAGCTTTGATTGGTTCTTACTCCGGCTAACATTTTGTGGTTAGCTAGCGAGATTATATCTACGTTATATTTTTAATGTGCAACAATTGACGTTGGAAACAAGCAGTAATGTGCTCAACAACAATTGATAAAGCCAGTTATAAAAAATTAACCAGTTCCCTGGAGGAGATCTATCAAATCGAAAACTAAAGGAGAAAAACAGACTTGGCCCACTGCCTATTTCTCTTATACTCACCAAGGCTGCATTTATTTGAACAATAATACAGTAAAAGCAGTAATATTGTAAAATGTTATTATAATTTAAATGAACTGTTAATCATTTTAAATGTAATTTATTCATGTGATGAAAAGGTGGAATTTTCAGCAGTCATTACCCAGTAGTCTCATATGACCCTTCGAAAATCATAGCAATATGCTGATTAGTTATATGATGATTTGAACTTTTGACCAGTAAAAATACTTCTGCTTCTGGAAGAATCTTCCAATCAGGTTTTCATAGTTGTGGCTTTTTATTTGTGTTCAGTTTGCTAATTAAGGCCACATGGTAGTATAGATATGATATTTAGAACTTTCTTTCTTTTTTTTATGAGGCTTGTTTGGATATGAAAGACTATGAGAAAGCACAAGATTACCTTACACTTGCTCAGGCGAAAAAGCCATTTGACCCTGACATCAACACCTTGCTGAAAAAGCTTGCTCTGTAAGTATTCATTCTCATATTTTTGTCAAGTCTTCTTCTTGCATGTGTGAATGTGAAAGCTAAACTAATCAACTGATCATTTACAGCTGCTACAAGGACTATTTAGACAAAGAGAGAGATATGTGCACCAAGATGTTCTCAGGTTTGAAGAGAACAGAAAATTGAAGCTGTGTGCGCAACTTGCAGTGTCCATGGTTGAGGTCTTCACCATTTTTCAAACCCTCCAGATTGACCACAAGTGGGCAGTATAAACCAAACAAATTGTAGTTTGAGTGGCCAACATGGCATCAAATGTCATACTTTTAATTGATTATTGTTTGATTTTATTTTGCGGTTTGTTTGCTTTTTTTTGCCAGCAAAATATATACATTTTTCGCCTCTGCATTATGTTCTGTATGTTACTTTAAGATAAGCTTTATTATAACAAAAAACAGTCAAGCTTTTGCAGAATTATGTTCAGTGTTATGTTCAAAACTCTATATGGATCATTAGGATGTTTTGTTGCACTATTTGAAGTTTCAGAAGTTATATAGAGTCTTTAATTTTTTAACCTATTTGTCATGCTCTTCATTTTTTTTTTTTTTTTTTGTAGGCCATACAAAGTCTCTCCCTGATTTTTGTTTATTTATTTATTTTTACTTTTTACTCACACTAATTCCTAAGTGTCACTAAGTGTCATCACCACTGTGACATTTGTGTCGCAAGTTTTGAAGTTAACATATAAACAATAAGATGTTCCACCTTGCTCAATCTTTTGAATTTTCCTTAGATTTATATGGAAATAATAATATCGTATAAGATTAAATTACAAATACATTTTGTTTACTTATCAATCAACAAAACATTTAAGTATATACTGTATATATTAAATCTATTCTCATAAAGTAATTTGAGTCTTGTCGTATTGCTGTGTCATCTTTTACTGCCTAGTCTTTTCTTCCTACGCTAACAGAAATTCCTGCAACAGCCCTAAAAACGTATTTGGACACTTATATCTCACTTAATGTAATTTCCTCATAACAAAATATGAAACCATGTGGTGTCTACCAAAAAAACAAATGCTTCACTAGTTTGTAGAGTGAAGTTCCACTCATGTAACTGTTATGCACCTTTTCTGTGCCTAGATGTGCAATGCAAACATAGTTAACCTTAAAACAAGCAAAAGGTCTGTAAAACCTTGGACTACAGATAAAGACATTGCTTAGTTTGGTTTCTCCTCCTTTGGTAACTTTAGTCCAGTGCAGTCCCTCCTTTTGTGTGTGTGTGTGTGTGTGTGTTTCTCTTCTGCTGACATTTACCAGATGTGAAAATGTAATTGTGTGTACAAAGTGAAGTTTATTATTCTTCTTGACCCACACCTCCATGTCCAGGTTTTAGGGGTTTTCTCCTGAAGTGAGCTCTTGGCAGTAAGTTCGTTTTTCAAAACCAGAGGTCTTTGTTTATAGCCTACTGCTGTTTTTCCAAAGCGACATGTACAATGTTCTCTAGATGTCTAGCATCCTGTCAATATAAAAAAAAATAGTTCACAAAAAGTAAAATAAAAATTTAATTATAAAAGTCAAGGATAATCATCATTTACTCAACTTCATGTCATTCCAAACCTTTATGCATTTGGACCCCATTTACTGTACTTTCATTGCATGTACTTTTGTTTCCCAAAGAAGAAAGTTATACAGATTTAGAACAACATAAAACATTTTTAAGCTGAGTAATACGAGTAAAATTACTTTTTTTGGTGTGTCTCTTATAAAAGAGGCATTCCATAAAGTGTCTGTACAATTTTACATTTAAACAGAATTTGGTCAGAATATATCTATGGCTATCAAAGGAGAAACAGGCTTTTTGCACAGGCAATGGACCTGTCCCAAATTACTGCCTCCAAGTCCTCATTTTTGTTAAGTGATGCCGCTTTGTCAGGTTGAAGCCTGTGGCTTGGCAGAAGTCTGCTCCGAATGTGCTCTTGAGCACCCTTGTGAAACCTAAAATGACAAATGGGACACCCTACATTATTGTGGACATGTGCATGCTGTGGCCACTGTAAAGTCTTCCATAGTTGCAAAATCTTCTTACTTTCACAACAAGATCAACAGCACCGCTAACACACGAACTCTTTTCAAGACATTCAACTCTCTCCTCTGTCCACCTCCACCACCACCCACCTCCTCTTTAACTGCTGATGATTTTGCCAACTTCTTCACCAACAAAACAACAACTATCAGCAGTCAGTTCTCAGCTCCACACACACAGGAACCCAGTCCAACCCCTCCCACTCCCAAACACCTTCTCTCCTCCTCCTCTCCACTAACCGAGGAAGAAGTATCTAAACTTCTCCTCTCCAGTCACCCTACCACCTGCCCTCTAGATCCCATCCCCTCACACCTTCTACAAGCCATTTCTCCCACACTTCTACCAGCACTCACACACACATCATCAACTCATCCCTCCACACTGGCACTTTTCCTACAGCATTCAAGCAGGCTCGGGTAACTCCACTGCTTAAGAAACCCACATTAAACACATCACTCTTAGAGAATTACAGACCTGTCTCTCTCCTACCATTCATTGTGAAAACACTTGAACGAGTTGCCTTCAACCAAGTAACATCCTTCCTCTCTCTGACCAACCAACTAGACGTAAACCAATCTGGCTTCAAGAAAGGGCATTCAACCGAGACTGCATTGCTGTCAGTCACAGAAGCCCTACGGATCGCAAAAGCTGCCTCCAAATCATCAGTTCTCATTCTCCTGGATCTGTCTGCTGCCTTCGACACTGTGAATCATCAGATCCTCCTGTCCACCCTCTCATCACTGGGCATTACACGAACTCCTCTCCACTGGTTTGAGTCCTATCTCACAGGTAGGTCCTTCAGGGTCACATGGAGTGGCGAGGTATCCGATGCACATCAACTGACCACAGGGGTTCCTCAGGGTTCAGTTCTTGGACCGCTCCTCTTCTCCATTTAAACCACATCACTGGGACCCATCATACAGGCACATGGCTTCTCTTACCATTGCTATGCTGATGACACCCAGCTCTACCTCTCATTTCAACCTGATGATCCCACAGTAGCTGCACGTATCTCAAGCTGCCTGGCGGACATCTCGGCATGGATGAAGGAACATCACCTGCAGCTCAACCTGGCAAAGACTGAGCTTCTCGTCCTCCCTGCCAATCCATCTCTACAGCACGACTTCACTATCCAGCTAGATTCAACTTTAATCACCCCATCAAGGTCGGTCAGAAACCTTGGAGTAACATTTGATGAGCATCTGACCTTCACAGACCACATCACAAAGACAGCTCGATCATGCAGGTTTGCACTGCACAACATCAGGAAGATCAGGCCCTTCCTAACTGAGCATGCAACACAACTTCTCGTCCAGGCCTTGGTTATCTCTAGGCTTGATTACTGCAATGCTCTTCTGGCTGGTCTTCCATCATGTGCAATTAAACCTCTACAAATGATCCAGAATGCTGCAGCCAGTCTTGTCTTCAACGAGCCCAAAAGGGCCCACGTCACTCCTCTGTTCATCTTTCTGCACTGGCTACCACTCGCTGCTCGCATCAAGTTCAAGGCATTGACTCTTGCTTACAGATCGACCACAGGCTCAGCTCCCTCCTACTTTCACTCGCTCCTACGAGTCTACATCCCTACCAGAACCCTGCGATCGGTCAATGAGCGACGGCTCGTGGTACCATCACAGAGAGCCACAAAATCACTCTCCAGAACATTCTCATTCACGGTTCCTTGCTGGTGGAATGATCTCCCTACCCTCGTCCGGAATGCAGAATCCCTGACTACATTCAAAACACAACTGAAAACTCATCTCTTCCGTGAGCACTTGACTTGACAAAAAAAAAAAACCCTCTCTTTAACCTTCCCTTGTTTCGGCTTATGCTACTCTGAGCAATGCCAGAACTTTGTATTTTGAGCACTTCTTGCGTTATTTTTGCCTCTTCACGATGACTCGCTTGCTGTAGTCCTCAGTTGTAAGTCGCTTTGGATAAAAGCGTCTGCTAAATGACTAAATGTAAAATGTAAATGTATAGTTAGAATCATAGTTTCTTGTTAGCTCTACCATGATGCTTTAAGCTTGACGTCGACTAGTCGCTGATCATGGTTTAACCAACCCGATCTCACGGCAATTCGTACGAATTTTACGAGGTGGCTAATTCGTACCAATTCATACGACCTCACTCGTACGAATTTGTACGTTTTTTGCTAAATCGTACATATTTTACGATTTGCCAAAATCGTATGAATTCATACGAATTACCTACCCCTGACCCCGCCCCTAAACCCAACCATCACGTGAGTTTAGACAAATCGTACTAATTCGTACGAGTGAGGTCGTACAAATTCGTACGAATTAGCCACCTTTTAATCACTCGTACAAATTCGTACGAATTGGTCGTGAGATAGCGTTGGGTTTAACAAGAAATATTTGAAGTCCACTTTTGCGCTCTGTTTCTCCATTTATTTGTCAGTTAAAATGACAAATGGCTACTCTGAGAGCGCTCCACAATATGTTTGATTATACCATCTGTATCCTCAACATTGATAGGACGAATGGACGTTTTAAACGGCTATTTGTACACGTAAGTTAATCAGCATTCTAAACCAAAGTGCTGATGCATTGTAACGCACACACACATACAGACTGTAGCTCGCACATCACGTGCAGATTGTGCGACTAGAAACATTCAGTAGTGCAGAAATGTATTGTCAACACTGTTCTGAGATTTATCAATAAAATAGCTTAGAAACTGAAAAATTCTAGCATATATTTCTTGGTAACTAAATTTCACAGCTTCACTATTAGTAGAGAGATGATTCCAGATAATTCACATGCAATCAATCTCAGTAAAGCATTCATATAAATGTAATCTTTACTGTGTTAAATGTATCTGATTTAGAACTAGGAGAAATCTGTGAGGAAAATTATAACCCAAAGACAAAAGAGCTGATGAAAATAAGATGCTGTGTAGGATCAAATAGCCTTGTGGGCAGCGCTGTGTCATATGCCATAGCTGTGCACAAGGCAACCCTTCAGGCTTCATTAAAGACGTAATCGGTGAATAGTCCACTCCACGTCAACTTGACTTTAATCACATAAATGCCGACTTAAATTTTTTTGACATGACATGGACCTAAATAGATCATGCTCTTGAGCAAAATAAGCAAGCTAACATGCACTACAATCTAACTTTCATGCACAATTCATTTGACTTCTTTTAGTTTGTCAAATGAATAAAAGTAAACAAAATACTCCTCTGATACAGTTTTTATTATTTTAGCAGTATGGGCCACTTGCATAAACTGCTAAGACTAGTCTTAAAAGTTTTTTTTTTTTTTTTTCAAGACTGCTCATAACTGTTTTAAGCCAGTTACATAAAAATGTGGATTGGTCTAATTTGATGCTAAAACGTAAGACTGGTTGCCCGTTGATTAACCGCTAGTTGGTCATACTAGTACTGTCTTAACATAATAGCTATGCTTATGCTAAATGGTCCATTAATTAAATCTCAAACTGATTTATTAGCAGAAGTTATTACTCCACTTCCTGCAGGACTTAGGCTAATGAATGACAGTTCTATATTGTTGAACCAATGTGGTTTGATGACAAAGTTACTAGGCTACTGTTTTGGAAAACGGTTGCGACTTGCTAGTTTATTTCTTCATTGATTCCCTGTACTATGTTAGTTAAGCAGCTATGTCTGAATGGGAAACACATCTGAGCAAATTACTAAATCTTGCTTTTTTTCTGTGTTTTTTTTTTGATAATATGAACTAATGAATTGTGAACAATAAATAGGTCTTATTGTTCACAATTCATTAGTTTATATTATAAAAAAAACAAGATTTAGTAATTTGCTCAGATGTGTTTCTCATACAGACATACACTATAGTACAGGGAATCAATGAAGAAATAAACTAGCAAGTCTCAAACCTTAAGAAACTTAAATATAATTTAACATTAAAGGTAAAATATGCTATTTCAGCTCTAAACAGAATTGCAGGAATAATGCTTGTTTTCAACTCACTCTTGCTTCTGCCCCATCCATTGTTTAGGAAAGCAAAATCCCAGTCACTATATGTTGCAAACGTAACTTGTTATTTTTCCAAGTAGGACATGTTCCTGGATCAACATCTTTGTTGGGATAGGGTTAGGGTGTTTACTGGGTTATTAATGAACCAAGGTTGAGGATCCAGGAACACATCCTTTGTGAACAGACTTATGCGTGCAAACACGAAACAGATTCAGATCTCCAAAAGGAGCTGATAGCAGTCGACACAAAGACCCCATTATCTGTTCCAGTCAATACATGTTTGGAGTGTGTGTGTGTGTGTGTGTGTGTGTGTGTGTGTGTGTGTGTGTGTGTGTGTGTGTGTGTGTGTGTGTGTGTGTGTGTGTGTGTGTGTGTGTGTGTGTTCGTTCGTGTGTGTGTGTTCGGTCTGATGAGGATCCGAAGGATGAGCTGCCCTGATAAGATGTTCTGTTGGCCACCCATCACTGCAGATACTATCACAGTAAGAATTCCATTGACAAAGGTTGATGTTGGAAGCAGGAATGTATCTCTAAATTCCAAATGCACAATAATAATGTCTCCAATAATAAGATTCCATACATGTTAGCATCATGGCAATTGGTCTTTCACAGTCATTCAAGTGACGATGGCACTCATGTCCAACAGCTCCTCAGATTATCAGTCGTGAAGTTCTTCCCAGTTAAGAAGCACTTGAGCAGCTGTTGCATGTAGTCCAATCTGGCAGTCTTGCAGACATGTCTGGCCTCTGTCTGAAAGGCCACAGTAAAAAAGGCATCCAGGTGCTCAAGTCAGTGGTCAAGTGTCATTCGAGTCAGGGGGGAATATGTCAGTACAGATCACGGAGTCTTGATTTACATATTTTCAGTTTTTTGAGAAAAAGATAAAAAAATGCTACAGTAAAAGCCTGTTAATTGGTAAGTCATTTTACCGTATACGGTGAAAAATTGAACATTCGTCAATTTTAGTACCAGTGAGTCTTGATATAGATACATAAAAAAAAAAAAAATCACCCCTACACTGTAAAACATTTTTTTTTTACAGAAACAATAGTTTTTTTGGGAAATAAAAACTTTGAATTACCATATAATTTACGATTAAAAAAAATAAAAAAAGTAATAAGACATTCCCTGAAGTCCCTGACACATTATTACATATTATTATATTTTATTTAATGTGTTTTGTTACAATTTCTGTTATGTAGTTGTCACGGGGTGACGAAAAGGAAGCGGAACTAAGTTCCCGCGGGAATTATGTTCCGGCCGGACCGGGTTCCGCGTTGCGCGTTATGTCACCATAACAACGCTAATGACGGATTGACATCTGGTGCGGAGGATTAAACGCCGGGATCTGCGCGAGGATTATGAAGGCGGAGGAACCATATAAAAAGGAAGTTCGGAGACCAGGAGGTTGGTGATTCTCACGGGGTGATTCCCACGGGTTGTTCGTTCTCCCGGTCGTTCTTCCTGGTTGTCCTCTCCTTTGACTGTGTTCCCCTGAGAGAAGTGGATCCCTTTTGACGTTTGGGCTGGCGTGCGAAGGTATCTGAGGATTATTGTGGGGTTTGGCCGTTCGGCTGTGCGGCAGATATAACAGCGATCGAGTGGAGATACTGAGGACGGAAAGAGAGTGAGTTACGAGGACCAAGTGCAGACCAAGCCGCGCCATTATCATCTGGGAGAAGATAAGTAATATGATCGTGGAATTTGATTGAATGCATGTACCTGCACTGAGATTGATATAACGTTGTGAAGTGGATTGATCACGAGGGTTGTGTCACCGGAGAGTGTATGGATTAAGGGATCCGTTGAACTCTCGTCTTCTCCTCCGAGTGTGGGCAAGGAAACGCTTGGTCCCCGGGTCAGTGAGGAGGTATTCTCGCTCTTTCGCTATTGGGTGGGACTCGATCCAGCCTGTCAGTGGAAGGAGCGATCGTTGGGTGAGTGCTGGCTCTATTTTCACTACGAGTGGATATGCAGTGTCTGAAGTGGTGTGTTTACACAAGAGATTGCTTGAAGTGAAGTTACAGGGTGTGGGGAATATATACAGAGTTAATGCCGTATGCTCACCATTTCGAAAGCCCACCACTGTCACCGTAACAAAAACAACCCAGGCGTTCAGAGTGAAGATTCTCCTTACCTGCTGGACGATTGTGTGTACATGTGTTAACTTACCCTGCTGTACAGATTGAAGGATCCTCCTAGACAAGCGCTGTATGTGATGTCGCTGTGAAGAGAGGTGGACACCAGAGTTATTCCTTGTTTCGTCTGGACCGAAGCACCTTCCAGCCGTAAGCCCCTCACTCGTTCTAAGAACATATACCTGTTGTTGAACTACTTACTCTGCTGTGCAGATTGAAGGATCCTCCTGGCCAAGCGCCGTATGTGATGTCGCTGTGAAGAGAGGTGGACACCAGAGTTATTCCTTGTCTCGTCTGGACCGAAGCATCTTCCAGCCGTAAGCCCCATCACTCATTCCAAGAACATATACCTGTTGTTGAACTACTTACTCTGCTGTGCAGATTGAAGGATCCTCCTGGCCAAGCGCCGTATGTGATGTCGCTGTGAAGAGAGGTGGACACCAGAGTTATTCCTTGTTTCGTCTGGACCGAAGCACCTTCCAGCCGTAAGCCCCTCACTCGTTCTAAGAACATATCCCTGTTGTTGAACTACTTACTCTGCTGTGCAGATTGAAGGATCCTCCTGGCCAAGCGCCATATGTGATGTCGCTGTGAAGAGAGGTGGACACCAGAGTTATTCCTTGTCTCGTCTGGACCGAAGCATCTTCCAGCCGTAAGCCCCATCACTCATTCCAAGAACATATACCTGTTGTTGAACTACTTACTCTGCTGTGCAGATTGAAGGATCCTCCTGGCCAAGCGCCGTATGTGATGCCGCTGTGAAGAGAGGTGGACACCATAGTTATTCCTTTCCTCGTCCGGACCGAAGCATCTTCCAGCCGTAAGCCCCATCACTCATTCCAAGAACATATACCTGTTGTTGAACTACTTACTCTGCTGTGCAGATTGAAGGATCCTCCTGGCCAAGCGCCGTATGTGATGTCGCTGTGAAGAGAGGTGGACACCATAGTTATTCCTTTCCTCGTCTGGACCGAAGCATCTTCCAGCCGTAAGCCCCCTCACTCGTTCTAAGAACATATACCTGTTGTTGAACTACTTACTCTGCTGTGCAGATTGAAGGATCCTCCTGGCCCACGCCGTATGTGATGTCGCTGTGGAAAGAGGTGGACATATGAAATATTCCTTGCATCGTCTTGACTAAAGCAGCTACAAGTTCTACTTACCAGGATACTCCCCCACTCAGTGGACGGGTGGCCGACTCCTCTTTTCCCCGACCGGCCACGCACAGGCACGAGCTGCCGAAGGGAACTCCACGCCTTCCCGGCGTCCGCGGTCCGATCCCGTTCTGGTTGGGAGACACAGAACCAACATTGAGACTTTTAATTAATTTTAACAAAATAAACCTTGTAAATTTTTACTCTCGCGTCTGTCTGATTTTCCTGGTACGCTCCTCGAGGTGATCCTGGGTTTCAGGGGTGGGTGCAGTCTGGCTTGACCCCCCCGACCTGTGACAGATTTTGGCGTAAGTCGGCAGGGTTTCACCTCGGGTTGAGCGACCAGGGATTCTCGGATGGCCGACGACGAGGCACTAGGGGCCCCACCCCGAGTTATGCCAGTGTTCATGGGAAACCCCTGGGTCCAGAAATATGGAGGAAGCGAGTCAGAGGTGCGCCTTTCCGAATGGCGGGCCCAGATCGAGTATCTGGCCGGGCTACAGGGACTAAGTGCGACCCAACAGCTACAGTTTGCCCTCAACTCCCTTGAAGGGGAAGCACGGCGGGAAGTCCAAGCCGCCCCCGAAGCTGTCCGAGCCACCGCCCAGTCTGTGTTCAGATTCCTGACGGAAAGATATGGTGACGCCACTCCAACTGCGGTTCTCCGGGCTCAGTTCTTCAGCAGCAAGCAGGGCCCCCGCCAATCCGTCAGAGCTTTCGCCCTCCAACTACGGGAGCAAGTTACCAGGCTGCAGGGACGCCCAGACCATGGTCTCGGAGAGGGTGAGACCCTGTTGAGGGACCAATTCCTGCTGGGGCTAAGGGAAGGCCCAGTACGCCAGGGCCTTAGAGTACAATTCAGAAGGGACCCTGAACTTACCTTTGAAGACCTAAAGAAAGAAGCGGTGGCATTGGAGATCGATCAGGTTGAGGTGAGAGAGCCCCCTGTGTGTGCGG
Source organism: Phoxinus phoxinus (assembly GCF_949152265.1). Classification (NCBI taxonomy): domain Eukaryota; kingdom Metazoa; phylum Chordata; class Actinopteri; order Cypriniformes; family Leuciscidae; genus Phoxinus; species Phoxinus phoxinus. Next base: position 37,951,697 of record NC_136878.1, read on the forward strand.
CCGTAAGTAGCTCCGCAGTGGCTGTCCCCGACATGGCAGAGTGGAAACAGGCCCTGAAGCTCGAACTCCTAAAGGATGTCCGGGAGCAGATGGCAGAGCTAACTAAGACGCTCGTGGACGAGCTGCGTCCCGGGGCTACCAGGCAAGAGGTGAGGCCCATCTCGCGGGACCGGGCGTACTCGGACGGGAACAGGGACTCAGGGAGGCGACTTAATCGGCCCAACCGGCCCCAGTTCGAATGGGACGAGCAAGGACGACCTATCTGCAACCGCTGTGGCCAACCAGGCCATTACAGCCGACAGTGTGGCCCTCGAAGAGGTTCGGAGGGGGTTTTTTAGGTCGACCGGCCACAGTGGGTCGTGTGGTCGGGACCCCCTTAGATGACCCACCCGTCGGAGCAGGCTCCAAGGACAGGCTGGTTGGGCATAGCCCAGTGGTGGAGGTTCGGGTGTGCGGTGTGAAGGTGCCCTGTCTCATCGACACCGGATCCCAGGTGACCCTATTCGCGGAAAGCCTGTCGCAAGAGCTGTTCGGAAACCAGAGGATGCATGGGACGGAGGCTCCCTGGCTCTCCCTGAAAGGAGCAAATGGTCTGGACATCCCCTACATTGGCTACAGACTGACGGACTTGGAGATCCACGGAGTTATCGTGCCCCAGAAAGGAGTGATCATCGTACAGGACCACTGCTTGGGGAGTCACCGGGCCCTACTAGGTATGAATGTATTATCTGCATGTTGGGAAGAATTGTTTCGGGCAAAGCCCGCTCGAGGGGTCTCGCCGGCCGAACGACAGGAATGGGAACGTGTCGCCGCTGACTGCCGACGGATCCAGATGTCCCGGGCCCGGCAAGGCCGCGAAGGGACTGGTCGGGTAGCGTGCCGGTATGCCCTGTCCGTGCCAGCGAACAGCGAGGCCCTAGTGTGGGTACGAGTCCCCCAGCGGGACGTGGGACCGGAAGAATGGGTGCTGGTGGAGCCCCACTGGGATGGCCAGCAGGTAGAAGTCGCCAGAGGTTTGGCCGTGGCACGAAGAGGACGGATCCCGGTGAGAGTTCGGAACGGGACGCCCCATGTCGTGCACTTATACAAACACCAGCGGCTGGTCAAGGTGACGCCGGTAGAACCCCATCAGGTGCGGGAGGACAAGGATGTGAGCTTTCGCCAAGTACACCCTGCGGTGGTGGAAGTGGCCCTTACCCAAGCGAGCTCGTCGCCCCAGAGTCTAGGAGAGGAGGTGCCCGGCCACTTGAAGGGAAATTCCCTGCAAGGGGAGGAGCTGGGACCTGCACAGGCCAGGAAGCTGCGGGATCTGCTGAGCAAGTGGCAACATGTCTTCTCGGCACACGAAGAGGACTACGGCTGCACCAACGTCGTGCAACATCGGATCCCCACCGGAGAGGCAGAGCCCAGTAGAGAAAGGTATCGACCCGTTCCACCTACCCTGTATACAGAGGTCCGCACACTGCTACAGGGTATGCTCGATCGAGGGGTGGTCAGAGAGAGCAGCAGCCCGTGGGCAGCTCCCATCGTGTTGGTGCAAAAGAAGACGGGCGCATGGAGGTTCTGCGTTGACTACCGTAAGCTGAACCTGGTCACTAAGAAGGACGCGTTCCCCCTACCCCGGATCGAGGACTCCCTGGCTGGCTTGACACGCTCGGCATGGTACTCTACGCTGGACTTGGCAAGTGGCTACTGGCAGGTGCAAGTGGCCGAGGCGGGCCGGGAGAAGACCGCCTTTACCACCCCGTTCGGTCTCTTTGAATGGGACCGGATGCCTTTCGGCCTCTGCAACGCTCCTGCCACCTTCCAGAGGCTGATGCAGCGGTGCCTGGGAGGCCAGCTGATGGAGTCCGCTTTGGTATACCTGGACGATGTGATTGTCTATTCCCCAGATTTCGACTCCCACTTACAACACCTGGAGCAGGTCTTCAGGGCCATGGAGAAATATGGGCTGAAGCTCCAGCCGGACAAATGTCATCTGTTACGGCGGGAAGTCAAATTCTTGGGACATTGTGTGGGTGCGGCGGGAGTTTCGGTCGACCCGGAGAAGGTGTCGGCGGTGCGAGAGTGGGCTGCCCCGCAGACGGTGAAGCAGGTCCGGTCATTCCTGGGCTTCGTGGGGTACTACCGTCGCTTTATCAAGGACTTCTCCAAGATCGCAAAGCCCCTAAATCAGTTGCTGGCTGGGACAGGACGCCCCCGAGGTCGTGGATCACCGTCTATCCTGTGGAGCCCCGAGTGTGAGGCTGCGTTCCAGCGACTGAAACAAGAGTTGCTACAGGCACCGATTCTGGCGTATGCCGACTTTTCCAAGCCCTTTGTCCTGTACACGGACGCCAGCAACCTGGGCTTAGGGGCCGTGTTGGCCCAGCAACAAGACGGCGTAGAGCGGGTCGTAGCCTACGCAAGCCGGAGCCTTCATCCAGCCGAGAGGAATGACGCCAACTACAGCTCCTTCAAGCTGGAACTGCTGGCGCTGAAATGGGCACTCAGCGAGAAGTTTAAAGATTATCTGTGGGGTGCCCAGGTGACGGTAGTAACCGACAACAACCCATTAGTACACCTACAGACGGCGAAGTTGGGGGCAGTAGAACAGCGTTGGGTGGCCCAGTTGGCCAACTACAAATACCAGCTCCGGTACCGGCCAGGTCGGGAGAACACCAACGCTGATGCCCTGTCCCGACTCCCGGAAGCTCACGGTCCGAGGGACCCACCGGAACCCATGCCAGATCCCGAGGGAGAGGAGTATATGGTGGGCATTGTGGAGGCGCCGGGGACTCAACGTGAGGCGATGCCTGTGAGTTGGGGATGGGACCCCTGCCGCTGGAAGGAGCGACAGCAGGCCGACAGGGAGATCAGTGGCTTGATGCGATGGCTGGAACGGGGGCGAAAACCGACGTTGGCCGAACAACGGGCCCAAGGGGGAGCAGGAAGGAAGCTGTTGGGACAATGGGCCAGACTACAGGTGAAGGAGGGAGTACTATGCAGGTCTGTCCGAGATCCGGGGCTGGACGAGGAACTCCGACAGATCGTTGTCCCCGAAGGCCAGGTACAAGAGCTCTTGGCAGCGTACCATGATCAGCTGGGCCATCAAGGGCACGAGAAAACGGTATCTCTCTTGAGGCGACACTTCTATTGGCCCAACCTAGAGGCAACGGCACGTATCTTCGTGCAGGCCTGTCCTCGTTGCACCCTGTTCAAAGCCAGGAAGGAAGCACGAGCACCGATGGTCCCCATCCAGGCAAAGGCCCCTCTCCACATAGTCGCAATGGACTTCTTGACCTTGGGTCGGCCGGCGGACCGCTACCAGAACATCCTTGTCATTACCGACCTGTTCACCAAGTACTCCTGGGCCATTCCTACCTTGGACCAGACGGCAAACACCACCGCCACTGCTCTGTGGAGAGCTGTCTTCCAGCCGTTCGGTTGCCCCGAGTTTCTACACTCAGACCAAGGGCCGAACTTCGAGTCTCGGGTGATCAGAGAGCTGTGTAAATTGTATGGCTGCACCAAGACCCATACCACTACTTACCACCCCCAGGGAAATGGCGGATGCGAGCGGTTCAATCAGACCCTATTGAACTTGCTCGGCACGCTAGATCAAGAACATCAGAGCGACTGGGTGAGTGCGTTACCAAATCTGATTCAGGCATACAATAACAGCACGCACAGTACCACGGGCTACGCCCCCACTTATTTGATGTTTGGCAGGCATGTGCGGATGCCCACCGACTTATTGCTGGGGACGGCAGCAACCGAGGAGGAGGGGAACGTAACCGAGTGGGTAGGGCGCCACCACCAACGCCTCCATTTTGCATACGAGCAAGTCTCGAGACGGATCCGAGCGGCTGGGAAGAAAAACAAGAGGCTCTATGACCGGACGGCTCGAGAGGCCCCCCTCCTTCCAGGAGAAACGGTCCTGATAAGGGACAACCGGCGACAGGGAAAGGGGAAGCTCAGTGACCGATGGGAGACTACACCATATGTGGTCGAGGGCCAGCAGCGGCCTGGACAGCCAGTTTATACGATTCGGCCCGAAGGAAAAGCCGGGCCTGCTAGAGTGGTCCATCGGAACATGATCCGCCCCTGTCCGAACTATCTCAGCCCCGTAGAGGAGGCACCAACGGAGCCTGAAGCTGTAGCCCCGTGGATAGCAGGATGGGCCGTGATCCCAGGAGAACGGGTGAATGTCCCCGCAGAAATGGCCCCCAGAGACCCGATGGATATGCCTGTGGACATCGACCCTGTTTCGCCACCACGACGGTCCCAGAGGGAGAACCGAGGCCAGCCCCCGGCACGCTATGGAGAATTGGCGACTGCAGGGCGTTCTAGGGACTAGAACGGTTTGGCGGGGGGGTATGTCACGGGGTGACGAAAAGGAAGCGGAACTAAGTTCCCGCGGGAATTATGTTCCGGCCGGACCGGTGTTACGGTTTATGACTGTAAACAGGAAATGATGATTCAAGGATGTAAACAGACTTCAATTCTGCTCTAAAAAGACAATAGTCATTATTCAGCTGAAATCAGTTCAGTGTTGATTCAGTTCGCTTCAACAACTGTGTAAAGTTAATCAATAGAATGAGTTCAATTCATCTATAAAGGAGCTCTGGAGAAAACGGTGATGTCATCAGCCAGCTCAGTTTGGTTCTCAAATGTCAGTGCAGTCAAGTCAATAATATTGCCGAATAATAATTGTCCCCAAAACTAAGCAAGTCAAAAGGCGACAGTACCAAGGAACCCAAAATCCATCAGTGACAGAATGGTGAAAACAAAAAAAAACAGACTCAGTTGGGAGGGGAGGCCAGTTCTCCAGACAAAGCAACATAGTGTTGTTTAATTCAAGGCTGCATGACAAGTCTGATTGTGGAGTTGAAGCTGACCATAGTGTCTGCAGAGGACTTGTTTGGTTCTCGTGGTCTTCACTGAGGATCTGTCACTGACTGGCTCACTGAGCATCTGTTCGATTGGCTGTCTACTTCACGACACCTTCGTAGGGGGGTCTGTCCCAATATCACAAGTATAAATGTTGATCACCCGATGGGGCACTCATATAACATTGTGTTGTAAAATCGCAAGAGCTTTATTTGCCCACTTTGATTTTAAATACCCTTTCAAATAAACTTTAAAGTGTCTCTATGTAGCAAACACAATTTATGTAGTGATCCTAATAAAAAGCAGTTGCAAATGTTTTACAAAATACACAACACTTTACATTTCACTGCCAAGTTTTTTTGTAATTAATACAACTTACACTAGAAAGTTTACATGTTGCAAAACCGAGTCACGTAAGTTCCTGCATGACAGGATACGCTTAGCCTCAAATACTGCTCTAAAGCAGTATTATATAGAATGGATTTATTGTTCGAATGTTTAGGTTTAGAATAGCATAGCATACTATTTATTATTTCTGCCAAATATAGATATGACTAGCATTCAATTCTAAACATCTCAATTGTTCTATGTTGCTATGTATGTGGCAATTAAAAAAGATATATACTAATACAAAAATTGCATGCACTTCATATACTATATGCATATAATTAACAATAATATGTTAGTGTTCCAAACGTAGCCCATGTTTCCATTTTTTTTTCTTTTTACTTGATGGCCCCTTGTCCTAACTGATAGAATAGGTTACTGTGTGCCTGTGTGTGTGAGTGGGTAGAGGGTTCCTTCTTCCCCCTTTTATTGAGTGGGACTGCCAAAAAGTATGCAATATACAAACAGTACTGTTATTGTTGTTAAGCTTCATGCTAAAGAACTTACTTTTTTAAGTGTACCTCAGCCACTCAGTAATTAGTTACAGATCTCACTGCCCTTGCCAATGTTTTAATCGAAAGTATGTTTCATATATTGGCCTATTTGTTTAAAATTAGTTAATGCACAATTTAAAAACATTTTAATCTTGGATGATAACATTTCAAGAGGCTGAAATGTTTTGGGTTATCAGGGCATGCTGGGATGTGTTTTGCACAGTAACTCCATTTAGTACTAAACAGCAAGACTAGTTGGGCACATTGGGGCACTGTTTGTCCTGGCCCAGGGCTTAGGAGGTGGCACGATGCCCCGTGGTTGCTATACAGACAAGTTGGTGCCCTTGGATTCTGAACATACATTTTTTTTTTTTTTTTTTTTTTTGCATCAGGTATTAGTGATGGTTTTAGCATTTTACACATAATTTAATAGCACTGCTAAAGAACAACATGACACATTTGATTTCCCTCCTATTTAAATAAAACTTGAACACTCTAGATGGAGAAAAATAAATATGCCAGCACTAAAATATATTGGGCTATATGTTATAAAGTATAAGTTAAGTTATAATAATATATAATAAAGTTATTATTGTGTGCTCTGTAGTTTTATACAATAGCCTTTGCATCAAATGTGGCCAGCAAAATAGTTTGGCAAAACTATGCTGTTTGCCATCCTGCATAGTTTTAACAGGCCAGTAGAGACTATTATCTGTTGCCTCCAAATGGACACGTCGTACTGCAAAACACCAGTTTACTCAAAGCTGCACACAACGCCTCAGGTCAATTTCCTTAATATTGCTCATTTTTGTGCTCTCCATTTCACATCAATGTTTTTATTGGTCCTTAGAGTTCACGACAAGCATCGCTTAAAAATAGATTTTGGCTTTGTTTCGATTATAGAATATGTTTGGCTTCTATGAATATATTCTTGTGCACAGCTTGGTAGCTATGGATATTGGGCAATGGGGAAATTCAAATTTTTATACAGTATGATTAAGAACACAAAAGACTTGTCTGAAAGACTTTCATTAAATATTGCTTTGGTTTAATTAGAGTCTTTGTAACATTGTTGAAGTGTGTTTGTCTCAGAAGCACGTGGCAGGAACATTCTCTTTCTACATTGAGTAGCACTGTCTTGTGCTCCATGTGCATGATGCCATTTTCAGATAGTGGTGAGGTATCGGTGCCATCTAAGGCTTGTTCAGACAGGAAAGACAGGTTTAGGAGTTTTGTCTTTCTTTTACAAATTTAAATTTAATAATTTAGCTGACGCTTTTATCCAAAATGACTTTAAAATGAGGAGAGCAATGGAAGCAATCAAACTAACAATAGGACAACAATATGCAAGTGCTGTGACCTTTGTTAAATAGATCTAGAATAGAAGAGAAGGAAAGAAGGTGTTAGTATTAATGGATCAAGTGTTGCCGAAAAAGATGTGTATTCACCCGTTTCTTGAAAATGGCTACAGACTCAGCAGCTCGGGATGAGTTAGATCATTCCACCAGCAGGGAACATTCAAGGAAAAGGTCTGTGAAACTGATTTTGTGCCTCTCTGAAATGGCACCATGAGGCGACGTTCGCTTGCAGAATGCAAGCATCTGGATGGTTTAAGAGTTTAGGTAAAATGGGGCAGAGCTAGTGGTTGTTCTGTAGGCAAGCATCAGTGCCCTGAAATTAATGCAAGCAGCAACTGGCAACCAGTGCAATTTTGTGAGGAGAGGAGTGACGTGTGCTCTCTCCAGCTCGCTAAAGACTACTCTAGCTGCAGCATTCTGGATCAGTTGCAGAGGTTTGACAGTGCAAGCTGGAAGACCTGCCAAAAGAGCATTACGATAGTCCATTCTGGATAGAACAAGCGCTTGGATAAAGAGTTGTGTAGCCTGATCTGATGGAAAGGGCCTGATCCTCATAATGTTGTATAAGGCAAATCTGCAGGACGGGGCAGTTCTAGCAATGTGGTCTGTGAAGTTCAATTGTTCTTCAATCACAACTCCAAGGTTTCTGGCTGACCTTGATGGAGTTATGGATGACGAACCTAGCTAATGGAGAAGTTGTGGTGCAGTGTCGGGTTGGCCGGGATTACAAACAGCTCTGTCTTCACAAGGTTTAGTTGAAGGTGGTGGTCCTTCATCCAGCATGAAAGGTCGGTCAGGCAGGCTGAGATGCGAGCAGCTACCGTCGGATCCTCTGGTTGGAAAGAGAGGTAGAGTTATGTGTCGTCTACATAACAGTGATAGGAAAAAACATGTTGCTGAATGACAGATTCTAGTGATGTCATGTAGATGGAGAAAAGAAGCGGTCCAATCACTCAGCCCTGAGGCACTCCAGTAGCTAGATGTTGCAACTTAGACACCTCATCCCTCCACAATACTCTAAAAGACCAACTTGAGAGGTAAGACTTGAACCATTGGAGTGCTGTACTTAAGATGCCCTTCATCTTTAGGATTGACAGAATGTAGTTAACTGTGTCAAAAGCAGCAAATAGATCCAGCAAGATGAGAACTCAGGATTTGGAAGCTGCTCTTGCCAGTCTCAGAGCTTCAGTTGAGTGGCCGCTTTTGAAACCAGACTGTTTGTTGTCCAGGAGGTTGTTCTGTGTAAGAAAAGTAGAGATTTGGTTCAAAACAACTCATTCAAGTGTTTTAGCAATGAATGGAAGAAGGGATACCAGTCTGTAATTCTCTAGATGTGCTGGATTCAGAGTGCGTTTCTTAAGCAGTGGGGTTACCCGAGCCATCTTAGATGCTGTGGGAAAGGTACCAGTGTGAAGAGAGGTGTTGATGATGTGAGTGAGTGCAGGTACAACTGAGGAAGAAATGGCTTGAAGTATATGAGTGGGAATAGGATCAAGCGGACAGGTAGTAGGGTGATTGGAAAGGATGAGTTTAGAGACTTCTGAGGGGAGAATGTGTGTGTTAGCTGTTCAAGTGTTGTTTACATCACATCTTCTGTTTACTTATTCGTTTATTAATAATGCTTACATTTTTAGGGGGTTGTAATTATATTTTTTACTATTATATTGCAAACTATTATATTTATTTTTTATTAATATAAATGTATACATCAAATGAGAACTTTGAGTCAACTGGATGATTCACAGAGAATATCCAATTCTCACTATTAACTAACTATTAACTACAACTTTTCCCTAAATAAACCCCTAATTACTGATTATTAATACTGTAGTTAAGTTTAGGTATTGAGTGGGATTAAAGGATGTAAAATATGGTCATGCAGAATAAGGCATTAATATTGCTTTATAAGTACTAATAAACAACCAATATCCGTAATGCGCATGCTAATAAACAACTTAATAACAACTAGTTAATTGTGAGAATTGGACCCTAAACTAAAGTGTTACCAAATGTTTTATTTTTTATTTTATTATTTGGGAATCATTACTAGAAACTGATGTTGAATTAGTTATTGTATTAATTATTAATAATTTTAGAACAAGGTTAACAAAATTAACTGTTGTTCAAATTATTTTGAACAACAAAATAGATCAATTCAAACTAAACATACAGGCTAAAGTGCTCCAGTTGATGTGCTAAAGTGCTCCAATACAACTGCAAATTTCACTTTCATTAAACTTAAAAAAGACTAAATAAGTCCTTTTTTAACTGAAAAGTGTAAACCCACATATTAAGTTTTGTAGATCCAGAGTGGTGCAGGTATGATGTCAAATCCCCACCCCCTGGTTCCCTCTAATATTTTCTTAAGGGGTTTTATAATGGGGTTAAATAAAGTAAAATAAAGCCTGTGGTAACATGACTAACCCAAACCGAAAACATACATTTTTAAGTAGTTATGTTCATTTTTGAAAAATTTAATAAGTAACTAGATAAGAACATTTGGGGTGTGAGTGCGTGCAGTTTGCATTGTAGAACAAAACAACAAAGTATCATCAAGTTTTACCACAGGCTCTATTTTACTCAAATTGAGAATTATAAAACCCCAAATCTCGAAGAAACCTGTGGGTTATTAGTCTTCCGGGTTCTGAGGTTATATGTCCACCATTATACCAGAGAATGTCTAATAAGGGGAGAAGTTTCACTCTCGCTACACTTCCGGCTTCTGACTGGTTGCAGTTCCACTCTGATTCCGTATGAGGGCGCTCACAGGACGAGTGCAGAATGAATGGAGGTCTATGGAGCTATACCCCTCAAAATCCACTTTTCTCAGGATATAATTGTTTGTCTAGTAATTTGAATGTTGTATTCGAAAGGAAATGCAAAGAAATTACACATTGCTGGGTGTTAGATTTTTTTAGAGTCACTTATTTGCTTTAAAAAGTATTTTAAAATGTCAATGACGTCATACACATCGTACGACCAGAGATACTGCTTTACGGCAATCTTTCAGTCACTTTGGTGCTTTCGGGCTCTGCACTTTCTTTTCTCTCGAGGCATCGACAACACAGCTGACCAGAGGTGGAAAGTCCATGGGTCAGAAAGTAAAAGTCCTGCCATATGTTTATTCCACCCATGAACTCAGTCAGCTGATTTCACTAATTAGTTCTATCTCCTGGTTGAAAAACTGTGCTAATTAGCAAATCCAGGTGATTGGAACAAAATACTGAGGAGGACTTTTACTTTCTGAACCTGGACTTTCCACCTCTGCAGCTGACACAGGTAAATACATGAGCTAGAAGACATTCTGGTCCCGCTTCGAATGCCACAATGCCATCAACCGGTATCTCTGGTCGTAATCAGACTGTAAAACAGTCCTTCACTGACCAATCAACGTTCATTAGCAGAATGCTAGCGTGTTATGGGCAACAACAACTCAACCTGTAAGAAATCGAAAGGACATAAGTACTCGTTCATTCAACTTTCGACTTATAACCCATGTTGAACTTGCAAAACCTACAATCAAATCTGAGATTTCTCAACGGCAATCAGGTGAAAGAGACACATTTTGCCGTCTAGCTCCATAGACTCCCATTCATTTTGCACTCGGGGGCGATCACCCCCAGTGGAACTCTGGTGGAACTACAACCAAAATTCGGTACAATAGGACTTAATAGGGAGTGGGCAGGCTCTCCGTAGACGGGCTCTGATTATACTCTCAAGAACTTTAGCAGGCTTAAAGTAACACCCGACAGAAGGTCAATTTAGTGACTTACTGTATGATATTTAAATGCACTGAATTTCCATGAAATGTCTCTATATATTTAAAAATGTTACTACAACCAATCAGAGTGATTGTTCACAATCAAGTCTTATTCCTGTTTTATCTTCAAGATGTAATTAATTTGTGAACAATCACTCTTAATTGGCTTGTGTAATATTTCTAAATATATAGAGACATTTCATGGAAATTCAGTGCATTTAAAATGTCATTAATGAAAACAGTGGATTTTTTTGTACTGTAACACCTGGTTGTTTTTATTCTGACTTGTGTCTCTCTCATCTTAACAAAACGTCAACAAAAAATAAACCAGGTGTTACAGTATTTAAAAAAAACTACTCGGTTACTATTGTAACCTTGGTTCCCTGAGATAGGGAACGAGTATTGCATAGCTATACGCAGTGGGGGAAACTCATTTCCTCAGATTTATTGAAGCTTAAAATGTAAAGCACATTAGAGCTGCATAGCTAGCGTGCTAACATTGGCTGTGCTGCAGCAACTGCACATCCAATGGCGAAGGGCGGCGCCTCTTAAGTATGCGCCAATCAGCTAACAGCGTGCCGACATACATCAGAACCCACCAACAGGGCGTGGCAGAGCCTATAAAATGAGCCCGAATTCACCATTATAACAGGTTTAAATCGACTGAAGCGACAAACTTGCCATGTTACTATAGTGCGGCAGGCTACGCAATATTCGTTCCCTATCTCAGGAAACCGAGGTTACGATAGTAACCGAGTAGTTCCCTTTCGAACGGTCACTATAGGCAGTGGGGACGCCATGTAAAACGCTACACCTTAAGTAACTGGCCGAACATGAAACTCAGGACCCCTGAGTCCACGAAACAAGCCAGAATACCACAACATATATGTATATATATATATGTATATATATATATATATATATATATATATATATATATATATATATATATATATATATATATATATATATAATAATAATAATAATAATACGTTTTATTTATATAGCGCCTTTCCAGGGCTCAAGGACGCTTTACAATAATCAAACAACAATATAGGCAATTGACATTAAGACAGCATACAAGACAACAGTATGTAGATGTGAGTGAAGTACAATAAATGCGAATTAGGTACGGGGGGTGAGGAGCAAAATACAAAACAGCAAAATACAAACAGATAGCTTGAACAGATAGTGTAATAAACAAAAACAAAAAAACAATCAAGAATTATGGCATTCAGTAAAAAGGTATGTTTTGAGCATGGATTTGAAATCAGAGATAGAGTTAACAGAACAGAGTGATCGGGGGAGAGAGTTCCACATTTTGGGTGCAACAACACTGAATGATCTGCCCCCCATAGAAGCGAGGCGATGCCGAGGGACAACGAGAAGGCTAGAGTCAGAGGATCGTAAGGTGCGAGTCGGGGTGTAGGGGAGGAGCAGGTTACAGAGATATGGGGGAGCCAGGCCGTGAAGAGATTTAAAAGTGAGAAGGAGAATTTTGAATTTGATACGGTAAGCCACAGGAAGCCAGTGAAGATCATGCAGAATTGGGGAGATATGTGCAGAACGCTTGGTGTGGGTGAGTAGTCTAGCAGCAGAGTTTTGAATGTATTGTAATTTGGAAATGGAGATAGCAGATAGGCCAATAAAAAGTGCATTACAGTAATCGAGACGTGATGTGACAAATGCATGGATGACAGTTTCAGCGTCTGAGATACTGATGAAGGGACGGAGCTGGGCGATGCGACGTAGATGAAAGAATGCCGATTTAGTGATAGAATTAATGTGAGAGTGCATATATATATATATATATGCATAATATACTAATAAGACCAGACACCGTCAGTAAAATAGACCTTCAGTGCCATGACAGGGGAAAGTAAATTAGCTTCCCCGTCCCCATCGGAAGGGGGAAGAGCAAACAGTGAAATCACCTGTGCTCTAAACGATGTATAGAGCATCTTGGGCACATAGCCATGCTTGGGTTTCAGAGTGACTTTAGAGTCACCTAATACCAAACTCCCTCACGGAGGGAGGGGCTCACGGAGAGCGCCTGCAAATCTCCCACTCGCTTGATAGACGCCAGTTCCAACAGGAGAGCGGTCTTTAGAAAAACCGGTTTGAGGTCAACCGACTGAAGCGGTTCAAATGGACTGTGGAGAGGTACCACGGCGGTATAGAGGGAGGTCTGGAAGGATTCATCCTCCTAGCTCCCTTCAGAAACCGTACGACCAAGTCATTCCTTCCCAGTGATTGGCCAGCCACCGGAGCATGATAATCTGCTATGGCTGCCACATATACTTTGAGCGTGGATGGGGAATGACCTGTGTCCAGCAGTTCCTGTAGGAAGGAGAGCATCACTGATACCTCGCATGACTGGGGTTCAAAGTGTCTATCTTAGCACCAGCTGGAGAACACTGACCACTTCAAAGCGTAGAGGCGCCTGGTAGACGCCTCTAGCCTCAGAAATTGTGTTCAGAACCTTCTCGTGGAGGTCCCAGGGTACCCGTTGATGAGTCACACATGTAGGGCCCATAAGTCGGGATGGGGGTGCCAGATCGTCCCGTTCGCCTGTGTGAAGAGATCTTTCCTCAGAGGGACAGGCCATGGGACATTGTCCACCATCTGAACCAGCTCTGGGAACCAAGGTCTGGTTTTCCAGAGAGGGGCCACTAGGAGGACTGGGCATCCGCTCTCTCTCACCTGTTTGATGACCTGGGGGATCATGGAAACGGGGGGAAACACATACAGAGGGCAGCTGGGCCACGCATGGGCCAGGGCATCCCTGTCCTTCGAAAAGAACACTGTGCAGTGAGAGTTGTTTCTTGAGGCAAAAAGGGCGACTTTGGCCTCGCAGAACACACTCTAAATCAGACGAACCATCTGAGGGTTTACTAGGGGAGTATATCCACACCCATATTCTGAATGCCTGGGATATGTGCTGCTCTCAGAGAGCTCAAGTTGATCTCTTGCCATGGAGTACAGGTAGCCCGACCTGAGACCGCCCTGGCGATTGATGTATGAGACCACAGACATGTTGTCCGTACGGACTAAGACGTGATGTCCCTTGAGGTCCGACAGAAATGCTTTTAGAGCCAAACAAACTGCTGCCATTTCCAGGCAGTTGATGTGTAAGCTCTGCTCCGTGCTCGACCAGAGGCCGGAGGCGTGCATGCCCTTGTGCAACGCACCCCAAAACCATCCAGTCGTCGAGATAATTCAGCATAATGGCGAATTCGGGCTCTTTTTATAGGCTCTGCCACGCCCTGTTAGCGGGCTCTGACGTATGTCAGCATGCTGTTAGCTGATTGGCGCATACGTTGGAGCCTTCGCCATTGGATGTGCAGTTGCTGCAGCACAGCCAATGAGTGAGCCCGTCTCTCACTGTGCTAACTGTGCAGCTGCAATGCGCTTTACATTTTAAGCTTCAATAAATCTGAGGAAATGAGTTTCCCCCACTGCGTATAGCTACGCAATACGAAGTGACCGTTCGAAAGGGAACTATTTATGCCATTTAAATGTAGGCCTACTGAATTTCCATGACATTTCTCTAAACATTTACTAATATTTCCAATGAACTGAGAACAATAAAGCATATTTTAAATTGTAAAAACTGCACAAAAATTTGACCATACAGGCCATAAGCCCAGTACATTAAAAACAAGAATAAAGAGTCATGTTGAGTAGTGATAAAAATGGTGTCACAGCTATTTTTACAAGTATTAAAAAACAACAAGTGCATATTATTTGGCATTGTGATACCAACGTTTGGGATACTCAATATAAAGGAATGTCTGCAAAGTTGTTTGAGAACAACTTCCTCCATCACTAGAACCACATCCATCACTCACTGAATTCAGACCTCCAGCTTCAGTCATCGTCTCGTGGAGACCAATATTCATCCCTCTGGTCTGCCTCTTCACATCATCGCCTCTCTGGTTTGAAGCACATTAGATAAATACACACACACTCCCATACCAGGCTTACTAAAAAGGTACAGGCAGGTGAGTTTGATCAAGTTTAGAGCTAAACTCTGCAGAAAAGTGGATCTTGAGGGCCAGAGTCGAGAACCGCTGGTTTAGAATTTTGATTAAAACATTTACAAGTGAATTCATTTTACAACAATTTGCAGAATGTGCAACGGATTATGTTCATTTAGTTTTGTTTTGGCCACATCTAATTAACTCACAAAAATGTGCAATTAATGAACTGATTCAAATGTGATATGTGGTCACAAGATCATTTTAGTCAGTAACATGCATTCAACCAATCAATAATTTCACAGATGTCACAATTGAATGTAGCGAACTCTTTGGGAGTAAAATCTTGCTAGATGAGTTTGTGACGCACCTTTAAGGTGATGATACACAGGGCAACTTTTTGAGCAATGTTGCCGTCAATGGGCAACCAGGGCCCACGACTGATCTAAAGTATCCAGATAGAAATTTGTTGCCCATTCACCACCTTAAACTGTGCTGGGGAACTCTGGCCCTCCGCTTTCCTGAAGAGTTCAGCTCCTACCCTGATCAAACTCACCTGCTTGTGGTTTGCTAGTAATTTGTCAGTCCTTGATTGGCTTTTTTAAGGTGTGTTTGATTTAGGTTTGAGCTGAGCCGTGCATGACAGTGGATCTCGAGCATCATAGCAGCAACTTTTGCATGGGCAAAATGAATGGCAGGTAGGCTATAGCATTCCTGTAGCTTAAAGTGCCCCTATTATGGTTTTTCAAATATTCCCTTTCATGCAGTGTGTAATAGCTTTTTGTGAACGTAAATGTTCTACAAAGTTGTAAAGTCGAATGTACACAATAAATCAAGTTATTGTCTCCCAAAAGAAAGAATTTAATGTGAACCGCCTAAACGAGACCTCTATAATTCGAATTCCACTACGTTGCTGTTCTATGTCACTAGAAAAGACATTTGTAATGTCCGCCTATGCTGTACGTTGTCCGCCTGCGAATAACTTGACCCGCTTTCAAACATATAATTTTATTTAAGACTGCTTCTCAACGCGGGATTCGCAAAACACTTGCTCTTGAAAGTTGAGTCAGTACCCTGTTTATTTGGACCAGCTTGCTCCTCAGAATCAAAACCTGTAAGTATGAATAATTATTGATGTTTACATTTTCTACCGGTTGTTCAAAATACGTAGTTTTGTGTGTTATATTGTGTAGGTCTCCGGTTAACCGGCTAACTCGCGTTTTCACTGTCTTACTGAAATAGTTCTGCAAATCAGCTGTGGGCCACTATTACCTAAAACTGTGTCTATTAATGCAGATTGTCTGTCTTATTTCTTTGAGTAAAGATAAAGGATGGAGCAAGATTTGTTTTGCAAAGTAATGTTACATCAGTCATTCACGGTAGTGCTCGACTAACGTATGCGCTGCCATTTATACAGTTCCCACATGTTCACTGCAATTAATTAGAATTTAGTTTGTTGATGGACATACACTTTAATGCTGATGGTGAGGATTTACAGTTGCAACATCTCATAATGTACCTCAAAATGAGTAGCGCATCACTGAGAAACGTCCTTCTCAAGTCGTCCTTGCGATCGAGGTTTGCGGTGAATAACTATTCCAATATTTTATAATCGAACTCGCACTCAGATTGATATGGTAAAAATGTACGTTGTCGTTACTGTCTTTACAGTGTGTACAGTAGCTGTAATTCAGTTAAGGTAAGGGGCGTTTAGCTTCCGACAAGTGCTGTAAGCGGTAGACTAATCGTTACATACTGGGCCGTCTGGCCAATCAGAGAAGAGCAGGCTCTCAGAAACGAGAGATTGAGATAGACTGATTCATCTGACGAGCTGTTTGAAAATCATTGAAAAATGTGGTGATGAGCAATGTATATTATGAGAAAATGAAAGTGTTTTTGACCTTTGATGCATGTAAACCTGTAAACCTCCAAAACAAAATTATGAACCTTTAAAATAACATAATGGGCAATTTATACAGTATAAGACTTTATTCTGTATAAATAATACACTTTACACTTTATTCTGTATAATACAGAATAGTGCTAGCAATGCCAAGGTCATAGATTTGAACTAATACATGAACTAAATGAGTATATTTTGAATGCAATGTAAATTGTTTTGATACATATGTAAATGCAAAGAAAGAAAGAAAGAAAGGAAGAAAAAGGTAACAGCAAATGTTCAAATCTAGTTACTCTCTCTCTATGCTTGTCTGTCCCTCTTTAATATTTGAATTCCTCTTTCAATGTCTCATTTTGAATCTGCACAGGAGAATGTAAGCTGACAGTGTTTCATTTAACATCATAATTCTTCATGAAGCTACACCTTCTTCATGCAGGTTTGAAGAACAAGGCCTGATATTGTGTAGTCCTGCCAGCCTTTGCCAAAAAAATATCATATGTTTTTCTTTCTTTTCTTTTTTTTTCACTCCCCTGCACGGAGGAGAAGAATCGGCTCTATGTGAATATGAGTCACGTGTTCATGTTAACCTAGCAGTAACTGGAACAAGGGCATAGCAGAACAGAGAGGAGTGTAGAGAGAGTGAGAGGGGAGGTAAGATGAAGAAAAACAAGTGTTATGGTGATGGAATGGGAGGAGAATGAAGAATGTGGTTTTTGAGCGACAGAGGATTAAAAAATGAGAGTGGGATGACTTCCTTAAGCTCCAAGCACAACATGCGGAGGGGTGGGAACAATACTGAGGTCTCGAAAGACAACACTGATTGCCTCCCTGGCAGGTGGGAAATAGCATCTCGCTGTAAACCTCTTAACATCTGTGTCTTTTCTCAGATAAGTCATGTTAACATTTTTATTAGAGAGTATAATGTCTTTGCATGTTAATATAACTTTGTTAAATGTTTTATTTTATTTCAATGTTTTATTTTTATGTAGTTTAATATTATTTAGTAGTTAAAAAAAAAAAAAAACCTAGGCAAAATTATAGGCATACAGTAGCATTCCATAACTGGTTTGCCGGATAGCACATACGGGTTTGCACCCTGTTAGTGCATTGAAATTTTTGATTTTCACACATTCATTCCAAATCTTTGACACATAATATCCAGCTTCAGATGTGTCTTAGATTATTAGATTAGATTATATAGAGGGAGAGTGGGGTAAGATGGGGCATTTTTCACTCAAGTTGTCCTTGCAAGGGAAAACATAAAACATAGGCCTGATTATATTTCAGGATGTCAGAATGAAATTCAAAAGAACTATATCACTATCATAGGTTTATAGAAATATGACTTCTCAAAAAAAGTGGTTCAGTGACACAATTTGCCCCATGTTAAGGACAGGGTTTGGAAATGAAGGGGGGTTATTACAAATGCCACCAAAATGGATAAATATGCATCTAAAATTCACAATATGATGGCAAAATCCCCTTTTTGAGTATTGCTTTTTTTTTTAATAGTAGGGGTGTCAAACTACTTTAGTTCCAACCCTGCTTCAGCACATACCGGGGGTGCTTCTCAATAATCAAATTGATGCTTCCTTGTTTCCTTGCTCCTCCGTCTTCCAGCCCATGACCCGAAAACCGATTGAACACATCTTGAAGGCCATCTCTATTCTCTAATTACACTGCAAGGAACGAGGAGTGAGGAAGCTTCCCGAGGAGTCATGAGTGAGGATTCACAGATGTATCCTTCCCTTAAACCCTAAGAGGGTGGAGCTCAGACACAAGGAAATAAAGCGAGAAAAGGAAACGAGGATGCACAAATAAGAAATTAGGAGCACCCCTGTAGTTTTCAAATGAGCTTGAAGGACACACTCTGCAGGGGGGTATAGCACTCCAGGATCTGAGTTTGACACCCCTGACTTAGAGTATGTATACAGTAGCTAGCAATATATCTGTGTGATATTGAATTTATACAGTTAACAAGTTAATATGAAATGACATTTTAGCCACAATATTGTTTTTCTTCTTCTATTTTCACTGAGCAACACATTGTGGTGTTTCATTACTGAATTAATCTGTTGAATGAATGATTCAATGACCCATTTATAAAGACATTCACTTGCTTGCCCCCTGAATGAATCAGCCATCTTGAACAAATCACTTAAATTAATTATTCAATCACTCATTCATTAAGACAATGGCTGCATCTGATATCGCATACTTCCCTATATAGGCAAAGAGTAGGCCTACTGTCCCATGAGGCCACGGAATTTGTGATTGGCAGTGAAGTGACACCACTGATGCTGGTAGGTTGGATAATACTGACAAGAATGTGGTACGTCTAGATTACAATCATAATACACACACTCTAGTCATACTATAGAGAATGTACTTTTTTAGCAGTTGTGAAGTAATCCAAAGTAAGTATCTTCTCAAAAGAGTAGGCCTATGCAATTTTGGACGCAGCCAATGACTTTTCGCCACCTCACTGTTGGTTTCAGTTTCATATTTGTTCAAATCGTTTTATATTTCTATACTTCATATGCAGATTCTGTGTTTGTCACCTCTACTGTGTAAAGATGGATTTAATTGGTTTGGGGTCAGTGAAGAGATAAGCTATAATGAGGTGTATAGCTGAATTATTAAGTGAATTATTTACTTTTTCAAATAAAAATGTGAACATAAATGAGTTATTTAAAGTCTATTTATTTTTTGGGCATAAGATTCACATCTTCTAGTCCAGCCGAAAAAGGTTTAATATTAAGAATAGGCCTATTCTGAATGCAGTATTTTTAGTTGCAGTTATTTTTTATTTCACATTCCAACTATGAAGGTTACAGGGAAGTATGAAATATTGCTCCTGCTTGCTGCCCATCGACCCTGACTAGTGAATAACAAGTTCTTCCCGCCAACACAGTCAAGGAACTTGGCACGTATCAGGCAGTATGTCACGGTCTGTCTGCATATACCCCACCACAGTCTTCTGAACTCAAGCCAGTGAGATGACACCTGATTCCTGTTGCCATTCACACCGTATTAATAGGACTTGTTAGGTGTCCGTGACATGCTGGAAACCCAAGCGGAGGGAGGCTGGCACGAGGCAGGAGTTAGACTGTCCAATTTATTTTAATCTACCAGTCAAATATACTCATCAAAAACCTTACCATACCTGCCATTTAACTAATGCCTCTTGATACAAGGTACAACTACATTTCTTTTTCGTTTGTGCTTTGAGATGTCTATAGTAATGACATTCAAACATTTTTAAGCATGGCTTATTTGTCCAAATATGTTATGGGGCCCACTGTAAGCCTATAAAGTGTCCCATGAGGAGGATATATACACCTAAAATCTAAATTATAACAAAATGAAATGCACAGAACCTGACCTGCACTGCCTTTCATAACCCTATGTGCTCCATTGACTGCTGGGCCATAGCGTTGTTTTCCATCATTCAACAGCGAGTGTGTATGTGAATATTCTATTTAAGAACTGTTTTTGTAAATGTCATTTTTATGGCACTCCCAGTTGAGACTTTAATGCTGCAACAGATTCATCCATTTTTTCTTAAGTATTCACTTTCCTTGGCATCGTGTTTTGTTCTCATATTTTGGACAGGACTGGCTAGTCCTGCTGTCTGCCAAAAAGACTGAGCTCAAACAAGAGTCGTGTGAAGACATAAGGGCTTTCCTGCGTCAGGATGATGGTTAGACTAGGAATATTCATAATCATACTGAACTCATACACAAACAGAATTAGATCACTGACATCTGGGTCATTCTGATTCAGATTTATTCAGGATAAAGAATGGTTCTACTTAAGAATTATTGGATGTTATAATAGTGGCCTTGCTCTCTGATTCTCTGATCCTAAATATCTGAATATTTACTGTTAACGGATACTGATAACAAAGATTGTTTTAATTACTTTGTTTTAAAGTTTTGTCATTTCTTTACTTGAGCATCTTTTACACCAAGTGTGTAACCCCTCATACTTTGTGGATTTTGAAATTCCAATTTTTTTTAAAAATTATAACTATATATGAGTTAGTGGCAATTTGCTTATTGTTTTTTCTGTATTTGATTTATCCAAACATATTTTACAAATTATTCTGCTAATAAAAATACTATTAATGCATTTCGTGACTTGAATAGACCTCTTCAATTATAGGTCTATTGTTTTTCTCTTTTCAATTATATTAATGTTTTTTTTTAATAAGGGGCATACAAATGTCAAAGCAATACAACTGCCATGATATCATAATGTAGAAAAATGACTCCTTAAAAGAATGAAATTCATTTATTCAATATTTGGAAATTTGGTATAATCTTTTACAAAAATAACAAAACAAATCAAACGGTTTAATGTATTCTTAAATACTTTTTATTGTATTGAAAGAGTTCTTAAATCACACCGTATGGACCCTTGCTAATCTTAGTGATTGAGTCAGAAAGTATTTTAAAATCTCAGAAAATTTAAACTTTTTATGCCATTTTTTTTTTTATTATGATTAAGATGTGTACACACATTCAAGCTGCAAGTAAAACGTTATTTATTTTTACTCATTGAACATGAAAAGATTCAACAACTGAAACATAAAGTGAATAAGTTTCACAGATATTTGACAAACACAAATGGAATTTGAGTCCGTGAACAAAGGGAATGGTTCAGTGGCCAGCAGCTGCTTTAAGCTCAGTGCATCACATCTTCGTGGACTGCAGCAGATTTGCTGGTTCTTGCTGTGAGATGTTACTCTTCCACCGAGGCATGCGCAAGATCTCGAACACGTCTGTGGGGACACATGCTTACACATGGTTTGGCACTGTGAGGACGATCAGCTGTCCTTCTTGTCTCCCTGCAGCACTGCCTAAAGTGTCTTACATTACAGACATTGCAGTTTATTATTCTGACCACATCTACAGTCTTCACCCAGTCTGCCACAGGACTAGGTCATGTTCACGCAGATGAGCAGTGACCCTGGGCATCTTTTTTTTTTCAGAGTCAGTAGAAAGGTTTCTTTAGTGTCCTAAATTATTGTAACTGTTAAAAACTGTTAGTGTAAGAAGGACTGTTCCACAAGTGCATGTGCAATAATTGGTCGTGGTTCATTGAACAAGCATGAAAGACATTGAAACCCTTTCCAATAAAGATATGTAAAGCTTGGATTTCAACCAATTTTCACCTAAATTTTACTCTACTGATATATGATTTTCAATAAAGGTCCCCATAAAGTTTGGTCTCCCTTTCCTTGTGGCTGTGACATTTTGGTATATTAATCCTAATTAGGCTTCTAAGATGCTTTTATAAAATCAACTAAGTAGCATGTTTGTGGTTCACACGAAAGCTATTCGCAGCTTTACATTTGTAACTGACTGATTGCCCTTGTAGATGTGATTGCGCTGCTTTTATTTTTTGCTCCATTCAATGAGCATGAAGAATAGGCTCTTTCATGGCAGACTTGTGGTCATGGACATGGAAAGCAGCGCTTAAACAGCTCTCAGCCAAAACAAAATCTACCGCCAAAAGGAATCCCATTTCATTTATACGAGCGGGAAATTGACCCGTCAGAGTACGAGAAAACCAGGGAACCGATACTCTGTATTGCAGGAACATGTCCAGTGCGTCTGCATCCTGAGTGCCGGGCTAAGAGCTGAGATTAGGGATAACAAATGCCCACAGACTCTAGAGGCACTCCTCTTCTCTTCTGTTTAGCATGAGAATGGAGAAGAGATGGGCCATGTATCGCAGGTGGTGCTTTCCTTACCCTACGCCCCAGACTGAAAATGCATGAGCAGACACTAATGGTGAAGCGAGAGCCTCCTGGGCCTCACATAGACCGGAGGATGAACCAGTGGATTCGCAGGGAGCTTGATTGACAGATCTGACCAATCATACTTCGCCATCCGCCATTTTGTCCGACAAAGCAGTCAGGAGAGTTAGTAGATTAACATGGGAGGACTTGAACTTGAAAACGGAGTGTACTGACACCTTTCCGCGGTTAAAACAACATTCCTTCTTATGTTCATTCATGTTTATTTGATGCTATAAATTAGATGATCGGTTCACGAGCAGCTTTAACTGATGCTCAGCGATTTGTCAGACACATTAAAGAGCCACAAAACGGTATTTATTGTTTAAATTTCTTTTAAAAAATGACCAAATTTGAAAGGTGAGACTTTGTTTAATATCAAAAGTAACCGAAAAGTCAGTCTCCTCTCTGCTCTGCGATGTATTTTTCACTGCGTGAGAACTTGGTGTAAATACTAAAATAAGTTATACTTTGTTGAGATAAGAATCAAATATACAGCTTTTAATGAACACCTTGCAAAATAATGCTTAATGAAAACATATAGGAATAATATTGGATTGCTGTAGCCTTGTTTTAAACTTGTATGTGTATGAATGCATTTATACATTGAACTTTTTTTCAAAATCAAAATTTTAGGTTAAAATGTATTAGTATAGTGTATTTTTAGATGCTGTGACTTGAAATGGTGAAAGTCTTTTATATTGTTGCCTAATATGATAATGATAATATGACAAGCGTTTTTTTTTTTTTTTACTTGTTTCTGACCTCATGGCTAATTTATATAGTCATACATGACAATTGCAAAAAAAAAAAAGTCCACTGCTATTATATGATATCTATGTTATATATACACTACCAGTCAAAAGTTTTGGATCGGTAAGATTTTTTAATGTTTTTAAAATAAGTGTCTTCTATTTTAATATATTTTAAAATGTAATTGATTCCTATATCATTACTCCAGTCTTCAGTGTCACATGATCCTTCAGAAATCATTCTAATATGCGGATTTGATGCTCTAAAAACATGCATTATTATCAATGTTGAAAACAGTTTTTTAAAAAAAAATTCAGGATTCTTTGACGAATAGAAAATGAAAAAGAACAGCATTTATTTGAAATAGAATCTTTTGTAACTTTATAAATGTATTTACTGTAACTTTTGATCAATTTAATTAGTCCTTGATTAATAAAAAGTATGTATTTCTCCCCTTTTTTTTCAATTCTTACTGACCCCAAACTTTTAAACAGTAGTGTTTAATATATCAAAATCTTTCTCAACTCTACACAAAAGCTTTCTGTCTTAGGTAAATGCTTTTCTTTCGAACTTTCTATTAATCAACGAATCCTGAAATAAAAATTTAAATAACTATTTTCAACATTGATAATAATGAGAACTGTTTATTAGGCATCAAATCATCACATTAGAATTATTTCTGAAGAATCATGTGACACTGAAGACTGGAGTAGGCTATGATGCTGAAAATTCAGCTTTGTTGACAGCAATAAATTACACTTTACTATATTCACATAGAAAACAGCCGTTTTAAATAACAATACTATTTCAAAATATTACTTCTTTTTTATTATTGCAAATAAATGCAGCCTTGGTGAGCAGAAGAGACTTAAAAAAAATAAAAATTCTTACCGATCCCGAAAACTTTTGACTGGCAGATATGTCTACAACTAGTATTGCTGTAACATTTTTTCTAACAGAACCGAGGACTTTTCATTTATTTCAACACTGTCATTAAACAAACGCAGTCCTGTTCTGTACAAGCAGGTTGTGATCCTCTGTGACTTGAAAGACTGTATTTTTATAGTATCGTGGAGGAGGAGGAGTGTTAGGAGGAGCTTGTCCGACCAAGAGTCCGTTTTTAAGAGCACAGCGAGGAGTGAATGAGAAACGCAGTGTTTTTAAGCGTGGAGCCGCATAACATTGGACGTTTTCACAGATGGACACTTTCAACCCGTCCTGCTGCTTACTGAAAGTTTATTCTCGTGGATGTGAACGGGAACGGAGAATTGAGCGAAAATCTTTTGAAAGAGCGTGTTGTCAAGTGCTTTAAAGTTGTAAATACTGTACCGGTATACGAGATGCTCGTTTTGACATCCAGTATTGATTTTTCCGATTAATCACGCGGACTGACGGTATTTCCAAATACTTCCTGAAACTTCAGTCGTTTTGGATATATTTAAAACGGAATCACAAAGGATTTGTTTTAATTCAGTATCACATGAGGCATGACAATGAAGATATCCAAAAATAACAAATTTTTTCTTCAAAATGAATGAACATTCAATGTCAATTACTTTATGGTGGACCATGAATCGACTTTTTCCTCTTCAAAATACAACAAATGTTACTCATTTCTGTTACAAGCAAAACAAGACAAATATAATCTGCATGGCATTGGATGTACTAATCCTTTTAAGACTTTCTTGAGGTTATCAAAATGGCCCATTGCATGAAGATTGTTATTCTACTTTTTCAGTTCTTGAATACTGGATCTTCACTGGAGATCGGAGCATATGATTTGGAGCGTGGTCGCCCGAAAAAATGTGAACCCATCACCATTCCCATGTGCCAGGGAATCGGCTACAACATGACACGGATGCCCAACTTCATGAATTATGAAAGCCAAGAGGAGGCTCGTATTAAACTAAATGAATTTGCTCCTTTGGTGGAGTACGGATGTGATGTCCACCTGCAATTTTTCCTGTGCTCTCTTTATGTGCCAATGTGCGCTGATCAAGTTTCCACCACTATCCCGGCATGCCGTCCTATGTGTGAACAGGCAAGACAGAGGTGTTCACCTATAATGGAACAATTCAGATTCGGCTGGCCGGACTCATTGGATTGCTCAAAGCTACCGACTAACAACGATCCAAAAGCATTGTGCATTGAAGCTCCCGAAAATGATACTCAACCTGAGACTAAAAAAGGCGAGGGAATGCTGCCGGTACCTCCAAAGTCCAGGACACCTCCAGCTGGGAGTGGACGTATCTCAAGTGGCTCACGGCCCTGTGATAACCCGGAAAAGTTTCAGTACGTGGACAAAAGCAAGTCATGTGCGCCTCGTTGCACTCCTACGGTGGATGTCTACTGGTCAAGGCAAGATAAGGACTTTGCGTTCATTTGGATGGTCGTGTGGTCAACACTTTGCTTTGTTTCTACAGCATTCACAGTTCTAACCTTTCTCCTCGACCCCCAACGCTTCCAGTATCCTGAGCGGCCCATCATCTTCCTCTCTATGTGTTACAATGTCTACTCTGTGGCCTTCATTATCCGCTCGGTGGCTGGGGCTGAGAATATCGCCTGCGATCGGGAAAACGGAGAGCTCTACATTATCCGGGAGGGTTTGGAGAGCACTGGCTGCACCATAGTCTTCCTCATCCTCTACTACTTTGGCATGGCCAGCTCCATCTGGTGGGTCATCCTCACCCTCACCTGGTTTCTCGCGGCGGGACGAAAATGGGGCCACGAGGCTATTGAGGCGCACAGTAGCTACTTCCATATGGCCGCCTGGGGTATTCCTGCAGTGAAGACCATAGTCATCCTCACCATGAGGAAGGTGGCTGGGGACGAGTTGACGGGATTGTGTTACGTGGGAAGCATGGATAGCAATGCTCTCACTGGCTTTGTGTTGATCCCTCTTTCCTGTTATCTCATTGTTGGGACCTCCTTCATCCTTACGGGGTTTGTAGCCCTCTTCCACATCCGCAAAATCATGAAAACCGGCGGCACAAACACAGAAAAACTGGAAAAGCTTATGGTTAAGATCGGAGTCTTTTCCATTCTCTACACCGTGCCTGCTACTATTGTCATCATATGCTATTTCTATGAAAGACTCAATATGGACTACTGGAAGTTCAAAGCTCTGGAAAACAAGTGTGTGTCCTTTCCTGGACAAAGGAGCGAGGATTGCTCTTTGGACTCGTCGGTTCCTACAGTGGCTGTGTTCATGCTGAAAATTTTCATGTCATTAGTGGTAGGCATCACCAGTGGGGTTTGGGTATGGAGCTCAAAGACACTTCAGACCTGGCAGGGGTTGTGCAACAGGAGGTTGGCCGTGAGGACGAGCCGCAAGCCTTGCTCCAGTGTCAGCTGCAGCAGCTCCCACTGCCATTATAAAGCACCGGCTGTGACACTTCACATGAACAAAACAGACGTGTACGCAGACAGTCTCACACACGTTTGAGACTGAAGGCCTCTGCTTTGGAGCCATGCAGACTTTACAAGGCTTGTATCGTGATGAGATGCTCAGGTTGGACTACAGATCATGGTAAATGTCACAAGTCCTGTAAAAGGTGGCATTTATAAGCCTTTCCTTGAAATAGCAGACACAAAGTAGAGGTCACTTCCGTAAAGAGTAAAGTAAAGGTTTGTTGCATGGCAGAACGCTTTATTTATTGTGGCTATTTAAGTATTGCTGGCTGTATAGTTTTGTACTTTGCTATACTGTATATAAGGAAGAGTTTTAAATAATTTGGCAGTATATTTTTCTTTAAAAGAGGAGCAATAAAACTTTTATTATGATGTCTTTTCTCTATTTTTTTTTAATCATCGCAGTTTTGTCATAAATAAGGATATATATTACTTTTTAGGGTTACATGTAAAATGTTGTATGTGTAGGCCTATGTTAAACTTTCTTTCTCTCTGAATTATGATGTTCTTTAGCACTTTTGATTAAAATGGATTTTAAATGGAAAGAAATAGTGAAAACCATATAACTAAATAAGTCTATATTACTATTGGATTGGTAGGAATAATTTCCTATACTGCAGTAAGTTAAATGTAACTGATTAAGAATATAAAATGTTGAAAAATCAGGACTGGAGTTCGCAATTTTCACCACTTTTCTTTTAACACACCTGTCTAGCGCCAAGTGGGGATTTGGTGAATACAACTGGATCCATTTATATTATCAAATCACCTTACAAAATCATACACATTTTACCAAGCCTGCTTGACTGCAGTCAATAAACGAACTATGATAAGACACTGAGAATGTATGATGCTGCTATGAATTTTATGCAGAATTAAACTTCCTTTAACCTAATTTCTTTAACATTTGTGACATTCATTGTTTTGTTTCTGCAATCAGAATTCTGTTTGTCAAGAGATTGTATAGGCTGATAAAGAGGAGATATAGTTCTGTTCATAACTCGCATCAGTTTAACCTTTTTACAGTGTTTTCATATCTCATATTTGTGGACATGATAGGTGTTTCTGATGTTCATTTATGATTTACCTTAAATTATGAGCTGCAGCCTATGAGTGTGGGATAAAAAAATCGAGAATTTTTAGGAATTGCTTTTATTTCTAACCCAAACAGTAAAAATTTAAAATGCAACAGCTGATATTTTAAATAGTATTTTGATATAAAACTTTGTATTTTATAAAATACACTTATTAAATGAACTGTTTTATCATTATTATATATATATATATATAAAAAAAAATGTATCCATCGTTTTAATTGAGTTCTATGCACTATTCCTGTGCCTGTGCAGATATTGTCCAATGTTTTGGCAGGTCTCAGGCTTTGGAGCTTAAACTGCTGAACATTTGGTCATAAAAAAAGGCATGTTTGTCTTGGAGCTCATAGCCTAAACTTCACAGTGCATTACCCACATGTAGCAGTCTGTATAAAGTTCAATTAACGCATGGCTGTTTTTAGTTTCCAAGTTTACAGTGCAGTAGCATATGTAAACATTATTGTTCTAAGTCAAGAACACACCACATTGCATCAGACAGCAGACTAGGACACATTTAATGAAATGTTAATATACTGGAAGATGAATGTTTAACTCTTATTAAATACTACCAATACTTTACTCATTTAGTAACATGTATGGTCAAAGCTGCTGTTTAAAATAAAGATAAACATAATTCTTGACTATGGATTTGTCAACATTGTACAAGATTGTGGAGAATATTAAGCATTCTTTGGCAGTCAAGGGCTATTTTTTACATTTATTAATTTAGCAGACGCTTTTATACAATGTGAGGAGGACACATGACTTGACAAACGAGGAGCATCACAAGCAATTTGTTATATTTGTAGTACACAATTCCAGGTCTACAGTATAAAATAAGTACAAATGGGTGTCAGAATTAAATTATTAATGGATTTTAAATTATTGTTCAATGTGAATTTAATTTAATTATTTGAATTAAGCAAGCTGTTAGTAATATCCAGTATTTCATTGTTATTTTTTTTCACTAGGGGTGAATTCAAGGTGACTGGGACACTTTTTGCCATTGATATGACTTGGAAAAAGTGTCCAGACCTATACATTATCCATAAACATGTTTTAGTTTTCAAGTTTTCAAAAGCTTGGGGTCTGTAAGATATTTTTCAAAGAAGTTTCATATGCTCAGCACGGCTACATTTATTTGATCAAAAATCAAAAGTCCCCCTGTATATAATTGTATCCCTTAAAACTCCTCTTTGGTCGCCAAAATTATTTAAATAATTATAAAAATTATAAAAAAATAGTCTGAATGTAACTCTAAACCCCATACTGCAGTCAGTTAAATGTAACTGATTAAGAATATAAAATGTTGAAAAATCAGGACTGGAGTCAATTTTCACCACTTTTCTTTTAACACACCTGTCCAGCGCCAAGTGGGATTTGGTGAATAAGTTACAACTGGATCCATTTATATTATCAAATCACCTTACAAAATCATACACATTTTACTTGACTGCAGTCAATAAACAAACTATGATAAGACACTGAGAATGTATGATGCTGCTATGAATTTATGCAGAATTAAACTTCCTTTAACCTAATTTCTTTAACATTTGTGACATTCATTGTTTTGTTGACATCAATTATTAAAAAATTGTCTTCATGCTTAAAATAGCTTGAATGTAACTCTAAACCCTTGCCTCATTAAGTATACGCGGTGCAATTAATATGCAAATTAGCCCCGCCTCCACTCACTCACACCAGCTCAGAGATCCACTTGTTGACTATCACACGTTGATGTTTCAAACCGCGTTTTTGAGACTGTCTTTGGTTCACTGCAGCGATGGTGTTGACTTGTGAATTTGTACATGTTTTTTCTTAAAGCATATTAAAAACACCACATATACAGGACATGTAAACAACATTAAAAGCTTAATTTTCACCACAGGGGAGACTTTAAGAAATGTCTTCAGTCTTATGTCAGTCTTCTCCTGCCTTTTTAGAATGACTATTTGCCATTTTCACTGATAATCATGATTAGACCTCACTGTTTCCCAATGTTTTGAGCTTTAGGGTGTAAGTTAAATTAAATAGTGTGGGATCACCGTAAATGAACCAATATTACAGTTAATGTTCTCAATTCCCAGTCACGCCACCATGGAACCGCTGCTCAGATACACACAAAGGCCAGATTTGTAATGTAGATTCTACCAAGATCAACTCTGTATACATGAATGCTCAGGTGAAGCAGTTGTACAACACCGCCACATTTGTGCAGAAAAAAAGCTTTCCGTTTATACAGCAACAGGGTTCATTATTTTGCCCATCAAACCTGGGACATAAAGGCACCATTGTACACCTTGATGTTTAAGGTTTTTAGTTCTATTTTAGGCAAAGCACAGTCAAAAGAAACCCTTTTTGCCATTTGAGTCCATTATCAAGTGAATGTTAATGGGCTTGTAAGTGAGCTTTAGAATGGACAAGATAGAATAGCATTTGTAATAGTCTATTAGTTTGGAGGAGAAACCATGTGTCTGGTAAAGGGAGGATCATTAAAGCATCAGGGACTTTCCCTCCTCTTAAAGAAGCCAGAGGAATCGAGAGCAAGAATAAAGGAGTGGTGCTCATTACTCTGTACCCCATGGGTAGTATCCCGTTCCTCATCATTTGATGTGGAAATGAGGCTATGGTAAAAGACCACTGAGAAGCTGTTGTCACCAAAAGGACTTTTCACCAAAATGCTTGAGTCTTAGCTAGAGCCGTTATCCACACAGCCACGTCCCACCTGCCCAACGCATCTGGCTTTCACTTGTTAAACACACACATACACACTCGTTTTAATATTTGTTTTTGATAAACAGTTGACATTGGACTTGAAACCATTAAATTCGCCAGGGTTTTCATATTTGCAGGGCTGCCTATTCCTTGTGAAAAATAAATACTTCAGCATACTTCTCAAAGAGAACATTATTATAGAAATAAAACACTTTAAAATGAATATACTCAAGTGTGATTTAAATGTAATATTTTTGGAAACATTATTGTGTGTTATTTGCAATTAAATTAAATGAATTATAGTTTACATTTATATTAAATACATTTAGTTGAGCTTACTGTAAGAGTGCTTTTACTAAAGTAGGACTAAAGTACATCTTTCCTAAGTAATTTCATAATTGTATCTATTATTTGTGAAAGTGTACTGCAGAATGTACCGACAAGCAACTAAAATATACATCAATGAACTGAAACCTTTAAGTTATGTATTTAAATATATTTGTTATTACACATTTGTAGTGATGAATTTGCAATTTAGTACATTTAAAATGTATTAACTAATGCATATTGAATAACACGCTACAGTTCAAATTAAAATCTAGTACTTTACTTTACTGCTATGTATGTTATTCAACTCATCAAAATAAATGTACATCTCTGAAGCATGAAAAAGATTAAAACATAATGATTTTAAATTTACTTTAACGTAAAACTTTTATAATATAATATAATGATATACTTATAGTCATAGACATAATTATAAAAAAATAAAGTCCCCCTGTAGTCAATAATTGTATCCCTTAAAACTCACCTTTGATCACCAAAATGACACATTTAAAATCTTCATGCCTTAAAGGGATAGTTCACCCAAAAATGAAAATTAGCCCATGATTTACTCACCCTGAAGCCATCCTAGGTGTATATGACATTCTTCCTTCAGAGAATACAATCGGAGTTATATTGGAAAATGTTGTGGCTCTTCCAAGCTTTATATTGGGATTGAATGGCCACTATTTTTTGAAGTCCATTAAAGTGCATCATATCTATCTTAAAAGTCTCCCAAACGGCTCCGGGGGGTTAATAAAGGTCTTCTGAAGTGAAGTGAAGCGATTCATTTGTGTAAGAAAAATATCCATATTTAAAACTTTATTTTACACAAATATTACACAGCGTAATGACGAACGCGGTTGCCCAGCTCTGTTTTTTGAGCCGCGAGAGGCGTCAAAGCTTACGCTTCTCCTACGTCCTACATCGTCAAGTGTTACTCTTTTGGCGTAAGTCGACTTGCGTACAGCCGTATTTTAGTCGATAAAAAGCAAAAACGCATTGCTTCGCTTCAGAAGGCCTTTACTAACTGAATGAATATTCAAATTATCCCTGCCTCCACACACTCACACCAGCTCGGAGATCCACTCGTTGACGATCACACGTGGACGTGATTGGTTAAAATCTAGTTTGTGACGTCAGAAACACCAGCGATTTCAAAGTGCGTTTTTGGGGCCGTCTTTGGTTCACTAAAGTTTTAAAGAGAATATACTCAGCAATGGTGTTGACTTATGATTTTGCGCATGGTTTGTCTTAAAGCGTATTAAAAACACCACATAGACATATTACAACATTAAAAGCTTGATTTTTCACCAAAGGGGGACTTTAAGAGTGCTAAAAATCTGTCATGAAAGTGTACTCTCTTTAAGTAGCCTAACTCACTTTTGGCCTTTAATTTTATTAACATTAACATTATATTATCTGAAAGTATAATTTTTTTTATTTAAATTTTGAAGTAGGCTACATTACAAGTGCATATTCAATACAATTGCACTTGTTTTTCTCAAGGTATGCTTTTCTGGTGTTACATAGAGCATTTTTTACTGATTTACATTTGGTTAATTATATTAGAAGGAGCAGAACATCTGGCCTACATTGGCCCCCAAACTTATTTGGACAATTTAGCCTTATTTGTGCCACAAAATATATAAATGTCATTGGATTAGATATTAAAAGACCAAACTAACGGACCAGTTGCATAATAGTAATTTTGAGATGAATTATATTCACTTAAGAAGGTCAAAACAGGAGTTTTTAAAATCTGATTTATTTTCACTGTGTGTGTTTTTTTTGTTTTTTTTTAAGCTATCATCACATTCTTTGGTGAGGAAATAATTCGCAGTAGATTTATGCAGCAATCTGGATAATGTCACAGGAGTTAAAGACAAATTGCCTGATAGTGAGGAAGACATTCCTGCAAATTTTATATATATATTTCTTCTTTCTATATAGATATATAAACACTGGTACACTGTCTAGCAACACCTTTTATGAAGTATTGATCTACATTTTTTTAAAATACATATCCAAATTACCTTTTCAATTTGTTTTTATGGGTTATGTGTTATGACTTATTGTTGAATTCCTCTCAGTCATAACTTGATTTAAGAGAATTATCAAGTCTGTGAGAAATCAGTCAACCTGAAACAGAAGTAAAATGACCTCAAAGTGAGATCACAAGTTTTCACACTAAAACCAGAAAGAAGTAGGCTGGTATAATTTATGATGAGTCTGGGTAGCTTTTTATTATTGTGCTTCAAGTTAAATTACAAATTCTTTCTTTGCCTCATTTGTTTGGTTGACTGCTTCAGTATAAGCATTTTTCAAACCTGGACTTTTTCACCCACAGAAGGCCACTTCTATTGCTCCTCAACACTGCTACTTTAACCCAGCTGGCACCATGAGAGATAATTGTGTAGCTTGAAGTGTTTGCATTCCAATAGTTCCATAGAGTATGTTTTACACTTACTGTTAAACCAGCACACTGGGAAAACTCACTATAGGTAACATATAGCTTGTCAAATAGCTTGCTTTACATTTTCTGTTCACTGTCAGTATCTTAAAGAGATTTTTAAAGTAATGTACAACTTTCCAAATATATAAAAATAATTGTGTGGACAAAACATGCTTAGAGGTTACTTACTTGCTGAATTGAACATAATAAATTGAATGCTACAGTATGTTTAGTGTTTTCCAAAACAAATTCGGATTTTTAACTGAGGGAGACTGAAAATTGTTGTTGCATTAATAAGCAAAGTTTTATATATTCTGTCACACTTAAGCTTCTCAGACAAATAGGCGTCAGTTAGGCTAATTATTATTTTTTAAATAGTAAAGACAAAAAAAATAGCAGTTTTTTTACTTTAAGGCTGAAAATGTATGGCGTGTACCCTTGTAAATGAGAGTAAACCCATGGGAAAGGAAAAGTGCCTAATTAGTAACATTAGCGATACATGGTTTTTTATATGGATCTCTGTTTACAACGAAAGCTTATAAACAGCCGTCCCATGGTAGTTGTGTCAGTGCGCTTGTGAATAACGAGAAGAGACACACTAGTCTAATAAAGCAGGAAACCCCCAGCTGGGGCATATGCTAATAGTTACCCCCCCTCCCTTAAAGTAGTGAACTAGGTACATTGGCATCACATCATTTCCCTGGAGCTCTTCGGTCTGGCTGGCGTCACCAAAGCCTGGCACAAGATACACATATGGAGACTGAACATGCAAACTGTGACTCTGATTGCTTTTTTCCCCTGGCTTGGCAAGTTTATTAGCCTTGCTAGTTCAGGAAGAGGCAATTGGTTATTAAAGTGTCTCAAAATGAGGCAGGCTGGTCATATTTGCGGGACCCAATAGAAATATAAAATGTTGTTCTCTTGGCTTCATTTGCCATCTTCTAAAATTATATTTTCCATGGTCATCCATCCTGCAGAACAATGATGAATAGTGTTTAATGACATTTGGCACATTTGTTTAGTGCATCTGAACTGTTCAATATCAGAGCTTTAATATAAATCCATGCAGCATGCATGTCATTTTAATGTAATTTCAATGTATTATCTGCCACTGAACTATGAACTATGAGCCATGTTAAGATCACATGACCACATGATCATATTATCTGACACTTTAATTTGCATAATATATTAATCATGAGTGACATATCTGCTTATACATTTTTGTAATGCAACCAGCAATTAAAAAAACTTGCATCTGCACCACTTTGGCTTTTATTCTCATGCACTGACTTGTTCGCTAAACTGAACAGCCAATCAGAGTTCTCTCTCTCACTGACGGTTCGACGCTGATTCAACATGCTGAATCGGCCCATAAAACCAAGACAGTTTCTGACAAGAGCCAATGTGAGGCTACGTTTACACATGGACGGCTATTTTCATAAACGAACATTTCACCCCTCTCCGTTTTCAAAAATAACATCACCTGTTAGTTTTCAGAAAAGTGATCGAACACGAACCCGTGTATATGCCGTCAAAAGCATGCCAAACCTGTAGGTGGCAGTGTCACGAGAAGCTCAAGCCAACGTTAGCCAATCAGAATCCTGAAAATAGTCACAAACTGTGACGTCGGCTGCCTAAAACTCAATTTTTCTCACTTTACATGCAAACAAAGTTTTCTAAAATCTCCACTCTGGCCGGAGTTTTTAGAAAGAATCGTTTTCAGAGGCGAATTCTCCGTTTGCGTGTAAATTATGGCGTCAAACTTAGGGAAATGTCTCAGTTTTACCATGTACGTGTAAACGGGGCCTGAGACACACAAAAAAACCTAAGACAAACGATACTCAAAAATGGCCCGTCATTGCCTGATGGCCAACCGTCGGCTTGGTGTGTCCAGTCCTTAAAATGATTACATTTCTTAAAATAACACACCCTTGTTTATCTCACTGTAATGAGCAAACTTTCCTTTGTGAAAAAGTACAATTCAGCATACTTTAAAAAGTACTTATTATAAAAACAATACACTTAAGTCAAGTGCGAATTGAATGTAATGTTTTCGGACACTTATGCATGTAATTTAAAATGAACTGAAAATATATTAGTTTAAATTTATATTAAATGCAATTAGTTGAACTATAAGGGGTGTTTTTGACCCACTTATTAGGTGATTTTTTTACTTAAATGTTCACATTTTATTCATGTTCAAAGCAGATTATTCCTTAGGCAAATGTTGTGCACATACATTTTTACCTTCTTACCACCATCTGGAAGACTCCCATTTGCAAAAAAGCATCCATTGTTTTCATCCTGATCTCCCACGTGTGCCTATCTGCCCCCGCAGATCAGTGGAGTATGCTGGAGCTCACACTGCTGCTGATTATGAAGAAATATGGCCATGACCTCATTCTCACAACAGCTGATGACTCACACATCACTGAAACTGAGGATGACCATTGCATTCGGTCATTCTCCTTATTGGCATAACATACTGGCTTCAAGGTCTTGCTGTGATACAGCTGTCTTTCAATGCTATTTTCTTTTCAGATGAAAGTAAGACCTTTAAAGAAAGGGTTTTAGCCTACTTTCCAGTGCCAACTACTTCCTGCTTAAACAGGAAGTTGGGGTGGGTCATATCAATGCTTGTCCTTTTTTAAAATATTTAATAGACTTTAGTTTATGTTGCAGCCTAAAAAATGTACGTGATTAACCAAAGTTTGTCTAAAATAGATTATATAACAATAATAGAGCGGTGCAGAAACTCACATGAGCTCATAATAACAGTCAACTCCCAGTGAGGTCACTGGTAGGACAAAGAGTGGGAGTGGGAGGAAGAGGATGATGCCATTAGCATTCTCGCAGGTGCCGACTCGGTACAATAAAGTCCAGGAGGATGTGGTTTATTCTGTACCACCACACACTCTGCCTCAGTGCTGAGTAACTGGGAAAGCAAAGGCCTGATTGACGAGGCCAGCAGGATTTGTGTTTGGCTAAGCTAAATTAAGCACATGTGGCCATAATCTAACCTGTCCGCATCAGCATTTCACTTAGGACAATCTACTTTATTGCATTGGGTTCCCTCTGGTATATGTCTGTCACTTCTTATCTGATTAGTGGTTTTGGTGAACTTGTTTCCACTGTTCTCATACAAAAGGTAAGCTGCTGAAACAACAATGAACTGTAAAATATGACCCCAACATTCATTTGTCTAAACCCCAGTGATGGGTAGGTTTAGGAGCGGGGTCATTCGTACGAATTGGGCAACTCGTAAAATATGTACGATTTTGCAAAAATCGTACAAATTCGTACGAGTGAGGTTGTATGAATTTGTACGGATTAGACACCTCGTAAAATACGAACAAATGTTTGTGGTTTACGTGTAAGCAGGGGTAAACAAACGAAAACAAAGATAATCCAAATAGAGGGTCAAAAAATTAAGAGCAGGAACATGAAACATAATTAAAACAGCATGAACGCAACACCTTCACACAACATGCAAATACAACAACCGACAAACCAAGACTGAAACACTGGGGAATACAGGATAACAAGTGGTTAACAAGGCACACCTGAAACTGATTAATCACCATGGTAATAACAGAGAGCCTGGCCACTCCCTATTAAGTCCTATTGTACCGAATTTTGGTTGTAGTTCCATCAGAGTTCCACTGGGGGCGATCGCCCATGAGTGCAAAATTAATGGGAGTCTATGGAGCTAGACGGCTAAATTTGTGTCTTTCACCCGATTGCCACTGAGAAATCTCAGATTTGATTCCAGGTTTTGCAAGTTCAACATTGGTTAAAGGTCGAAAGTTGAATGAACGAGTACTTATGTCCTTTCGATTTCTTACAGGTTGAGTTGTTGTTGCCCATAACCCGCTAGCATTCTGCTAATGAACGCTGATTGGTCAGTGAAGGACTGATTACGACCAGAGATACCGCTTGATGGCATGTGTGTGTATTTTCGGAGTGTTCTTTTAAAACAACAAAACAAAAACTCTTTTAGCACGTGTATTTACCTGTGTCAGCTGTGTTGTCGAGAGGAACTAAACAGGAAAGGGCAAGTAATGAGAGGAACAGAAATTACATTTCAAAATAAGAGTCCACAACAAGGAACCATGATACAGGGATTGTGATACCGTGAGATTGGGTTGAAATATTAGAGTTGCTTGGATAGTTACACCTTGAATTGGCACGACAAAGGCTGTCCCAATTCGAATTCTCCTTGAAATGCGTCGTTTGTTTCGTGGCCAATGAAGGATAGGCTACAATGAATGTATCCTTCTCGTCCTTCCCTACCCCAGAATTCATTGCGCGGCAGTGACAATGGGATTTTTTTGAGAGAAATTGCCAGGATACACTTTTTTTTTTTTTACATAGATACCCTAGGGAAACACTTCCATAATATAGATATTTAATATTATCCCATAATTTGGCAGCCGGTATATTAGGCTGCGGTCACTTTAAGACCTGATGCACTTTGGGTGTGAGCACAAAATCTGCGGGAATGAGTACAATTATGCTCAATACGTGCAATCCCTCGGCAGAATTCAAGTGCAACCACCAACAATATTCATCCGGAGCAATTTAACTGAGTGAGTAAAGGATTTGTGTGTAACTCGCTGTCGTAGAGATTAGAGAGTGAGAATGTGCAGCTGGTATTGTCTATCCTGCAAAAGAGTTTCAGAAATTTCAGTATCAATATGTATGGAAAAATCTATATATTTGACAACACTACATTGCACTTAGTTTATTATTTCAGATGCCTTTTTAAAAGACTACAGTTAAAAAATGTATAATAATCGACCCGTCAATGTGGCTAGTAGGAGTGACTGGGTTACACGCCACAGCTGAAATCCACCCGCTTTTGGCGGGTGTTAAAGTCGAGCCCTGTGTATATATATATATATATAAGTGGTTGAAATGTTGACATCTCTTACCAGTTCTATCTTAGCGATTTTTATATAGTTTTTGCTCTTTATTATGTACATAAATGCACCAACGTAAGAATATTTAGACATTTTGTCTATGTTTTTAGGAATATAAAAAGTCTATTGTACGCTAGACCATACCATTTAACAATGCTCGGTCGACTTCGTGGCCTTTGAAGTCCGAGTCCTTCGAAGGACGCAGCCTCTGAATTGGTACGTACTGTAGCACTTGATTAGCTTGTTCAAGTGTGTTTAATTAGGGTTGGAACTAAACTCTGCAGGTAAGTGGATGAGGTGAGAACCCCTGATATGAGTCTACCTGTTTAAAATGTGTCTCAGAGAAAGTGTTCATTAGACATTGTGTGCTTGTGTTTTGACTCTAATGGCAAATTACATGAGTGTGAACTAGAGTAAAAGCACAGCAACATATTTAAAAAGGTCATGAGTATTGACAGCAGTGGCATCAATTTACAAATCTGCTGGAAATAACATGCTTCTGCAAACACTACCCACTTTACAGCTGCTTGCATTTCTCATGTTAAAAAAAAACCCTCCTTTAATTTTTATAATATATTTGACCATAAAAATGATGGCCTGGTTTCACAGACAGGGATTAGATTAAGCCTAAAAGTAAAAGACTAACTTAAGTCTCTGTACCTTCAAAATTCAAAAGTAACACAGAAATAAACCTCTGGCGTTTTTTTTGTAAATGTTTTATTAACTACTGTAACAAACTATTGCAAGTCCTCAGTAATCCTCTGCATAACATATTACAGTACACGATTTATCTTAACAAAATCAAATAAAATCTGAATGCACTGTAAACAAAAACAAATATTTACATCTCTCGACAGAAAAGTTTTTGCAGGTTTTAATAAAATGTTATTTAATAATAGAAGTCATAATAAGCATATTTCCAGTACGTGCCTCAGGCTTGCCTATTATTGTCAACTCACTCATCAGACTCCTCTGTAATCCTCTGCAAACTTCGACTGTTGGTTGAACTGGTGTGGTGACAAATCTGGTCCTTCCTCATTAGAACCCCAATCGATCCCATTGGCTCAAAATTACTACTTTCTTTAGCGCCCGATTACAATTCCTACAATCATGTTATAAGTGTTTTTTGAACTACGTTATAATGACCATTTTTGTCTGGTTTAGTTAGCTAATGTACTATCATAGCATACAGATACTCAAATTAGGTTTATGGTTTAGATTATTACGCATTTGCACTTACCCTACATGTATTCACAATCATCTTAATTAGGGGTGAGCGGGACACAACTTAATGCGGGCTAGTTGTAACACACATGGTTTAAAACTTTCCACACATGTCGAAACTGTATTTAGTCATCATATCATTACTACTGTATAGAGAAAAAAAATGCGCCAAAATTAAACAATCTTTGGAAGAGATCACTGGACATTTATTTAACCATAACTAAAGTATATTTCTTAAGTTATTTTTTCATCTATGTTATGGGTTTATTTAAAATTAGACTATATGATATCACTTTAATCTTATATCTGTCATTTAACTTTTGAGATGGTTTGTTAATGCTGATCTAACAAACAGAAGAATTTAAGCACATTTAAAACTGCATTTAAATCCCAGTTGCGCAGATGGGGCATGTTGTAATACTGCTATTACTATTACAATGTGCCCCTATTAGAATGCTATGATATTCTATTCCATACTTTTATGAATTCTAGCGAGAAACCATGAGAAAAGGTGAATAAAGACTAGAGTCAATGTTCAGAAATGATTAATTATTATTGTTTTGAACTATGCTGTATAGCTGTGTTTTGTGGTGTGTTTGTTGTCAATCTCAAAAAATGTCTAAAAATGCCATTTTTATATGAAAAAGTTAATAATTGTATTTTACTGACAACATATTTTAGTTTGTCTTGTAATTTTTTTGATCAGATCAGATAACATTTTAAGCGGTCATACGGTCATGTTACAATGTGCCCCTCTCATGTGACAACATGCCTATAGGCCATTTCACTTCCATTCTTTGACCAGCAAAATCAAGAAAAAAAGAATACAAAAAAAGTATACACTGTATGAAAAACAACAACAACATAATTGTACTAGACATGTGGGACATTTTTGTGGGGAAAAATAAATACTCTGAACCCCAAGTGAATTTTCACAAATGGAGAAAGTCAAAAAGTGTTCGGTTGTGCCCCGCTCTTCACTGTATTAAATTAAGTGTTAAATGTTTGGTCATTTCCTGTAGCTCAAACAGTAGAGCGTTGGCGCTTGCAACGCCAAGGACATGGGTTTGACTCCCAGGGAGAGCAAGAACTGATAAGAATGTAATTGTGTACCTTGTAATGCAATGTAAGTGGCTTTGGATAAAAGTGTCTGCCAAATGCATAAATGTAAAAAAGAACAATTCGTTCAAGAATCAGACATCACTAATTGTTACTGCCAGCACATAGATCCAGCTTTTCTCATCCTTACTTCCACCATGTGTGACAACCGATATATAACATTAAATGTACAATGATTTTAGAATTTAATTGTTAAATGTTTACCTTTTTCTATGTTAAATTACTGTCAATTGGTAAGCGTTTAGAGTGGTACTGCGTGCTTGACCAAACAATTGCAGGTTCGTGTGGGAAACCTGATTGGAAACAATGATTATGTTTATAACTCCATTGGATGCCACTAGTGGTGCAGAAATGTGTATTGGGGCAGGGTTGGAACTGAACTGTGGCCCTCCGGGAGCTGAGTTTGACACCCCTGCTTTAAACCAATTCATAAAACATCACTGGCACTTATTTGCAATGAAGGTAGATTCCTTTCATAGTGGCATCTAGCTCTGACAAGCACACTTGCTGTGAATCACGCAAGTGACGCTCACTACTGTGAAGAATGAAGAGCATGGGAACATGTGAGATAGCATCCTCATGTTCCTGCTTATATCAGTGACCCTGCTTCACTTGAAAGCAACCAGGACCACTGTGAAGTTGCTCTGAGTGCCAGATTTGACAAACAAGTCTCCTACCTCATAAGATATGATGATCTCTTTCTCCTCCCAAGTTGATTATTGTCCATCAGGGATGCAGCTGATGATGTGAAGTGTCGCGGTACGAATGTGTTTGGAAGGGTGTTGCTATGCTGCATGAAATGACATTGAAACCAGAGCTGAAATAGTGGGGATCATGTGGCTGAGAGTTGAAACAGTACCAACCATGTAAGTTTAAGGTCAGATATCAACAGGCAAGGACATACTCGTCTTAATATGAACTCTGGAATGTCATCTGCTCCTATTATACCAATGTAAACAATGCCTCTGAATGCGTCTACACACTTGAGCATACTTGCACGCACACAGCATGACTTTACATAATTGCTGTGACAATTCCAATGGCATTAACTCCACGGTGGTTATGCAGACTCCATCTGCTTGAGTGTTAATAGGAATGACAACATGTGCCGGTGTCCCACAGGAGTTCTCTCAAACACCCTCCTTTCTTGACTGGTCAAGTGGTTCGGTCTGGTAGCTGCGCTCCTGTACCTCCTTCATCCACCCTGAGGAAAGTTCTGAGCTCACCCAGCGGGCCATAAAACAGTTTGGCGCCAGACTCTGGGCCTGCATTTTCCAGTTAACGCATCTGTCAGCAGGAACCCAAGGCCAGATTAAGAGGACAGTGGGCAATGTCTTGTTTGTTTCCATGTCATGCCCTCTACTCTCTCAGCTGTTACTGTTCTTACCACTAATGCTTAGCTATGACAAAGGATACCAGGCTCTCAACAGCACAGTCTGTTTCAAATGCTGGATATCTTGATTTGCTTATTTTATAAAAAAAAAGAAAAAAAGAAAAAAAACATTCTGTCCCGGAACATTTTGCTCCTCTTGTTGCAAACTTCATGCTAATCAATGCAGACAAAAAAACTGGAGAGTCTACGAGATCTAGTCTAAAGATCTTCAACTAAATGGAAATGACATATTTTGAATGTTCCGATCCCAATTTGACTTCTGATCTGTGATGCTGCCTGAATCATATTCATAAAGTGTTTGTTTGTTGGCCAGAAGAGAACTGGTCCCCCAACTGAGCCCAAGGTTTTTTTCTCCATTCTGTCACTGATGGAGTTTGGGTTCCTTTCTTCTGGCTTGCTTAGTTGGGGACACTTAATATACAACAAATATTGACCTGCTGTATCTATACAGAGTATACAGAGTTGATGTATAGATAAATGAAATAAATGAATAACTAATGATTTTTTTTACAATGGAAATGTATCAAAACTGAACTTAATTAAGCTGGACAATGACTCTATTCTCTTCTTGAGCTGCTGAACAGCCGAAACAAACTTTGTTGCATTACTTTCCTGTTATCACTGTAAAGATGCTTTGAAACAATCTGTATTGTAAAAAGCGCTATAAATAAAGGTGATTTGTCTTGACTTGATTAGCGTCTACTATTTGCTATTGCAGCTTAATCAAAGCGACACTTCGCATGTTCACAATATGTCAGAGCGCTATGGCTCTGACCGGAAATTTTATTTTTGAATGAAAAGAAATTCTGTCCTTAGCCTCATACATTTTTAAAGTCATGCTTTTTTTCAGATATTACCTTTCATGTAGTGTGTAATATAGCTGTATGGGAATGTAAAAGGCCTGCAAAGTTTTAAAGATCAAAGTGCATAAATAAAGTCATTGTCTCCCAAAAGAAATAATCAATTTTGAACTGCTGAAACGAGCCGCCAGTAACTCCAGTCTTCCTTCCGTAACATTCATACGTAACAATGTGACACATGTGCATAATGCCCACCTATGGTCTTCATTGGATGCCTGTGAACAACATCTACTTTGAACCACCCTCAAACACTGTAGCTGGTTCTAGTTGTGTACATTTTGAAGAAATGAGGTGATGTTCAATGTATATTATAAGAAAATTAAAATGTTTTTTTTATACCTTTGATGCATGTAAACCTGTTTTAGGAGACCTCCCAAACAAATTATGAACCTTAAAAATAGCATTATAGGGACACTTTAACAAATTTGTTGTTGTCCTTGCACTCTTTATTGGTGTCACGGTTGGTTTTTGTTTTTGTTTATGTTCATGTCTTTTATTTTGTATTCATACTCTTAGTAATGATTCCTGTTTGTTATTCGCTTCCCTTGCTCCTTATGTATCTTGCAATCATGTGCATAGACATGTATAGAAAGGCTAGATGGCTCAAGGCGGAGTCAGCTGTGTCGTCACTTGGCGGCCATCTTAGGTCAGGAGACTGCGCTGCTGCTCCCTGCTGCTGTGGATGGAAGGTGAGTGACATACGCCAACTAAAATGCTGAATTCAACTAAAATTGCTGAATTCTTGACGGATTTACAAACGGTTTGGTTTATTACAAACCTTATTAACGTGGCTATGATTTGTGCTGATGCCGATGTTTAATAAACTCCGTGGCTATAATTTTTCACAAGTATGCAGTTAAATAGCCGCATCCCTGACGTTTATGACACACCAAGCCGTTTAAAAATCGGTTGAAAATTGAGCAAAATATAGTTATTTCAGCACTACATGCACAATAGACTTTAATGTTATAACTGGACGAGCGGTCCTGTCCTAAGATGGCCGCCGTGTGACGTTGTCGGGTCCCATTGGCTCTCAGCGCCGGTAAGCCATCTAGCCTTTCTATACATGTCTATGATCATGTGATCATGTCTTGTGCTTCCCCCTGTATGTGTCATGTTCTTATTGGTTTTGATTGTTCATGGTTTCATTGTGTTCAGGTGTTTTTTTGTTAGGTCATTAGTCTTGTGTGTATACTATATATATGTGTATATTGACTTCATGGCCCTTACACGAGAACGCTCGCGGGTGAAAACTAAATTTTTTTTTTATCAGATGTGCCTTTCGTTTACATGGCGACGGCGTTTTTGGGACTTAAAAACGCAAAAAAGTGAAACCACCCTCCAGAGTGGAAATCTTAAAAACGTTCCCGTCTAAAGGGTAAAAACGCAAAAGTCTACAAGGGAGAGAAGTAGAAGGAAGGTTGTACGCAGCCGCGCGGAGTTGGTGTTGTTGTGTGACAGTGCTTCACATACTACATCGAATTTCACACACTTTTACATCACCATATGCACGCAGACTGTAACAGAATAAACTTGAGAAAATAAACTTGACTGTAGAACAAAATTGCAAGGTTAGTTGGTTGGGTGACAATATTTAAGATGAGGTTTTCAAAAAAAATCATGCATGGACTAGTGTTTTTTTTTTTTGCTAATCCGTTTTACAGGGTGAGGACATATTTTCTGCAGTCATATTAAAAACTGAAACTCAATATGTGAGTAA
Organism: Phoxinus phoxinus; assembly: GCF_949152265.1. Classification (NCBI taxonomy): domain Eukaryota; kingdom Metazoa; phylum Chordata; class Actinopteri; order Cypriniformes; family Leuciscidae; genus Phoxinus; species Phoxinus phoxinus. Next base: position 37,996,250 of record NC_136878.1, read on the forward strand.
AATGAGCTTGATTGTTTTACTTTGGCTGGAAAAATCAAGCGCTTATAAGGGGATATAAGAGATTATTAAAGATACACACACAGAGTTCTGATGGAATGGCAGTGTGCTGAGTAAGCCAGAACAGACACAACTCGACCTCAGCGGCACATTCCAGTGGACTCATGGGTATTCTCAGGAATCTATCTGGCCAGCTGGCTCAACTCAGGGACTTGTGCTGGAGGAGAACGCCATTGAAATAATGCATCTGAAAAATGTTTCACCAGATTTACATGCAGTCAGATGTTTCATATCACCCTGTCTGGAGGTGCAGTACTCCCTCTGGAATTATGTGATACTAGAAGAAACTAAATATTTATGAAAGTCAAACTGATATTAGTTTAAGTGCTGATAATATCTAACGTTTACTGGACCTGCAGTAAGTCTTCAGTTTCTCTGGTTTGTCAATGTAAACAAGGTTTTACCTTTGAACTACAGAAAACCCTTGGATATTAAAAAGGTAAATCTGCTTGCAGAATTAAAGGAATAAAAGATGAAAACAAATATGCTCAACACCTATGCAAAGATTTTCATACTACAAAAATGCACACATTATAAATTGCTTACAGTTAAAAAAATCCATAAAACTAGATGCCTGGTTGATTCATTCTCTTCTTACTACGTTACAGAGCAGCTGCTGTGCAAAAAAATTAAATAAAAAAATTCAAGGAGGGGATGCAATGCATTCATCACAGGTCATCGTCACTGGCAGAGACTGACACTAAAACAGTATAATGCTCTATCCTGAATTTTCCTTACATTACATCAGTGGACAGGACATGTACAACTTGACTAGACGTGCCTATATGGTAAAACAATTTATTATGATAATAAAAATGCATGGTAATTCAAAATACTGTGAATAATTATTTATTACGAATTATTCAGATTTTTAGAATGCAGTTTAAGAATACTTTTCCATCAACCGGTTACATTTCCAACACTCCATACTGTGTGAAAGAGGCATGCACATTCTGATGTAAACAACCCCAAAACAGCCATTGATAACCCCCGTAAACAAGCAGCTGCGCTATTTTCTGTTTCTGAATAGTATTTTAATTTTCCAACACAGCCATTCAGATTTTTTTATTCACTATGGTGTTTATCACATCACCAAATACTTAGACATAATTGATAATTTATTATCAAACTTAAACATTTTTACATTTAAATATGGACCTACATATAGTCTAGACATAATAAATGCCCTAGATATTGATTGAAAACGTCTCGGTTACTCTGTTTCCTGATGGAGGAAACAAGACGTGGTGTCGATGTGATGACACTAGCACCCCACTAGTCACCCGCAACTTACCTGCTCGTACCTAAAAACACACGGGACGAAACTGACTCCAGCCAGAGTTATTCTGTGTCACAAAAGTAAAGGTATTCTGTGACGCCAAGCCCACCACTCTGCAGATGTCTGTTAGAGAGGTGCCATTGGAAAAAGACCAGGAGAATGCAACACTCCTTGTGGAGTGTTCTTGGTCTTCAAAGGGACACAGCCTGTTCCCATGTGCCTGATAACCCAGGACTATGGCATCCACAATCCAGTGGGCCAACCTCTGTTTGGAGATAGCCTTCCCTTCTGCTGTCCCTCAAAACAGACAAAGTGCTGCTCAGATCTTCTGAAGCTCTGCATGGAGTCCAGATAGATGTGCAAGACACGTACTGGACACAGCATCGATAAGTTCACCACTTGATCCCTGAAAGGGGTAGTGGGAACAGTGGGCACGTAGCCCGTTCGGGGTCTCAGGATTAAATGAGAGTAAGCTGGACCATACTCAAGGCACGTTTCGCTGACAGAGAACGCCTGCAAGTACCCAACTCTCTTGGTGGATTTAAGCACGGTCAGTAATGCCGTCTTCAAAGAGAAGGCACTAAGCAGGCCCAGCAAGACTACAAAGAGATCCCACAAGGGAATGAGGTGTGGCCTAGGAGGAAGGAAAGCACTGACCTGACTACATCTCTGTGGATCTTCCCCTCAGGAAGTACACTAGTTAGCAAACAGACTCCATTTTAAGGTATAGGCCTGACTTGTTGAGGGGGCTCTAGCCTGAGCGATAGCCAACTTAAGCATTCCATGTCCCGTCCAGGGGCCAGACGTGGAGGTTCCAGGGGTCTGGCCAAGGGTTCCAGATTGTGCCCCGTCTCTGAGAAAGAAGGTCCTTCGTCGTGGGGATTCCCCAGTGAGGGGCTGTCGCAAGGAGCATGAGCTCCAGCAACCAAGTCCGGCTGGATAATTTCTGTTTGATTATTATGAATTGTTGTTTAATTATTCAGTGTATGCATGTAGCATCTATTTGTAGTATACTGACAGCTATGCAATGGGTATGCAATTGGTGGCAGTAGCTACAGTACACCTAGAAGAGAAGGAAAAGAAGGGTTGGCAATCGTTCACATGATGTTTTGCACCACTGTCAGTATTGTACGGAGCTGCAGCTGTGACTGGATCTGTGAATGATCGTGCAAATGGTGCTGGCTGAATAAAGAACCTAAAAGAATCACAATTACAATTTTTTGCTTCCTTCAAGTGTGCTACAATAGTCTTCAAAAGAGGGGAATGGAAATGAACTAATGCATAAGAGACACTCGCTCAGCTAAGAAAAACAAATCTGATTGAGTGAATGCACGCTGCTCCTTATATACCCGTATGCGGGGGATTGGCATGCAAACTGCATTCGCCAATTCTCAATGGCCGTTTCTGAAGTATCAGTGTCCTTGGGCTCCCAAGTGCCATAGTGTTATCACATTGACACCACGTGAAGTGACTTATAGATAGGGAATCTTAATGTTAATTTCAACATTTACTAATACATTATTAAAATCAAAGTCGTATCTGTTATTTTTTTATGGACCTAAGGTAAAATGAACTAACAATGAATAATTGTATTTTTATTAACAAATGTTAACAAAGAATAATAACATATGTAGCTATTGCTCATTGTTAGATAATATTAGTCAATGCATTAACTATTTGTAAACTGCTGTAAACTGTTACATTTTATTCTTCATAGTTCTTTAATCCGTTTGAAACATTAGTTTTGTGTATTGTTTTATTGTAAGCAATCAGACTTATGATTTGTGCCTTATCCAACCAGAGCAACCTGAAGGGCTGAAGAGCAGAAGAGCAACATTCTAAGATATTCTGAAGATATTAGCCACCTAACTGCATAGCTAGATACTAACAACAATCAAAATCACCATAACAACAGCATAGCGACACTCTGACAACCACCCAGTTGTATAAAACATGTGAGAAAATAAACTCAGAAAACCATATCAACTGCATACCAGCACACTTATAACCACACAGCTGTATAGGAACCTGCTAAAAAAAACATCTATAGCAATTGCATAGCAACACCCTGACAACCACCTAGCTGTATAGAAACATGCTAAAAAAAGGTCCTAAACACCATGTAAACTGCATTGCAACTCTCTGACAACTTCTCTAGCAACCACACACACCTAAGCATCATGCATGATAAGCGAATTATACTGTTTTAAATATGCTGTAATTTCTTGCAATTGTACATCTCATACAAATGTTGTGGATAATGATGACAAAGCAGACTGCTACACAGAACAGTCACAAGAGATTGACCAAGGCTCTCCGCCATTGTCGAATATGAAGGCGCAAAGGAAACAGGATCTTTACTTGGCAACCTACACAAGGTTTTAATCCTCTCTTTGACAACACATTACCAGACATACAAACACAATCTCTCTCACTGCCAGACCACTGAGAGTAAGACATGGCCCTCTGATATTGTGTGACAAGCTACCATATGTGAGTCTTTGTTGTCAAAAAATAGGATTACCTCACCCAGAGGGTCATATGCCATTTAGAGTGAATAATTGCTTGCTTTAGGCAGCGATTAAACATATCAAATGAGGCTTGGACAATAATGGGCCTTAGAGCTTTCCCCAAGAGGACTGACATAATCACAAAAATAGCATTAAATGAATAGTTAAAATTAATAATAAAAATGTTGTCATCATTTACTCACCCTCATGTTGTTTGTTTTTCCATAGCACACACACACACACACACACACACACACACACACACACACACACACACACACACACACACACACACACACACACACACACACACACACACACACACACACACACACACACACACACACACACACACACGATGTATATGGTCCCAAAAGAAGTGGACTCCTGTGGTCTTTTTTAAATCTTTTAGAGCCTTTAGTGAAATTCAAGTCAACATGAAATTAAAAATCTATTTTCTAAATGCATGTCATAGATCTTATTGGGAATTATTAATCTCTCATGTACTGTATATGTTTCATTGTTAAATTAAAAACAACAGACTTCTCTCTGGTGACACATATATGCAGGACTTTTCCAATCATTTAGGGCCCTATTTTAACGATCTGAAACGCAAGTGTCAAAGCGCAAAGCGCAAGTAACTTTGTGGTCGGGTCTTGGGCGCTGTTGCTATTTTCCCGGCGGGATAAATGCCTCTTGCGCCCGGTGCAAATCTAAAAGGGGTTGGTCTGAAGTAGCTTCATTATTCATAGGTGTGGTTTGGGCGTAACGTGAACTAAACCAATCAGAGCGTCCTCTCACATTCCCTTTAAGAGCAGGCGTTCAATGGCGGATAGCTATTATAACGGCGGATTTTCCAGGCGCACACCAGGAGCGATTCACAGCTGAGGAGACCGACGTTCTCGTCAGGGCTGTAAAACACAGAGAAGTGACATTGGGGATGATGGGAGAAACCCACCCAAATTAGCTTCGATTAAACAGGCGTATAATTTGGGTAAATGTGTAGCCTAATCTAGATTTTTTTCACATCTTCATAGACACAACAATGATTTCCCTCATGTGTTAATATTTTTCTTTGTAATAATGTATGATTTGTTTAAATGAAAACTGCTGCATCTGTTTATATTAGAGAATCAAAGTGTATGCGCGTTAACACGCTACATTATGGCCAAGCACGCGCCCTTAAAATACCATATGACTAACGCGCAACGCGCCACTGGCTTTAGACTGGGTTTTTCCTGGTCAGTGGCGGAATTGCTTTCAAAAACTGGAAAATAGCACCAGGGAACTTTTGCGCCGGAACACGCCTCCTCTTTTCGCCGAACCGCCCCCGCGAGCGCAAGTTCATTCCCTAATTTACCGACGTGCGTCTGTGGAGGGAAAAGTCCGCTGTGCGCGGGTGCAAAATAGGAATGATACATGCGTCGGTGTACAAAGTCAATCGCTGGGTGCAAGATAGGGCCCATAGTCTTCTTAAACTTAAAAAGAGATTATCGAAAAAGAGAAAAATGTAGGCCAGGGACTTGAATTTTCACTGCAAGCTTGCGTTTATCTGCATCCATTTCCAAACCCTCAAAACCAATGTTTTTGAGTACAACCATTGTGTAGCACCAAGTCCCTATCCTACATTTTTCAATCTTTGATAATTTGTTACAATCAGATTTACATCACAAGTAAAGTAAAGATCTGTTGCTAATTCTGTCTTTCAGAAAATTACTTTCTGATTTGCAGAATAGGACTCTCAAACGTCCAACCACTACAAACATGTAAGGGTTTGGGTAGGTGGAAGTAGCGAGGACTCAAGTGCAGAGAAATAAGGCTTTTATTAAGTATAGAAAATAAAACAGGAACAAACAAAAACTAGACAGACTGGACTGGATTGGACTGGACTTGGCAACAGGATCTAGGCAGGACACTAGAGGTACATTCGATGACGAAACCGCACAGGACTGCAAACACAGGGAGAATAAATAGGGAGAACAAACAAAGGAGGTAACGAGGGAGGACAGTGTCATGATACGTAGTAAATTGCCAGCCCTAAAGTCTAAATGTAATGTTGGGGTTACGGGGCAGGACCAAGACAATAAAAACCAACATGGCTAAAACCTAGAACATGTCCAGTGTCTTCTCCTTACAACACATCAAAACATGGTGTCAGAAGTAAAGTACTGAAGAAAATAAAGCGAAGAAAAGTGTAACGAAGATGGAAGGATTAAAGCCATCTGCAGGACTTGATTTACTGCACAGTAATTTGTTGGAAAACTGGCGGAGATTTCGGCAAAGATTTGAGCTGTATCTAGGCGCAACTGGAACAGTTTTTCACGTGTGTGCAAGGGGACATACCAATTAGCCAAATACATTACAGAACTAAAGCTAAAGGCGAAATCATGCGAGTTTGGACTGTTGCAGGAATCTCTGATAAGATATCGAGTTGTCTGTGGAATCACGTCAGATGCCATGAGAGAGAGACTTTTAAGAGAAATTAACATTAGTCTCGGAAAAACTACCCAGCTGTGTATTGCCAATGCATTCTCATCCTTGGCCGTCATATACTGACACTTTTGACAAATCGTCTACATCCAACGCACATGGCACCCTTTAGCGTCAATATGAGACGCACAGAGCTTTGTTCGGTTATGGTTGGGTTTAGGTCTGGGGTAGTGTTAGGATTAGACCGCTAGGAGGCGCCTTCTGGCCCATATCTATCTGCGTCTCATATTGACGCTAAAGGGTGCCATGTGCGTTGGATGTAGACGATTTGTAAAAAGCGTCAGTATATGACGCCTTGGGATGAGATCGGGCTGGTATTGCGTCAGAAATGACAAAAGCTCAGATGAAGCAAATGCCTCTGCACATGAAAGCAAGCACGTTTATGGAGTGAAACATAAGCAGACACGCAAAAACGAGCAACGAAATAAATACAAACCAAGCATTTTTAATTGCAAAAGAAGTGGAGCATGCATCACGCAATTGCCCCGTCTATGGCAAACAGTGCAAGAACTGTGATAAATTTCACTTTGCTAAGATGTATAAATCGAAGAAAGTGCATGCGGTTGATGATGACGTCACAGATCAGAGACCTAGTTTGTTTGTTGGTGCAGTGCAAACGCAGACAGGGAGAGATGAATGGACAGTTGACTTAAAACTGGAGCACAAACTGGAGAGCAAGCTAATGTAATCCCGTACAGCCTACTCTGAAGAACTGGAAAAAATAACATACTCAGACCCACAAATGTGAAACTGTCAACTTACACCGGAGACAAAATACCTGTGAAAGTAAAGTGTAACTGGACGGTGAAATATAAAAAGAAAACTAATTTACTGGAATTCATTGAGGTAAAATCAGATGCTAAACCAATATTAGGAATTAATGCATGTGAACAAATAGGGCTCATACAGAGAGTGATGGAATTGAGCAAAAGTGACAAGATGGATATCTTCAGAGTATGCTGATGTGTTTGAGGGCATAGGTTGCCTGGAGGGCGAGCACACGATCCGAGATGAAAATGTGATTCTGAGAGTTCATCCACCCAGGAAAATTCCAGTGACCTTGAGAGAAAACCTGAAAATAGAATAGGGAAACAGACAGATAGGGAAATTAAGAATATGTTTAGAACACTTTCAGCTACCAACGGTAGAAGAAATAACCAGCAGACTCTCAAAAGCCAAATACTTTACAGTGTTGGATGCAAGTTCAGGTTTTTGGCAACTCAAATTAGATGAAGCCAGCTCTAGCCTTTGTACATTCAACACTCCTTTTGGCCGCTTCAGATTCCTCCGACTCCCATTTTGGGGTCAGCTCAGCTCCAGAAGTTTTCCACAGGACGGTGAAACAACTTTTTGAAGGAATTGAAGGTGTTGAGACATACATTGATGATCTTTTGATCTGGGGAGAAACAAAAGCGCAGCATGATTACAGATGAGGCAAGTGCTAGAGAGAGCAAGGGTCAAGAACTTCAAGCTGAATAAGGAGAAATGCAAGATAGGCCTAGAGGAAATCAAATATCTTGGTCACATCTTCGCAAAGGATGGTTTGAAACCAGATGAGACCAAAATAGAGGCTGTCAGAAAAATGCCCACTCCAGAATGCAAAAAGGATGTGGAGAGATTTCTAGGTATGGTCACTTACCTAACAAAGTTTATTCCAAACATGTCACAACACACTGAGCCATTGCGTGTACTTACCAGAGATGATGTTGCCTGGCAGTGGGAGGAGGAACATCACTGTGCATTCAACAAATTGAAAATAATGCTCACTGAGGCCCCCTTGCTCAGATACTATGATGTAAGTCTACGAGTAACACTTTCTGTCGATGCATCTAAAAGTGGACTGGGTGCTGTTCTACTTCAAGACGACAAGCCAGTGGCTTACGCATCGCATGCATTGACTGAAACAGAACAGCGTTACACACAAATAGAGAAGGAAATGTTGGCGATTGTGTTTGGAGCAGAACGTTTTCATCAGTATGTTTATGGAAGAGAGGTAGACGTACAATCTGACCATAAACCGCTGGAAGCAATAATGAAAAAGCCGTTGAGCAGCGCTCCAGCTTGAATACAGAGACTGTTGATGAGATTACAAAAATATCAAGTGAACGTACAGTACAAGCCAGGTAAGTAGATGTATATAGTGGATGCATTGTCCAGAGCATACTTACCTGAGACCAATAAAGAAATAGAAGCTCAGGTGCATATGGTAATGAAAAATCAAAAAGCCAAACAGCAAAAGAAATACATGGATATTGGAACTTCAGAGAGGAAATCTCAGTTGTGGATGGAGTTTTATTCAAAGGAGAACAACTCATAGTTCCAGCATCAATGAGAGCAGACATGCTAAAGCGAATTCATGAAAGTCATCTAGGCATAGAAAGCTGCAGACAGAGAGCGAGAGATGTGCTCTTTTGGCCTGGAATGTCACAAAGCTGATAAACAACTGTGATGTGTGCATCACATACCATAAACGCCAAACCAAAGAGCCATTACACCCACACAGTGTTCCTGAAAGACCCTGGCAGAAAATAGGTGTTCACTTCTTTGTGTAATTATCACTCCAAGTTCTGGAAAGTCAAGTGGCTGAGAACATATACAAGAAGCACAACAGTCGTCACCAGATCCAAACCTCTTCAGAAACTTCAGGTTGGCGACAATGTAAGAATATGGCAAGATGGCACATGGAATCCAGCTGAAGTTACTGGACTTTCTGAGCAGCCAATATCTTATGTCGTTCAGACACATGAGGGGAAGGTGTACAGAAGGAACAGAAAGTTTTTAATGAAATCAAAAGAACAAAGTGACACACCAAGGAAGGACACGGACAATCAAAATGTGACTGAACAAAAGGGTTGTGACAACACAGAGGAAAAACAGGAAATGGACACTCAGAGATGTCAGTCCCACCGAGATCTCAAGTTTACCTGTGAGAACTGCCAGTTGACGGCAGTTTGTAGTGGACGTAGTGCCAGTGGACGAGTAAGCTGTTGTGTAATAATGTGCAGTGATACACATTTGTTTTGTAATGGTGGGTTATATACGAGGTGACTAAAGTTATTTTGTAGAATGTGAAAAAAAAGGGAGATGTCATGATATGATCAAAACAGACACGTGGGGCAAATTAATCAATCAGGTAACGAGGGAGGACAGGTGGGGCAAATAAATCAATAATCAGGTTACAAGATGTGAGGGGCTAGACAATCGACAGGAGAACACATGGCAGAGGGAAATATACATGACAAGCCATGTGCTCACACCAAACATGACAAAAACACAAGCACATGGCCAGTAAAACAAATCACCAGTCATGTGCTCACACTTAAGGAGACATGAACACGCAGCCAATGAGAACACTCATAAGCCATGTGTTCACACAAAATATGACAACATGAAAGCACACATCTAGTGTAAACACAAGCTGCGTGCTACACAGCACAAGACAAAACATGAAAGCACATGAAACAAGGGGCACAGACAAGACAAAACAGGAGTGTCAGGGCTCTGTCACAAAACCAAGAAATAGACGAGACAGAAGTGACAGAACCCTGACACAACAGGCTTTGATTGTTTTGTTCTTTGTTTCAAGCGTGAGAGCCCCATTTCCTTTTTCATTATATTGAAGCCTGGACATAAAATAAAACATTTAAATAATCAAACAAAAAATGGTAACACTTTAGAATACTGTTCTGTCATAAATGAATAACTACACTAAGTAATGCACTATTAACTAGTGCTGGGTATCGATTCAAATTTCAAGAATCGATTCGATTCCGATTCTCAAGATCTTGAATCGATTATCATTATTCGATTCGATTCGATTCGATCCGATCTGATCCAATCTTATATTTTTAAAATCAAAAGTTTTTATTGTTCATGAACAATAAAGTTTTTGTATTAAATAACATTCACAAACATACATTAATGTTGTAAAAATGTATTGTTCACTCAATGTATTGATGTTAGATAAGGCATTAATGTTAATGAATGGTATCTTAATGTAGTGTTACCAACTAAACAGGAGATAAAACGTGTTTTATTTGACTTGACTGTCCTTTTATTTAATCCAAAACTGCGTTCATATTTAGAAGGCCTTTTAAACTAGATACAACCGCACAAGATACCACTTTAGGGGCTGTTCACATATCGCGTTTTATGAGCGTGCAAATTCAGTGAGAAGCACTTCAATGCATCTCAACAGGTCATGTGACAAAAAACAGCGGTCTTTCCGTAACAACATGGAAAGCTCGGCCGAACAGCGGATCATAGCTGTACAGGGCGGCTTTTTATTTCTCATCTCAATGAATATATCTAGTAGTAAAGCTAATGCAAGGGCTAGAAATCAATTAATTATTTGATGATACTTCCTCGTCATCATTCTCTTGGTCGGCGTTACGTCACAAATCATGTGACTTGCATAGCAACAAGCCGCCGCCATGTTCGAAGGGTAAAACAAACCGAAGGCTAAGCCCGAGGTAAATCAAAAAGGTATCTATTCACAGAAGTTTTGCTGTGGATTATGTCAGTTATGGATACTAACGGAGTACTTTGTATCAATGATGAATGATATCTGTGTATGCAAATGTATGTTTGTGGTGAGAAGTGAATGTAATAATGCACTTTGTGACTAACTTAACGTAGCTAACGTTACATTTCTGTGAAAGGCACCGGGGTCGGGAACCTTTTTGACCAAAGAGACATTTTTTCATTTTTGGATAATGCATTTTTCCAAAAGAGCCACAGTAAAAAATAAAAAAAACCGGTCCATAGACAACTAAAAACAAACAAATATTCAGCAAACAATAAATAAGTTGCAATATGGAATTAATTGTGCAGGGCTTTCACTGTGAGGTTGAGTTACCAAGTGATGAGCATAAATCCTCTTTTGTGTGCGTGTGTGTGTGAGAGAGAGAGAGAGTGAATGCACACAGTATTTACATCTGCTGTGTTTACGTGAATAACGTTACTCGACTTGGCATTTTGAAATATTTCTGTGTTTATTTGGCCGTTTAGGCGTGCAACCGAAAACAAAGGCTATGTGCTTGCTTGTCCGTGTTGCGGTCGGAGCGCGCGCAGCGTCCTGTCAGTAGAGTTCAGTTATCTCTTTCGCGACTTATCGCGCTTTTAATATTTATTTTCACTATAAAGCACATCCTGTTCTTTTCTTTCTCATTAATTCGTGTTTTGTTATTAATAACTTTAAACAGAATCGTCAACTGAAATCTGCGCAGATTATTACGACACATTTAGGACATAAGGGTCTCAGGCAAAAGTGAAAGTACCAGCGGTCAGCGGGTGAAATGTCTCTTTGCGCAGTAAAAGTACCCGTTTCAATAAAATTATTTATATACAGATCTTCTTCTTCTATAACAGAATGTCTTATCAGTATACAGACAACAACAGAACATTTTTTCGGCATGATTTGCCGAAGGTTTTGCGCTCGTTTGTCTTCCGCTTCGTGTTGCTTAATGGCGGGCGCTTGTTTGTTTTACCCTTCGCCGCGTTGCTATGGGCGCGCAGTGCATTTAGGGAGTAAAAGTCCCGGATGTCCGACCTCGAGAATGGAGAGCGCAGTTTGCACCGCTTTCTCCTCTCCACAAGCGCGTGCTTTCCCTTTGCGTCTGTCGTTGCTATGCAACCATGAACAGAGGCGCGCCTAGAAAACGAATTTGCACGCGCAAAAAACGCGCTATGAACGGCTCTTTCCTCCTCTCTTGTCAACAAGTGGATTCAGAGAAACCGCATTAGCAGCGCCGCCGGTCGCCATGTCTCGGTGTGTTTATGGGGAAAATGTAGGCCTGTTATTAAATCGATCCTCTGAGTTACGGATCGATCTTTAGAAATTAATATGAAAATCGATTCAGAATTGGTGAATCGATTTTTTCAACACAGCACTACTATTAACATTGTAAGGGGCTTCGGGCAGGACACCTATGGGGCACTGCAGGCCCAAGCGCAGACTAGAGCGATAGCATCCACCAGCCAACGGGATAATCATAGCTTACAAAGAGCTGTTCCGACTGTCTGAACTGAGCGGAGCGCTCTATGTTCTTAGCAGGGCCGGAGTGGGACTCCTTTTCAGCCCTGGAGTTTCATGCCTTTGACCGGCCCACTTTAGTTCCCGACTGACTATATCAAAATAATGTAATTAAACCCTCAGTATATAAATCTGCAATAGTGGACTGTTTTGTACAGCCTTGTAATTCATTGTATTTTTCAAAAATAGAATTTTCTATTCAGTGCAATAGCCGTACAGGGTTTTATAAATACAAAGGTCCCAAAAGTGATCTGGCTATAGGGGGTTCGGGGCCATATTATGATTCCACTGTCATTATCAAAGAATGTATGTAGGCTATATCTGTGTTAAATAGGAATTCATTGTAATAAAGTTATTCTCATTCTGGGCACAGTATGCAGGCTATTCCTCTACCTGCTCTCCTCTCTCATCTCCATCTCCTCTCATTCTTATTCTCTCAGTCTCTTTATCTTTAGGCTACCTGTAAATCTCCCCTTCCCGAAGCTGAGCTTTGATTGACACAGTCTTTGCAAACTGATTATTTACTGTTCACTTTAGCCACTTGCATTATCTTGTGAAGCGTCGCGTTGGGATTCGCGCGCGGCCGCGGCTCGCGCTTCTGTGAACATAAATCCCACTTGCTTTGATCGGTCATCTCAAACATTTTGCCATTGCCGACGAGCGGTGTTTGAGCGCTGAAGCAGCTCAGATGATGAGGCCGGTTATCGTCGCGATATGTGAATCATTGCAGCACCAAATTAGAGTTAATATTAGGCAATTATTTCACAACGTTATACAATCAGAAAAATCGGAGAACTCAATGGTGGGTACGGCTCTGACTCGTAGACTATTTGGCCGCTTGAGTTACTAGAGATTTTTTTATTATTATGGCCTTTGCACCTATTATCCATGTTTTGTATCTCTATTTTTTTTGTTCGCACATCTATAACAACTGACTTTATTTTCTGTGGGGCTGCGAGAAAATAATAATAAAAAAATAGTGGGGCTGCGCTGTGACTGGAGCCTATAAAGGGAAAACATTCAACCCAGTGCCATGACAACACCGGCCCTCCTGGCCAATAAAACAGACCGGCCCACCGGGAATTCTCCCGGTGCTCCCGATTAGCCAATCCGGGCCTGATTCTTAGGGCTCGAACCGGGCAGAGTAGTCGTAATTGTTGCTCGTCTTCAGATGTGGGAAGAGCAGAAAGCGAAATTAGTGAAAGCAGAGTTGAAAGCACTGTGGGCACATAGCCATGCCTTGGCTTGAGGACGACTTTATAGTCGCCTGGTCCAAACTCAAGACAGGAAGCGCTAACAGAGAGCGCTTGGAGGTCCCCCACTCACTTGACCATTGCTAAAGCTAGCAGTAGTGCAATCTTAGGGGCCGTTCACATATCGCGTCTTTTGCGTTCGTTACTTCAAATGTAGGCGGGCAAGCGCGCTCATAATGGAAGTGACATGGGCCTCACTTTTGTTTTTCCAGGCACGCCTGGGCACGCGAGATGAAAACATCTCAACTTTTGAGATGGCGGTCATGTGACAAAAACCAACCGATCAGCTTCAGCCTTTCCGTAACAACATCGAAAGCTCGGCCGAACAGCTGATCATAGCTGTACAGGGCGGGTTTTTATTTCTCATCTCCATAAATATATCAAGTAGTAGAGCTAATGCAAGGGCTAGAAATCAATTAATCCTTTGCTAATACTTCCTTGTCATAATGGAGAGCGCAGTTCATGGTTGGAAAGCTGCAATGACTGCCACGTAGACTTTGAGTGTGGATGGGGTACGGCCCGCATCCATTAGCTCTTGGAGAAATAAAAGTACCAGTTGTACTTCACATAATGCAGGGTCCTGGTTCCGGGCTGAGCACCAGCTGGAGAACACAGACCACTCAGGCATAGAGGCGTCTCGTGGACAGAGCTCTAGCCTCACAAAAGGTGTTTAGGACTCTCGCTGGGAGGTCCGTAAGCTCCCGTCGAGGGGGCACACATGGAGGGCCCATAGTTTGGGACAGGGGTGCCAAATCATCCTGTTCACCTGGGAAAGGAGGTCTTTCCGCAGGGGTATCGGCTATGGGGCTGCTGAGAGCAGCTGAATCAACCCGGAAATCAAGTTTGGGTTCACCAGAGAGGGGTCACTAGTAGGACTACGTGTCTGCCTTTCCTGATCCTTTTTATGACCTGAGGGAGGAGCGCGACCAGAAAGCATAAAGGGGGCAGTGGGGCCATTTGTGGGCCAACTCGTCCCTGCTTTTCGAGAAAAATATTGGTCAGTTAGAGTTGTATTCGGAGGCGAAGAGGTCGACCTCTGCCCCGCCAAAAACATTCCAGATAATTTGAACCATCTGTGGATGAAGGGTCCATTCCCCTGGGGACACATTGCCCCGGGACAGCATGTTTGCTACCTGGTTCAGTTTGACCGGCATGTGTCGTGTTGTCCGATCGGTGACCTGCCAGGTGTGGTAGGAAGGTTTTGAGGGAAAACCGCTGGCGGGATCTGGAGGTCGGTTTGTCCTCAAACAGAGCACCCCAACCTGTGTTGGAGGTGTCCGTTGTGACTATCATCCTCCTTGAGACAGTCCCCAAGCTCACCCCTGACTCGTGAAGGCTGGGGTTTTTCCAATGGCCAAGGCTTTGATGCAGCCGTGGTCCACCTTGACATAAAAATGGCCTGAGCGCCATGCTCGGGAAGAGATCTGGGGTTACAGGCAGTACTGCAGGGGGGCGCATTTGAAGCAAATGCAGCGGAAGTACT
The DNA here is from genome assembly GCF_949152265.1 of Phoxinus phoxinus. NCBI lineage: Eukaryota > Metazoa > Chordata > Actinopteri > Cypriniformes > Leuciscidae > Phoxinus > Phoxinus phoxinus. Next base: position 38,011,356 of record NC_136878.1, read on the forward strand.
ACCGATGCGGAAGCCATGAGGCCTAGCATCCTCTGAAAGATTCTGAGAGGGTGACGGGCCCCTACTCTGAACAAGGTCGCGAGCCGCTGAACACTCCTTCGTGAGTCTATAACTGTACCCAGGAAGGAGATCATCTGACTGGGGAACAGTGAGCTCTCAAAAATGTTGATTCTGAGCCCCAGGCATTCCAAAAGGCTCAGGAGCACAGATCTGTGGGAATTTAGCTCCGCCCCTGACTGGGCCAGAACGAGCCAGTTGTCGAGGTAGTTCAGGATGCGCATTCCCCTCTTTCTCAGGGGGGAAAGAGCTGCCTCCATGCACTTTGTAAAAGTGTGTGGGGCCAGGGACAGTCCGAATGGTAGGTCTGTGACAGGTGGCTATTTGGATATGAAAGTAAGCATCTTTCAGATCCACTGATAAAAACCAATCCCCTGGGCATACTAGCACAAGGATTTGTTTCAGGGTTTGCATCTTGAATCGTCATTTCATAATGGACCACCTGAGGCCGTCATCCTTTTTGGGAATGGTGAAGTAGTGACTGTAGAAGCCTGACTCGCTGTGGGAAGTAGGCACTATCTCCCCAGCCCCTTTTGCCAATTAACTCATTATTTCAGTCCAGAGGATATGAGTCACGTTTCTCTTCACCGAAGTGCCAATTATGCCCACAAAACGGGGTGGATTGCGAGTGAATTCGAGCGAGTAACCTTGTTCTATTGTGTTTAGAACTCATTGTGACACACCAGGGATGGCTTTCCATGCCTCGGCCCGGCTGACTTTGGCATAGATCATTTCGGGGGACGGCACGCTGCATTTGTGCAGGATACCAATACCCGCGTGGTGTGGAAGAGGAAAAGTGCTCTTTTCCGAGTATTTTTATTTTTTATTTTGTTCGCTATTACAGCGAACAGATTGCAAGGGGGCGTGAACTTGAACGGGCCCACAGCTTGCAATCGCAAAATTTGCTCCAACAGCCGGAATTGAAGAGTGCATTTGGAGGAACACTCTGGGCTTTTTGGAGGGTGGTCCGACCGCAGCAAGATTTAGCCCTACCCTCTTCCTGATTTTGTGATCCTTCCAGGACTGCTTCTTAGGCTCAGGGTCCAGTGTTATCCTAGGCCGGAGTCCCTGACGCTTAGCTGCCGCTGCTCGGGCACTGGATGGGACAGCGCGACAGCTCGACGTGCGATGATCAGCTGGCCGAAGAGTGCCCTGAATATGCTGCAGTCTGCTGGCTCGCATGCTGTTTTCCTTTACGAAGAAGGAGAAGAAGGCTTTCTGAGTATCCTGCGAAGGGGGTGCTACCACAGAAACCGAAAATTCTCAGGCCAGCAGCATGTGTCCAAATTTCAATCTTAACTGTTCTATTTCATCAGAAACGATCTGAAAACAGGGCTTTAAGTGTAAAATACCAAAATTGTCCTAGCTCACAATGACTTCAGTCTAGAGAGTTATCATGTCTTTCACTTTAGAATACGGTTCCAAATAAGTACTGTAGTAGTTCCTTCTAAAGGATGTACTTGAGTCATTACTAGTTGGTTACCTTTACCTTAACTTTAGAATTAATTATACATTATTGACATTAATTAAGAACCTGTATTAGTTCTTAGTAGTTCTCTGGGAGATATTATTTTTTTATTATTATTGATTAGCTAATAATGAACTATCACATTTGACTAAGCGCTATTACTTATTCGTTAATCAGAGTTTCTTGTTAGTTAGTAGTTACTAGAGTGTTAGTATATCATTGCTCATTTCTTCCTGTGTAGTTATTAATTAATGACGGAACAGTATTCTAGTGTTACCGAAATGGTTTTGGACTACATTAAGGTTAAATAATGTTTGGGGTGCGGCTGTGGGTGTGGGTGTGTCCTTTTAATAGCAATACTAATAATACTTGCACTATTAATAATAATTTTCTGAGTGTGGGAATTGTGCTTTCTGTGGTATGAATTCAGTCGAGAGTTCTCAACATTGAGTTGGCACAGGTTCGGCTGCAACCTTGGATGCCAGCACACTCCACCCTCTCTGGAAAACTGCTGTGGGTTTCCATGCCTCGAGTCAGAGTGTCCATTTCTAGAATTCGAATGGACCCTACATCCCCTCTGAAACAGCCAGTTACAGAAGCTGTTTGTCTCAAACTTTGCCTGAACCAGATGTAAATGAAAGCCGTTTTAATCTGAACTATGCAGCCACAAAAACACAATTTCATCCATGTATTTACTTTTCTTAATAGATCCCTGTAACTGACCCAGAGACATTTATTTGCAAAGCTGATTTGTGGAAACAGGAATGCATTCCTTGCAGACATCAATATTTGCTTTTTGATTATCCCCTTTTTGATAGCTGGAGCGAGGCGGCGTGTGAAGTTACAGGACGTTGGGAAAAAGAAAAGCTGTCCACTGTTACAGCATTAAAGGGCACCTATTATGACATTTAAAATGTTCCTAATGTTGTTTTGGGAGTCCCCAACAACAGTTTTACATGCATGCAATGACAAAAAACACTTTTGTTGTCGTATAAAATGCATTTATTTTTACCTGATTTGCTCACCGACTCCCAAATGATTCGTTCAACGACTCATTTTTCCATACCCCTCCTTTGCGCGACGCTAACGTGTTGATTGGTCAGATGACCCAGCAGTGTTTACAGAGATAATACTTATTGTTTAACACGGAGTACAATGATGCTTTTATCAATTAAATCGTGTTATAATAATGATTATAGTCCAGCTTTGTAGTTTGTAGTAAAAAAATAAAAATAAGGTAAAGAATTTAATGTTATGTTAGCGAGCATAGCCCAGAGTTCATATTGTAAAAGCACAATCAGTCTTGTTTTGCATAAACATAACGTAAAAAAAAAAAAAAAAAAAAATGCAGTTACGTTACTGAGGTATTAGGCTACTCTATTCTTTAAGACAACTCCGAAAACAACGACAAACACTTCACATATCTCAATACAATTGTCATTGAAGACCTAGAAGCTAAACGGTGCTTACACAACAAACAAAATAATTATTAAGCATGCTACATAAAACATAAAAGCAACAATTATTAATAACACTTACAGGTTGTGATACGGAGGAGGAAGCTGATGCAAATACACTTGGAATTGAACCTTCCTTCAATATCAGCCGGCTCGCGAATCCAAGTTTGATTGCATTTAATTTGGTAAAGCAATCGTCTTCAAAATGGCGCGAACAAAGCACAAGGCTCGTACTATACTTCTGTGGTATAGTTGGCTTTAGAGTCGCACTTCAGAACACAGCGTCTCGTCGCCATGACGTTTTCAGGTTTTCCCTGTCCTTCCTTGGAGCGCAATAAGTAGGCGTATCGTATTCAAATAACTTGACAAGTTGACGTCATCTAGTCAGAGAAAAAGCTTCGGTCTTCTAACATTCATAAAAATGACTCCGAGTCGACTCTTACTTTTGAAAGACAATAACTTTATATACGGTGCACTTTCATATTTCAAACTTTGCAGGATGTTTTTGTTCACTTAGATCTATGTTACACACTACATGAAAGGTAAATTTCAAAATTCCATAATAGGTGCCCTTTAAAATCACAGATATCACAGCTTTGGCACAGAAGGTTGCTCACAAAGATGTAGGACCACGAGGACAGGATTTTAATCCAAGCTGTGTCCTTTCCCTAACCATTCCTAGACTTTCCTGTTGCCTTTTAGGCTAAAATAAAAAGGCTAAAAAATATTTAAAATCATGGTCATTCAGTCTGTATTTGGTTGCGTCAACCCTTTGCCCAACCATTAATTGTTTACTGAGCCTGGTACATGACAAAAAAATACTTTTTAAATTTTTTTTTTAAATGTTTAATTTGTTTTAGTTTATTTTAAATGTAGTGTATTTTAGTGTATTAAGTTAAGTTTAAGTTTAAGTTACATTTATTTATTTTCAGTATTTTAAGTTAACCCAAAGTTAACGCACTAACTCATTTATTAATTTCTTTGCAAAGTCTAATGTTTCATGTTGGGTTGTTTTATGTATACCTTGAAATACTATGTATCAAAAGCTACAATATTTGATTATAATACAATATATTATAATTTAATTAATATTTTATATTATATTATATACAATTATATTATAATATTATTTGTATATTATATATTATTATGTATATAAAATTATAATAATATATTTTATTCAATTTATTAAATATATTTAACTTTAATTTAATTCAAGTTAATTTCATTAACACTAAAGTTAATGTAAATGGTTTCATTTAGATTTAATTTTCATTAACAACGATAACTTTTCCTGTAATTTTTGAATGGCCACAGGAAAACAGAGCACCAACTGATTTGGATGCCTTTGTGTTGTCCTTGTTCCCTGAAGATATGTCCCAGCTGTAATGGACCGGCTGGGCTCCAGAGTCCGTGTGTAAAAATAAAGAGCAGAACAGTTGCTCACAGCTGTGAGCTCTACTTTCACCCTTCACAGCTGCGCCACTTCACTTCTTCTCCTCTCTCACACCATCCTCCACCACACAACAACAACAACACGCACACAAGCGATGCCCACCACATGAGCTGAGTTTTCATCAGCAGTTTGCTATGTTACAAGTGTGAATGTAAATACTTTACTAGAGTTCTTTGGACAATATTCCCCACCGTAGTGAATGCTTCCAGCAGTAATGCAGTTTAATATAGACTTGAATTTTGTCTACCAGTGGTGTGAGTTTGGGACAGGACCGACTCGACTCACTAAGCCTAACAATGCAGGGATGATATTGATAGATTATATTTTTGTAGGCTAAAACAAGTTAGCATTTTAGCACTTCCAGTGACATCGTCCTGAAGTTAGTGGCTTTTTAAATGGGTTTTTGAAAAAGGGTCTGTTAACACAAAATCAATATATTTTCACTTTTTATTCCATAACATAAAATACATCAGGAATACCCCCTTGTAATAGTGTCAAACTTTTATTTTTAAAAGGCGGCTGCTAACAAGTGGCTAACTGTTAGGGACGTTACAGTTTTTCTCAATTGTTTACACACAAATACTGGTACTTGAGACAGAATGACCACAACATGTAACTCGTTCACCAACCCCCTGAACCAATTCTGCTAAACTACAAGCACAATTCCTGCTTTACACTCAAACTGCAGTTCTAAAACACACTTTTTTTCAAAACACTACACACAAACAATTCTCTGCATTTGGCACAATTTTAATGCAGAAAATCTCTTGTTTTCACAAGGAACACACTGCCATTCAAATATGCACACTGACTCATCACATGGGCAAACACCCGTCACACAGTTTTACAATTAGCAATCAGAGGTTTAGCATAAAAGGGGAACAGGGGAACAGAACACGTATGTGCAACTTTGTGTTGGTTGGGATGTACACTGTGAACATTGTTTTTGTGGGAAAAATTAAATATATTTGTTACCGTGTATTTGTGTGTTCTGAGAATAAAAGCAATATTCTCAAATATTTTACAACACACATAACACACATATTTTACATTGAGCACATCAGTGTTCAACTGCTTCTTATAAATGTCTATTCATATGATGGTTTGTGTGACATTTGAAAACAAAATACCATTTTGAGAAGGAATAACATTGTTTTGAATGTAACGTTTAATTTTGCAGGACAATTGAGGGGTTTTGTCCATTGTGTGTGTGTTTTTTGATTTGTGTGTAGAGTTCTGAGAATATGAGGCATACTTTCAGAAAATGTGTGTAAACAATCAAGAAAAACTGTAAATGTCATCATGCCGAACAGGTAAACTGATCTGCTAATTAGTCAACTTTTACAGTTTCATTGTATTTTATAATCACAAATTATTGTAGCCCATTACAGGGGCTGATCGACCAGGCATGCATCTCAAGTACTGAACCTGACGTTGGACGCCTTCACTGCGCCTGACTGCCGAGAAATGCATGGTGGATCCTCTAATCCAGGGTTCGACAGCTGGGAACTCAAAAGCATAGAGGGCGCTTGCATCACCCCCTAGAGGGGAATGGCACTACAAGCGACACACCGAGCCAGTCTTCCTGCACTTCCTGCAAGAAACCGACTCCACCCGGAGATTGTAGAATCTTGCGAAGGTATTAGGTGTTCCCCAGCCAGCAGCCAACTGCTAACAAGTGGCTAACTGTCGGGGACATTAAACGTCATCATGCTGAACAGGTAAACTGATCTACCCACTAGTCAATTTTTACAGCCTCATTGAAGGTTAATGGTGATGACGAAGTCATTGAAGTTGAAGCAATTGTATTTAGACTTCATAACACTACAAAATTCATAAAAGTTTTTTACATTTGTGAAGATTATCTTGATAAACAAAACGTGTGTAATGCATGGTAGCCAATGTGCACGAAGCAAAAAATGAAACGGGTAAACAAAACATTCTCAGTCTTTATGGATCAAAACAAAACACACAGGAAATCACTGGAGAAAACAATGTGTAAGTCTCAATCAGCGTGAATCGGTATGTTGAGTACACAAATTCGGCCACTAGTAGGGATAGTACACAGGCTCATTATTAGGACATTGCTGATAACATGATAACGTACTTGTTGTACAACGTCATTAGCCTACTGGTATTTATGAATAATAGCGGAACTTATATATTTTTTAAATATAATTAAATAATGGTCTATCACATGCATTATTTATGGTAAGTTGGCTTACGTGATTTATGTTTCGTGCTTCAGAACCGTTAAAGGGATAGTTCACTTTGAAATACAATTTTTTAATGTTTTAGCTTACCTGAAGTGCATCCAAGATGTAGGTGTCTTTGTCTCCGCAGTACTTAGTTTCAATTTTAAGGTCAAACCGTTCTTGTCTGTCAGTCATATAATGCAGGTATATAGGAACTGTCTCCAAAAGCATGCAGAGATATCTCTAATAGCATGCAGAGAAAAGTCCAAATAAAAAAATTCCCCATCGTAAGTGCACATTGATGGCCTAAGACACGAAACAAGCGCTTTGTGTGATAAAACGAACAGTATTTATATAGTTTTTATCTCTTTTACACAACGACGTCCAAGTGATCTGTTTACTTAAGTCTGCGTAAACGCCGTAAAGCGCCGGAATGCTCCGGAAGTGGTCTCCCGGATGAGTTCGCGCAAGCTTACGTAAATGTATTTTTTTACATCGGTTTAAACATCCTGGATAAGCTCAAACTAGTACCATTTCTATTAGCCGTCCTACCTACAATCTCTGTTCTGTGCATAGGTTCTGGTGTAAACAATGAGTGACGTACACACGCGCGAGAGATCACTTCTGGAGCCTTCCGGCGCTCTACGGTGCTTACGCAGACTAAGTAAACAGATCACTTGGACGTCGTTGTGTAAAAGAGATAAAAACTATATAAATACTGTTCGTTTTATCACACAATTATGACATCGTTTTAGTTGTAGTGTGGACATACCCTATTGAAAAAGGGGATGTCGACTGACATTAGGGTTTCTCACTTGGGAGCCCCTGTCACCTCTGAGTTTTAGAAAAATGGCCAATGAAATTGGTGAGTGGAATTTGCACATCTAGCCACTCCCCCGTATATACAGTTAATAGGATGGGAGCATATATCCACTCATTAGGTCTGTGCTAAGGAGCCGAGATGGTGTCCTGGCCATTCAGGTGGTAGTTCAAGCTTATGCCAGGAGGGACATAACAAGTGACACACCAAGCCAGTCCTCCCTGTTTACTTTACCTGTTTGTACTCAACACACGGGAAGAACCCGGCTCCTTCCGAAGGTATTAAGTGTTGCCCGCCCTGCAGCCCTCCAGATGTCTGCTAGAGAGGCACTGTATGCTAGAGCCCAGGAGGAGGCAACACTCCTAGTGGAGTGAGCCCTCACTCCGACGGGGCACGGCACGTACATCTTAGGGTTTGGTATGCCAAGGTCACCACAATCCAGTGGGCCAGCCTCTGCATGGATAAAGCCTTACCCTTCTGCTGACCTCCAAAGCAGACAAAAGTTCTACGGTTGGTCCAATTACATGCGCAGGGTGCACACGGGACACAGCAATGCAAGGGATGGGTCTGCCTCCTCCGGGGACAGCGCATGCAAGTTTACCACCTGGTCCCGAATGGGAGTGGTGGGAACTTTGGGTATGTATCCTGGCCGGGGTCTCAAGATCACGTGAGAGAAGGCGGGTCCGAATTCAAGGCACATTTTGCTGACCAAAAATGTCTGATCCACTACGGAGGCGTGGCTATGACTACTCCTGAAAGGATTACAGAGAGATCCCAGGAGGGGATGAGGCACGGCCTTGGAGGATTTAGCCTCCTGGTGCCTCTCAGAAACCTAAAGATCAAGTCATGCTTTCCTAGTGACCTACCATCCACTGCAACAGGATGTGCTGCGATAGCAAAAACATACTCTTTCAAGGTGGAGGGGACAGCCTCCACTCCAGCCTCTCTTGCAAAAAAAGGAAAGCCCAGAACTGATCAGGCATCTTTGGGGGTCTTCCCAGTGGGATAAGTACCACTCAGTGAACAGACTCCACTTCAAGGCATAAGCTCGCTTAGTAGATGGAGCTCTGGCTTGAGTGATAGTGTCAACTACCGCAGGTGGTAAGTCCTCTGCATCCCATCCAGAAGCCACATGTGGAGGTTTCAGATGGTACCCCATCCCTTAAAAGAAGGTCCTTCCTCAGAGGAATCCGCCAGGGAGGGGCTGTCACGAGCAGCATCAGATCTGAGATCCAGGTCTGGGTGGGTCAATAAGGTAAAACCATTAAGACTCTCTCTTCATCCTCCCTGACCTTGCACAGTGTCTGTACAAGCAAGCTGACTGGGGGGAAATGTATTTTTGTGTAGGCCCCGAGGCCAGGTGTGTGCCAGTGCGTCCGTGCCAAGGGGTGCCTTGGTCAGGGAGTAAAAGAGCAAGCAGTGGGAAGATTCCTGGGAAGCAAACAGGTCTACCTGCACATCCCCATATTGACTCCAGATCAGCTGGACCACCTGGGGATGGAGTTTCCATTCTCACGGGAGCTTTGCATTCTCACAATCTCTGTTCGCAGGACAGGGGCTTCTTTGCCTTCCAGACAGGAAAATAGGATGCCGCTGAACCTAGGGGGAAACACTGTTGAATGCGCCACAAGATTCCAGCAAGAAATATGCAACGACTGAGACAATCAGACACATAACTATTTGTTACATTTAACAAACGAGCTTTAAAGCCCACTCTTAGGAATGAAACTCTCATCAAGACCACATCAGCAAAGATCAACTGGAGCCTCAACAAATTGCATCAGGACAGTTTAATTCAAATGGACATGCAAGTATCAAACTTAGTCTCATTATTTGATACATTAAGTATCCTTATCCCTTTTAAAGAAGGGGGTGTTAGAACTAAACTGATGGTTTGCTCAAGGCTGCTGATCAGCTGAATTTCAAACAATGCTATAACTTCTTACTTTCCTGTATTCTGCTTCAGCTCTCTTTCCCTTGGTAAACTGTATGCATGTAGGTATGTGTATGTTAGAGTAGTTTAAATGTTTAGTCTAGTTAATAAAGTCTTGTTTATGTCACACGTAAAGTTGTCTGTGTCTCAAGCTCATCTCTGGAGTCCCTAATCATAGATTTTGACTACATGCTCTGAATAGTATACTGTACAGTAAGAAAGACATTTCCCATGCCCCGGAAATGTACATTTATATTAATCAATTAATAACCAATATTGAGGGTTCACGGGATGAACTGAGTAATTGGTTGTAATGTAAATCTGATTAACTGATCCAAATACTCATAATCAATTATAACAAGGTATGATTGATTATTAATATTTCTTAGAGCTAATTTGCTAAAAATATCTCCTCTTTATAATGCTCTTTTGGTGATTGGGAAGAATGATCACTATCCACAACCACTCGGCTCCGAAGCAAAAATCTAATAAATTATCTTTTATACCCGTATGTTCGGGGAGTGACTAGACATGCAAATTCCATACTCACATTTCACTGGCCATTTTTTCTAAAACTCAGAGGTGATTGGGGCTCCTAAGTGAGACCCCTAATGTCAGTTGATATAATGTTTAACGTGACTGACAGAAAGGGAAAAAAATGACAGCACACTGTCACAATGCTCTAAAACTCAATTTTAATAGTAGACAAACCCCTTTTTGACCCCTTTGGTCTGTGAGATAGTAAAAAAATTGTAAATTTTTAACTTGAAATTATTTAAATACATACACCTGAGTAGGTGTGGACAACAAACAAAACAACAAATAACCACACATAGGACTCTGACAAATCAACTGAATAATGAGAACAAACTGTATTCACTAACATAAATCAACAACAAAAATAACCCCCCAAAAAGACAACACAACATAAACTTGAATACAAAAATAAACCAACAACAAAACAATAGTAAAGCGACAGCCCCTCATGGACGACTTCCACATAAATTTAAACAAAACAAGAACATAAAGTCCAGGCCTGGTCCTTTCTCGCCTTGCACTGTATTCACTTCTCCTTTTATCCTTCCAGAGCTCCTTTATGAGACTCAAACAGGTGTGGCGTGCAAATGCACTCGCTAGCTCATTTAGCACTCATTAGCACTCACGCCACCGGCCTCGCTCCATTCCTACAGCTCTCAGCCCCGCCCTTCTTGCCATATATACCGGTATATATATATATATATATATATATATATATATATATATATATATATATATAAGCCTCTCTTTGTAAAATTAATTGGTTGATGTCACCCCTTTTTCTTTGTAACTTAACTTGTTCAGTTGCTTCCATGTTTGGCTATGTTTTTAAACACAGTTGTGTCTTTCCCATGTAGCCCATAGCACACGGTCACTTGATCATAGAAATGCATTACAGACAAATTATGTTTTATGAAATAACTCCATTAATTGTCCATTGGTGCCAAATGCAATGACTAAAAGAAAATGGCACTTCGTTGTAAAGTTACACTGTACAGTTACCACATGTTACCAACAGGTAAAAACAGGTTCTCCAAAAAAACAGGTTGTCCAAAATGATTTGGATGTTGGTTAGCCTAATTGTTGCACACTTATAGATATTCTCTGAGGTTCCTTACTTATTTATCTATTCTCATAGAATTAGAACCAGGATTAAAACTTTTATAATTATAGTTATCGTTATCGCCCTATGTGTGAATGGGTCTTATGACAAATTTTGGATAAGAAATCTCCATAATTTTCTTCAAAAAATGGAGAAAAAAAAGGATCTGTTATTATTACAGAAAGTACACTTAACTTTTAAAAGCAAAAGTTTAGAACCGCTACATCTTGTACTTTCATATGACTTCCCCCTTCCGGTGGTGCAAGATGCCAGGTTGTCCAAATGGACGGAGCAGGGCTATAACTTGTGCTCTGTCGGCTGATCAATGGAGAGCAGGGACAAAGATGGGGCAGAAGGTCAGCTGGTAATCAGCAGACAGAGCAGCAGGCCTCTCTAATGAAGATGCCTGGCATGGTTGACAAGCTAAAGCAGAAGCAGGAGGGTTGAATGAAAGAGAGTCATATGCTAATAGATGTCACTGTGATGACAGGATGAGACCAAGCTGTGCCAGGCATGTCGCCTCCATGTCAGCCACCAGAAATTCCATCTCATCTGCTTTGAATTGTTTGCTATCTTTATAAAATAACTCTGAGCCATAAGTGACACATCACAGAAGTTAAACGAGTAACTAAACTTTCTTAAATAAAATGTGAGTACGTGTTTACAATGAGTGTTGTGGGTAGTTGCCAGAGTCAAGGTAAAGTCACATCTACTGTTCAGTAATTTTTTGAAAATGCAGTAAATAAATCCAGTAATTTCAACAGGAATCCATGAGATAGAGATTTTAGCATTAAGGTAAAACATTTTCCTACGCAGATTTTGCAATGGATCCATGTTGGTTGAGCAAATTCGCTTTGCTGACCAACAGAAAGCTGCTTGGATAGAAAGTGACTTCTGTGTGAGCTGTGCTTCACACTACACTATTAACAATAGACAATGAACCAAATCAAACTCTAATCAAAATCAAAATGCAAAAAAAAAAAAACGTAAAATCAAATTTAGTATTGGACAAAGGGGACTTCGAGTCAAAAGGTTGAGAACCACTGCTTTAAAGAAACATTCCAGGTTCAAGCTCAAGTGACAACATTGTGGCATAATAACTTGCAGTTCCCTTTCGTTGTCACTTCGAGTTACGTCGAATGACGACGAATGGGGTTCGCTTAGAAGCCTATCCTCTTCGAATATTAATAAAACGAGCCAATGGCAAGCAAATGCCATGGGTCTGCTGAATTTGCATAGCGTAACTCCGCCCCACTGTGTGGGTATATAAGGAAGTGAGCCGGCAACATGCAGATATGTTTTCGCTTTCGGAGCCAAGAGCATTCTTCACTCCACAAGCCATTCTGAGATCATCTCTCTTCACTCTTCGAGACGAGCTACTCTTCAGAAGTGTTGGTGTGACGGCGAATTCCAGCGAGCTTCATATTGCCTGCCGATCTGCGCAGTGGTCTGCCAGTCGTGTGTCTCTCCCTGGGCGCTTCAACACTGCTGTTTGAGTTTTATCTCTCTAAAAGAGCTGCACGCGGCGCGTCTTTTTAAAGACGGTTCGCCCGTGTGTTTCTGGGTGCGATACACAGATTAAATCAGCTGATGGGCACGGACGCTGTCTGATGTGTTTGGGCAAACGCACAGACAGCGTTCGTGGATGCGTCATGTTCTCATTGCGGGGACATGACCATCGCAATGTAACGATCGAGACTCGATGACCTCCTCGAGAGAGAGTCCCCTCATCCACACCCCGATCTATTCTCTCCGCAAGAGGGAATACTTCGGCTGGTGGCCAGGGTGATCAGAGGCTGCTGTGTGGAACCAACCCGACGATCTATCCTCGGTCCACACACTCCTCTTCACATTGCAACCCGTGTGGTATCCGGATGGGATCGCTGACCAGTCCCGGCCAGAGGTCGCGGGCTGGTCCAGCATTTAATTCGATGCCCCGGCAGATGAAATCTTGTCTATCGCCGCATCACAAGGTGGGCGTGAGTACGCTGGAGAAGACTCGGCTGTGCTGCCTCCTCCGGGTGTGCCAGCATTGCCCGAGTCTGAACCAGAACTCTGCCATGCTTCCCCGGGCAGTCGCGAGCATTTGGGCTTGTGTGGAACCCTCCGCCATGTCCCAAGTGCTTAAAGCTGATGATCGGTTTTTGGGGACGCACCGGCACACGTCGGCCCGCCCCCAATTCCTTTCTTCCTGGACGTGCATGAAGAGGTCATGAGATTACTCAGCGGCCTCTTCCGCCTTCTCTGCCCTCGATGAGGTCGCGGCCAGTGGGTACACTGGGGTTCCCCCTATGGAGTGTTCTGTGGCAACACAACTGTGTCCCCACAGCGCCTCCACTGGCGTGGCGGCCCTAAGCACCCACCCACCCCAAAGCATGTAGGTTTTTGTCTACTCCGGTGGCAGAGATCTATAGAGCTGCGGGGCTGGCTGCCACCTCACTGCATGCTATGCCCATCCTTCAGGTCTACCAGGCCAGGGGTGCTCATTGCTAATGCACGAGGGTAGGGCTGGTCCAGGGCTCTTGCAAGAGCTGCGTGCCGCCACCGACCTCGCTCTACGGGCGACGAAGGTGACCACACGCTCCCTGGGTCAGGTGATGTCCACATATGTGGTCCAGAGACAAAAACTGGCTTAGTCTGGTTGATATGGGCGAGGCTGAGCGAGGCTGAGCGAAGCCGCTTCCTCAACTCCCCATATCCCAGACTGGCCTCCTCGGCGGCGCAGTGGAGGACTCTGCCCAGAGTTCTCGGCTGCCCAGAGCGGACTGAGGCTCTGATCCCGCGGCCAGCTGCTCAGCCGCCGGCTCAGCTGCCTCATTCCGCTCGCCGCCGAGGGCGCCCTCCTGCGACACTCCCTGCCGGCCCTAGCAGCACCCTTCACCCAGGCCGTGCCGTGGAGGTAGTCGCAGGAAGGCGCCCCAGCCCGTACCAGCCCCGCAGCAATGCGGTGCTCCCGTTACGGGCAGCTCAGAGATGGGTTGCAGTTCTTTCTAGGAGTTGGTTGCAGGGCCACTCCTTCCCCCGGTGGAGGGCCGGGGGAAAACCTCTTTTTCCAAAGAACTGTCTCTCCCATCTCTGAGCACACAGAGTTCTCGGACGACAGTGCGCGCCACCCTCGGGTCCCGCCACTCTCGCCCTCCTCTGTCACAGAGTTCTCGGATGACAGTGCGCACGCTCACGGGCCTCGCCACTCTCGTCCCCCTCTGTCGCCAGACCCCTGCCAGAGCACGCCCCTGTGGAACGCTGGTCCTTCCCTGGCCTCCTCTGGCAGGACGCGGCTAATGACCGTGCCCCCACACCGGGCCGCTATGCCACCCACGTCTGGGCCGGTCATTCCGCTTCGCTGCACCCCCGGGGGGACGTCTGTCGTTCGCATGACCCCGCTGGCACAGTCCGTGGGAGCCTGGTTAGAGCTTCCCCCCTGTCCCGCTGGCTTGCGCGAACCATCAGGCTCGGCTATGCGATTCAGTTCGCACGGTCTCCTCCCCGCTTCCGGGGAGTCCGCTTCACTATGGTCGGTGGCTATGCCCCTGTCATGAGAGCGGAGGTCGCCACCCTGCTGGCGAAGGGTGCGATCGAGACTGTCCCTCCAGCCGCAATGAGGTCCGGCTTCTACAGCCCCTACTTCATTGTCCCCAGGAAATCCGGTGGGTTACGGCCAATCCTGGATCTGCGCGTCTTGAACCGTTCCCTTCACAGGCTTCCGTTCAAGAGGCTCATGGCCTAGCGCATTTTCGAATGTGTGCAGCCACAGGATTGGTTTGCAGCGATCGACCTGAAGGACGCCTACTTCATGTCTCCATTTTTTCTCGACACAGACCGTTCTTGCGGGTTGCTTTCGAGGGGCAGGCATTCCAGTACGCTGTTCTCCCATTCGGGTTGGCCCTGTCTCCTTGCGTCTTCACGAAGGTCGTCGAGGCAGCCCTTGTGCCGCTACGGCAGCACGGGGTTCGCATCCTGAATTATCCCGATGACTGGCTAATCCTAGCTCACTCTCGGACCAGGGTTGCAAACACAGGGACCTAGTGCTCCGGCACCTAGCCCGTCTGGGCCTTCGGGTCAACTGGGAGAAGAGCAAACTTTGCCCCGTGCAGAGGATCTCTTTTCTCGGTAGGAAATTCGACTCGGTCGCCATGTGCGCGCAGCTTACGAGCGAGCGCGCGCAGTCACTGCCGACTTGCCTGAGACAATTTGAGGGCAAGAGTGCGGTTCCACTGAAACTTTTTCAGAGGCTCCTGGGGCATATGGCATCTGCAGCCGCGGCAACGCCGCTCGGATTGCTTCATATGAGACCGCTTCAGCACTGGCTTTGCGATCGAGTCCCGAGGTGGGCATGGCGTCAGGGCACGTTCCGAGTACCAGTTACTCCGACCTGCCATCAGACCTTCTCCCCGTGGACGAATCTCAGCTTTCTCGGGCCGGAGTGCCCTTAGAACGAGTTTCCAGGTATGTTGTTGTCTCAACGGATGCCTCCTCCACGGGCTGGGCCGCCATGTGCAATGGACATGCTGCCGTGGGCTCCTGGACAGGTCCCCACCGCCTATGGCATGTCAATTGCCTCGAGTTGCTGGCAGTACGTCTCGCTCTGCACCGCTTCCGGGCGCTGCTCAAGAACCAGCACGTACTAGTCCCATCAGACAATACCGCGACAGTAGCGTTCATCAACCGACAAGGTGGTCTACGCTCCCGCCGTATGTCGCAACTCGCCCGCCACCTCCTCATATGGAGTCAGAAGCATCTGAGGTCGCTTCGAGCCATTATATTCCGGGAGACCTGAACTGTGCAGCCGACGAGCTCTCACGGCTTCAGCCTCTTCCGAGAGAATGGAGACTCCATCCCCAGGCGGTCCAGCTGATTGGGATCAGTTCGGGGACCAATGGCGCCACCAGGGGGTGGCCAGGGGTGGCCGTGGCCACCCCTGGCCGACTCCTGGCCACCCCACTGGCCACCCCACTGGCCACCCCAATGGCCAGTAAAAAATTTAGTAGCATCAGTTATGCATTTCATCCCTAATGCACAGCCAGGCAGGCAAGCTGATCTAGACTTTCGATCGCACACAGTAGCCCGCCCCTCCGTACATGCCGCTGTTGCGCGCTCAGACAGCAACAGCTCAGCGCGTGCCCGTCGGTCAACAATTTTAAAAGAAGTTAAGAAAGAAGACGAAGACTACCGGTAAGTAAATAAGTAAAACATATTCTTTAGTAAAAGAAGACGGGGAATTATGTGTCGTGACTTGCTTTTTAAGTGCCAAATGGTTACAGTATACTGTTACAACAGCTTTTTGATGCGTCTTTGACATGTTTTGACAAGAGTTACCTAGCTAACGTCGTTAGCTGGTGCATGTATATGTGTAACGGAGTTTAAATAATGCTGTTAAATTCATGAATTAATTGGGAAAACTCGACATTGGCTGTTGCATCACTGGCATTTGTGTGCGTGATATTGCGGGCGGAGCTACGTCACCACCAGCAGAGTCTCACATCTCTCGCTGCTGGGAAGTCGCATCAATAACAGCTGCGTCATAAAAACAGAGTTTAGATTGTTTTCAAGTGCAAGATTGGACTTTATAAACTACACACAAGTTTACTTCATGTGTCTGTTAGTTCCTAGTTTTGTCAGTCGAGTCATAGGCTATGTGTTATTTGCAATGATGAAATGGAGTGTGTATTATTATTAACCTGCTTGTGAACTCTGTTTATTTCATTTAAGAAATTCATGCAAAGTGATGCAATGTCCGTTAAATATAACACAATAAACCAAAGTATATCAGTAGGAGTTTCCTTAAGTCTTTCTGATAGTTTTCTTCAGGCCGGTTTACCCATACGGAAATGTAATATATGTACATAGCCTAGGTATATGAAATATACATATATGAAATATATCCACATATATAAAATATATATACCCATATATATGCCCATATATAAAACCTATTAGAAAATGGAACAATTGACATATAAAACCAGCCCATATATTTGATGTATGTATAATAGTGTTTTTTTACATACATGTCACATATATAATTATCAGTTTTCAAATAGAATTTGTGTAATATTTGTTTTGTTTTTATGAGCTGGTCAAGAAGAGGTAAAATAATAATAAATAATACATTTTATTTATAAAAGATTCGAAAATGAGATAGAAATTGAAATGAAATGTGGATAATGAGATATAAATTGAAATGAAATGTGGATATGTAGACTTGATCTGTAGACTTGAAATAAATAGTTAAATAGTTTGGCATATATAAATTAAACATATCGGTGACATATATGGTCAAAACATACAGTATTATATAAATTATAATCATATACATCATATTAATATATGTCAATATACTCATTTAATATGGCAAATTTATATATGTTAAAAACCTATATCAACATATATGTAGAGATACCGGTATGTATATGTGATAGCAATATATTGTCTTATATTTAACATATATGACGCCGTCACTAGCGATATAGGGATATGTCATATATTACATTTCCGTATGGGTTACTACAACAGTAGAATACAATTCTGAAATGATGGTTTATAGTTTTGGTGTGCCACCCCAAGATTTTAAGTGGCCCCATATGGCCACCCCTATGAAAAATTTCTGGAGGCGCCACTGTCGGGGACGCACAGGTAGACCTGTTTGCCTCCCACGACTCGTCCCACTGCGCCCAGTTTTACTCCCTGACCGAGGGCACGCTCGGCACGGACGCTCTGGCGCACAGCTGGCCCCGGGGCCTCCGCAAGTATGCGTTTCCCCCAGTGAGCCTTCTTGCACAGACCTGTGCAAGATCAGGGAGGACGAGGAGCAGGTCATATTGGTTGCGCCGCACTGGCCCACCCGAACCTGGTTCTCCGAACTTGTACTCCTCGCGACAGCACCTCCCTGGCCAATTCCTCTGAGGAAGGACCTCCTTTCTCAGGGACGGGGCACCCCTTGGCACCCTCGTCCCGATCTTTGGAACCTCCACGTGTGGCTCCTGGACGGGACGAGGCAGGTTTGAGTACCCTACCACCAGCGGTGGTGGCTACCATCACTTCCGCTAGAGCGTCGTCCACTAAGACAAGACATGCCTACGCGTTGAAGTGGAACCTCTTCGTCTTTGGTGCTCTTCTCACTCAGAAGACCCCAGATCATGCCCGATCAGTGTCGTGCTTTCCTTCCTGCTGGGTTGGAGCGAAGGCTGTCTCCCTCCACCCTGAAAGTATATGTTGCCGCTATCGCCGCACATCACGATGCAGTTGATGGTAAGTCCGTGGGAAAGCACGACCTGGTCATCAGGTTCCTGAGAGGAGCGAGGAGACTACAGCCTCCTCGCCCTCCTCTCGTTCCCTCTTGGGACCTCTCGGTGGTACTAAATGCCCTGCAGAGTGCTCCCTTTGAGCCTTTGCAATCAGTGGAGCTTAAGTTCCTGTCAATTAAGACAGCGCTCCTGGTTGCTTTGGCCTCCATCAAGAGGGTAGGGGACCTGCACGCATTTTCTGTAGACGAAGCGTGCCTGGAATTCGGGCCGGCCTTTTCTCACGTGATCCTGAGACCCCGGCCTGGATATGTGCCCAAGGTTCCCACCACTCCCTTCCGGGACCAGGTGGTGAACCTGCAAGCGCTGCCCCTGGAGGAGGCAGACCCAGCCTTGGCATTGCTCTGTCCAGTACGCGCCCTCCGTGCTTACGTAGACAGAACGCAGTGTTTCAGGACCTCAGACCAGCTCTTTGTCTGTTATGGTGGGAAGCTGAAGGGAAAGGCTCTCTCCAAGCAAAGGTTGTCTCACTGGATAGTGGACGCCATTGCTTGGCTTACCAGCAGCAAGGTCGACCGTGCCCCCTTGGTGTGACGGCCCACTCCACCCGGAGTGTGGCCTCCTCTTGGGCTCTAGCGCATGGCGCCTCGCTAACAGACATCTGCAGAGCTGCTGGCTGGGCGACACCCAACACATTCGCCAGATTCTATAATCTCCGAGTGGAGCCAGTGTCCTCCTGTGTACTCGCTTCAACCAGCCGGTGCTAGGACCCGCTCAGGTGTCTTCGCTTGCTCGCCATTCCACTCCACGGACTGGATACGTGCGATATTCCTCAGGTGAGCCTGATAAGCCCTGAGTTCCTCCAGCGCTGTTGACGTCAACGCCAGAGTTATGCCTCCGGCAGCTTTCGCGTTGGCTAGGTGCCTCCATGTGCATGGTTCCCCCGCTGGGCGACCCCCACGTGTGTATTTCCACTGTAAGCCTCCTTCGAGCATGTGTCTTTCCCTTGGCAAGCCAGTCTGCCACCCCTGGGGTTGAAATACTCCACCCTACGGGCTGGACACCCCAGTGTTCTCCGTATGCACCCCCCTCCGGGTCATATGTGTTTTCTTAAGTCCCCCCCCTTCGGGCGGGCACTGATTGCATATTTCCACTGTGATATGCTTCCCAGTGTACCTTGGTATTCCTGTTTTAAGTAGGAGTCCTTCGTCCGTGCTAGTCTCACGACAGGGAGCTCAGACTTACGCAGGGCACTGGAAGACAGCCGAGGTGGCGTGATTGGACTGGGAACCCCATTCGTCGTCATTCGACGTAACTCGAAGTGACAACGAAAGGGAACGTCTCGGTTACGGATGTAACCCTCGTTCCCTGAGTAGGGAACGGAGACGTTACGTCTTCCTGCCACTTCCGCTGTACCGCTGGAACAGCCTGAGTTCAGCTTGGCTCCTTCAGCGAAGAAACATATCTGCATGTTGCCGGCTCACTTCCTTATATACCCACACAGTGGGGCGGAGTTATGCTATGCAAATTCAGCAGACCCATGGCATTTGCTTGCCATTGGCTCGTTTTATTAATATTCGAAGAGGATAGGCTTCTAAGCGAACCCCATTCGTCGTCATTCGACGTAACGTCTCCGTTCCCTACTCAGGGAACGAGGGTTACATCCGTAACCGAGACGTTACGTTGAGTCACCTACAGTGGAAGTTTTATTATGAGTAACCTAAGATGGCAGACTTTGCGACACTATTTAAAGAGCCCAATAGCAATTCGCCTACCCATGTCTGGGTGCAGTGTCTGCTACAATTTCATTAGCGCCAACTGAACAATGCACAACATGCTGAGAAGACCTCTCTGACCCTTGCTGTTCACTCATACAAATTAAACCTTTGCTTTTCTCTTATTTATGTAACAAAAACCATGTGATCTGTATTTATTTTTAAAATATTCAAAACAAAATTAAATGGATAGTTTGAAAAATGAAAATTCTGTCAGTAATTACTCACCCTCATGTTGTTCCAACCTCGTAAAACTTTCATCTTCGGAACACAAATTAAGATATTTTTTTATGAAATCTGAGAGCTGTCTCATTCCTCCAGGGATTGAAACTTGCCGGCCCAGAAAGTTATTAAAGACATCGTTAAAATAATCCAAGTGACTATAGTGGCGGTATGTTTATCAAGCGATGAGAATACTTTTTGTGTGCAAAAAATAAACAAAACTAACAACTTTATTCCACTATTCATTATCTTCTCCGTGGGCCTGAGTGTGTTTACGTAGTATATCTGCGCAGCGCTTCTGTGTTCAAAAATATCTTAATTTGTGTTCCGAAGATGAACGAAAGTCTTACGGGGGTGGAACAACATGAGGGCGAGTAATTACTGACAGAATTTTCATTTTTGGGTGAACTATCCCTTTAAAGCCTGCTTACTTCTCAGTCAGCACATATTTCAACTTATAATCAAACAGACTTATGAATTAGTTCACCCAAAATTTAACTTAGTTTTGATGGTCCCTTTTGAACATTATTTTGACTATATATAGTTGTTTGTGTTGTGAACCATCCTAGTTTTGTGGTGTTCTCTGGATTAGTGGGAGTTGCTTGCAGATATGTGCAATGTGGTGCATTGTGGGAGTTGTTGTTTTCCATAAATGCACCCTAAAGTTACTTTCTGTCTTTCCACGGTCAAGAAGGCACCAAATACTAAATTAATGTTACATTTCCACTACATATATGACCCACTTTCAATAAAGATTAATGTTCCCACGGGTGAAATGTTAATTAATGTTCCTTTTTTGTCTTGTACCTTTTTTGTTGTCGTAGTTAACCTCATTAGCTCCCATGACAACTGATCACCAACACCTGTCCCTCATCAGCCCCCCTTTAAAGGGATAGTTCACTTTAAAATTCTGTCATCATTTACTCACCCTCAAGTTGTTTCAACCAGTATTAATTTAGTTCTTCTGCTGAACACAAAGGAAGATATTTTGAAGAATGTCAGTAACCAAACAGTAGACCGTACCCATTGACTTCCATAGTAGGAAAAAAAATACTATGGAAGTCAATGGGTACAGTCTACGGTTTGGTTACTCTGACATCCTTCAAAATATCTTCCTTTGTAGAAAGAAATTCATACAGGTTTGAAACAACTTGAGGGTGAGTATATGATGACAGAATTTTCATTTTAAAGTGAACTATCCCTTTAACTGTTTATTTAAACCTCTGTGCTTCAGTTGTTGTTTGTCGGTCATTGCTCCTGCATGTGTGTTCCTGCCGTTGCTCTCTAGCCTGCTCTCTGTGGATTGTAGGCTACTCTTGTTCTTTGATTATCTATTTTAATGTTTTTTTTTGTTAAACTTTTGTGCTTGCATTTGGATTCTCACTCCGACTCATACCTGCTCACACGTAACACACTGATTCCATTATCTTAAATCCCTTAATTTGTGTTTGAAAAATAAACTAATCTCTTATGGAATTGGAACAACATGAGTAAATTATGACAGAAATAACCATTTAATGTAAAGTTTTACATGCTTTACTTATAAACCTGGTTTTTAAATAAGCCTTGTGTTTTCAGTGGTGCTGTGGCACTCTGACCTTTTCATGTGAGGTTATAGGCAGGATGCATTCTGACAGAAGCAGGTGCTATGGCGCCAGGACTGACTGGGAAAGTTCTGATATGGCAATAGACACTCAAAAATAAAAGTGCCAGGATGAACTAAAAAGGGCTTTTTGCAGCAATGCCACAGAAGAACAAATGTTTTTGCTCTACAAAGAGTGCAGTGGGAAGGTTCCATGGATTTGAAAGATTCTCCTTGGAACCGTACACCCTGACAAAGATCCATTTAAGAACCTTTATTTTTAAGAATGAAAATGGAGAACACTTCACACAGAAGCATGTTACCCAAAGAGTCTGCACACTTCGCTTCCCTTTACACAGGGACAGGTGGTCTGAGGGACAGTAAGCTCTGTTTAATCCAAGTGCCTGCTTCAAGGGCTGTGAACACAAGAGTGCTGATAACTGACGATATGTTCTCATTATATCCATCCAAATCAGATGAAGGCCGTGTGATCATGCGTGTCTTTCAGTATTGGGTAGTAACTGATTACATGTAATCTGCATAACGAAATCAGATTCCAAAAATAAAGTACAAAAATTGATAACATGATTAAATGTTATTCTCACAATGGCAGTAAATTATTCATAATTCATTGATTCTCCTTTTGTTATATTTTTAAATTTCCTTTCTAAAATAAAAGCCTGCACCTTATACATTCAGAGGGTCATCCAGAATTGCACACACACACACACACATACCAGCCACTACTGAAAACCGAGACACACACAGCATTTGACCACTGGATTTACAGAAATCATTTCACTCTTAACAAGTGTTTTCTCAAAATAGCAACATTGCATATTTAATCAACTCCTGACAAACACATTAATAATTTGAATTATCACACAAATTTATGTTATTTCATATTTACATGTAAATGTAATGCAGGAACTCTCTTGTCAGCGGAACCTCTTTGCCACAATACTTGAAGTACCCACTGAGATTTGAAGGTACTGGTTAATGGTCACATGACAATAAAATTAAATATTTAATTAATTTAAACTTTAATGATTTAATTACTTAATAGCTTTACATTAAACTCACAAACCCCCTGCAGTTCCATCACGAACCCCAGTCCCTGACATAATGCAATATTTAATGTACTTCATGTTGTTGATTACTTAGACTAGAAGAGATCTTCTTTCTCTTTGTAGTTTTATATCAATATAGTACAATATTATCATATTCAAATCAATGTGATAAACGAGGTCAATAGTAATCTAAAAGTAATCAGATTATATTACCTTAAATGTGTAATGTATTACTAACTTTGTCATGTAATTTGGCAGCACAAATTGTAGAGAATAAATCTGCAGAAAGCTTAGTAACTATAACATAATTCCCAAGAATCAAATGACTGACCTACCCAGATTTATGATGTGTGGTTTATGTTTATAGATTAGATGGTGCCCTCTGCTGTTCCTTCATGTGCATGCACAGTGTCCCCACTAGCTGCATTAGAAAACAATATATCAAACTAAGTGCTCGAGCTTCTCTCAGAACTGAGCCTTTTGTGCAGTTACTTCCAACTAACTCTTTCAAAGCCATTCGAGTGATGTATGTCATTTCCCCTCAAGTTTATCACATTAACTTTCAACATGATCCAACATTGTCTGACAAAACTGAAAATGCCCAAATAAGTTTCTTCCCTACATTTTCCCAAAGTTATTTAAAAATGTTATTCATTTAAACATAACATATTTATTTGTGTGAAATGATGATAGCACAAGCACACCTTTCAGTTTGTGAAATATTGTGAACACGTACTCTTGATAAGTTAACTAAGCGATCCGGTATATGTTCAAAAACCATGTCTTTATTAAGCAAATTCTTCACAAAAATTGTGAGGATTTACATGCATAATACATTCTTATTACATGAGATACAACCGAAAACAAATTCGATTTCAATACAAAAATATACACATATAAACACAAATACTATGAACAGCATTATTATATATGTTCAATGTGTAATGCTTCTATGCAGAAGACTCTGAGTTTAATTGTGCTGTGGTATTGATGAGATCTCTGGGTAAAGTCTCTCTTGCCTCCTGCATGCGCTTATGGGCCCTCTGAAACGCTTCTGAAATCACAAACACAGACCGAATCAGAAAAGAAATCCTGCAAAATCTGATATATTGTCATTCTGTACTTCTGTAAACTAGATTTTTACATTTTCTGAAGTCTGCACAACGATGCCAGAGTATCTTGGGTGGTAAGTAAGGCATTGCTGGACGGTTGCTGAAATCAACCAAAATTGATCGTGGCCCAAATCAAGAGCCCACCAAGTCACTATGATATTCTGGTGTATAGCTATTGTATGTTTTGGGTTCTCCCTTAATGTACATTTAAAATTGCGGTCTCATTTACTGTTTCACAGCAAAATTTTGCGGACAAAATCCAGTCATTCTAATAGGATTTTGAGCAATTTAGTTTATTTTCTAGTTGGTCACGTAAATTTGCCACACTGACCAACAGAAAGTATCTTAGTTCGAAAGTGACTGATGTGTGAACAATGTTTTATACATCTCTACACTAATGGCCTTCTTTTGCCTGCAAAATTACCCTACAATTTCACTTACGTTACTGCCTTTTTTTTTGCTAATGTGACTGCATTCAAGACTTTTTTGGTAATTCTGCTGTAACACCAAAGCTGCTGCTTTTCACACTGTCGTACTTACAGAAACCAAGGCCCAGTTGTTCAAAAGTAATCTGATCGGATTTCGGCTATCAAATCTTGAAAATGTCTTGTTCAAAAGAAGAAGGGAAAAAAAATATTCGTATATCAGATTAGATCACAAAATCCAATTTTGGTTTTGATCTGGATCAAATCATCTGTTTGTGTTGTTTAAAACTTTTTAGTAAGATTGGGATACATTTGATTAAAAAACAGGATTATCCTGATCCGAGAAGAAGGGTTGATTTTCAGGCATGTAAACTCAATGTAAACAAAAATGTAATAAAACTCTAAAACTGGTTAAAAAAAAAATACAACATTTGAATCATGTAATATATACATACATTTTTTATTTTATTTTGTTCTTGATTAGTTTAACCGTTAGTATTAAATTAGAAGTAGCCATTAGACCTAGAAAGTTTCTAACAACGGCCTACCTTATTGAATGTATATTTGTTCATTTTTGAGGGTCACATGAGGGGCTAAAGGGAGCCCCTAAAGGGAAATGGTAATGGGAGGAAAAATATGAGATTTGAAAAATGAATTTTTTTATGCTTTTGCGGTCTCTCACAAATGTCTGCATTCCCCCAAGAAACTGTGTTCAGAAAACTTTGCAAATGAATGCAAAGTTTCTTAGGGAAATTCAAACTTGTGCAAAATAATTATATGTGCATTCAAATATATAATTTTTACCCCATTTCATATATTTTTTTTATCATCATGTCCTTTAAGTGCTACCGTAGAGGTAATTATATTATAATTCATTTACATGACTTTTTAAGTCGTTCATGATTACAGCATAATTATTTTATTAATATTATTATTGATTCACAAATACCAATTCCCAGCTATTTCTACCCGATAAAATATTTTATAGCTTGACATAAAGATTTAACATATACTCGTTATATAAATTCCTATTACTTTTTTAAAGATTTTATTAATTTACACAACTTCTCAAGGTCTAGGAATCACACTTTTAAAATTCCCTCATATATCCAGGTTTTCTAGAGACGCATGGGAACCCTCAACTGAAAAAATAGTTGTTGAGGGAGAAAATCGAGAAATGAGATGTCATATAACATTTAGATTTTAATCTGTTTTAATGTATTTGTTTTGTCATATTTTAAGTAATTTTATATAATAATATATCTAAGGCATCCTGCGGCCCCTTAGGAAGTGCACCCAAGTTGGTCCTGGCCCCCTTGTTGAGAACCAGTCTAACAATGTCATTGCAAATCCATTTGTCTTTTGTATCAGAAGTAGCATGAGCGCTTAAAATACATCTGAAATAGAACAGGGCATCAGTTTACCGTCGGGAATTTGTCATGTTGTGTCGCGTTGCATCCAGTAGAGAGCATCACTGATTATAATGGGTTCTATTTGCTTTTGTCGTGCTGCACCGCTCGCTTCTCGTGTAGACACAGTGTAAGGTGAACCATTACTTTTCTTAGCAATCAGACTTACAAATTTCATTGGACAAAATGACTGAATCCTCAACAAAAGGCATGATTCGAGGTATCACTAATTCCCGTAGCATAAACAGGTTGGGACTAAATAAGTGGAACAATTAGGGGGTTGTTAAAATCCCTAACCCTAAATATGAACATTAACTTACCTTGCAATTACCTCAGCAAACAGCACTAATTAATAGCAATAAAAGTCCTATCTGAAGTTATTTAGACCTGCCTTACCCAGAACATTATACACAGAGCCCTGCTGACTGTGGCCTCCCAACTGATCCAGAACAGTCTGTCTCCTTTTCTTCAGGGTGCTGGCATCAATAAAAGCCCTGAATAAAGTACAACAAGCACTTACAATCTCAAATAGTACTGCTGCAGTAACAAAATGCATGATTCACTGATTGTGTTGGCCAACCTGGCATGCTGGATACAATTAAGAGTAAAGGTCACACTTCCAGTGGTTTGAGTGCGAAAGCCAAAGCGACTCAATCGCTCTCCCTAAAAATAGAAGCAAAGTGAATTAATGGACATGCTAATACAAATCTTCACAGCACAAAATGTATAATGAGTCACCTTGAAAGTGCCAGGTACTCTGACATAACTGATGTCCTCGAGTTCAGGTGCTCCGCCGATGAAGAAGCGTCTCAGTTCAGCCACCGTGCCGGGCTGGAGGGGTCTCCATGTGCGACAAGTCATTCTGTGACGCCCTGAGAGCATAAAGCCACTATTGAACAAGCTGATGCAAATCTAGCCTACTTTAATATACCTACTTGTACAAAATTATTTGTAATACAGTTCATATATGATATCCAGAGCCCAGTTAATATTTACTTGAATCCTGCAGTTATTATGCTGATTTTAATTGTATGTGATATTTTGAAACATTATTACAATGTAAAATACCTGCTTTCAGTTTTCTTATTATCAATATCTTTATAGAACGTTAAAAAAACAGCATGTATTTGAATTATAAATATTATAATGAATGGTTGTATGTTTTCCAGTTTGACCATGCCACCTATCCTAATTATCCTATTTTTTTAACTCCCAAAAGTTCAATGATTCTCAAATGCAGGTTACAAATTAGGGCATTAGTATAGTACAGTATACAGTACTTCATTTCAAAGACATGTTTGTCCTACTTAGTGTTGAGGAAATTACATTTTAACTTAAATTGGTGTTACAATTTGATGCTGTCACTTTCATTTTGAACCTGCTTATGGTTTTACCAGGTAAATTAAATTACCCCCACCCTCCCCCACATAAAAAAAAGAAAAGGAAAAGAAAACAAAAAAACCTATTAATGTTTATGGTGCCAATATGTCACTCACATCAAAATTTGACTCACAAACCAAATATTTGCTTTGTAAATTTGGTTATGCATCATTAACACTAGAACGGCCATGAAGGTAATTTTGACCGTTTAAAATTTTATATCTGCAATAACTTTGTTGAAAAGATAAATAAAACCCTGTTGGTACCTGAATTTTCCTAAAAGTGTCTGTATTTTCATATAAATTACACATAAGAAAAAAAACAAAAAAAATTTACCTATTTCGGCCATTGACGGTCATATTGACCGCACTGAATTTTGCGGTATTCTTTTGTTACATTTTTCGTGATTGACCTTTGCCTCTCTCACTGTCAACAGAAAGGTCAGTAGCGTTCCTGAGTGTTTGCATATATGCTAATTTCTACAAACAAAAAGTATATTACCGGTAGATTAAATTTGTTGATCAGAAATAGGCTAATAATACCTGACTACGTTATCTATTTACGTAGATATTCTCTATTATATACGAGTTATTAGACTATTTTCTTTGTTATTATATTAAAATAAAATGTTTTATAACTAAATAAGATACTTTTAGTTGTTATTATCTTGATCTGAGTTGTTGAATTGATATGGAAATATAGCCTATCTGTTGTGAATATGCAATAATTACAGTAGGCTACTAATGATATTATTATTTATAAATGCAAAATTAAACCTGTTTAAAAGTACAGTTTGGTGTTGTTTTGTTTTTAAAAGATATCCTAATACAATAAATGCATTAATCTCTCAATTGGGTATTTATCATTAAAGATATACAGTTTGGAATCTAGATGACCGCTTGTGGCAGTTCTAGTAGTTCAAAAGAACAATTCATTGATGAATTGAACATCACTATATCACACCATGCAATACTTCAAAACAAAAGACTGTCCGACTCCTACCTGGCGTTGAGGGAATGACCAGGAATCCATAGCCCTCAGTTCTGTAGCGCTGCCAAAAATCCAGTGAGAGAACTTTGAAATACAGCACAGGCCACTGGGATAATGACCCTGCACAGAACATCAGCACCTGTGTTTATTCACTGAAAATGCATCAGCAATGGTACTTTATTTTTATATCAGGTGGTTATCTATGTAAAGTATTTTTTCCATTCTTTAGTTACAGATATTCTGAGGCAATCAAAGATCTCACCATCAGATTCATCTTCTTTATGGAAGAAAGTCTCAAAGCTGAATGGATAGGAGAAGAGGGCAACATCCTCCTATAAAACAGGGAACATGCTTACCACAGTTACATGAACACAGAGCCAGTTGATGGGGTCAACTAAAATGACGGATTACCTTTCCCATGCTGCGAGTGCGACATGTCTGAGTCACACCAGACAGACACTGAATGGGAACACTGGACCAACCTGAAGAACAGAGAACAATCTCAACACAATGAATTACTGACAGAAAATGCACAAAACCGAAATAAAGTAAAACTTGAAATGTCTGAATGTCATTTCATTGGTTTACCAATCAGCATGCGTGTTCTTTTTTTTTCTTTTCTTTTTGAAAAGAATAACTATTGTTTTATCATTTAAAACTTATCAAACATTTTTGTGAAATGCTTTGCTTGGAAAGTGTGCTTGTGCTTTCTTTAAAATAAATGTCACTTCGTTAGATTTTGTCATCAAAAGCATTGTCTTGTACATTTATAAGGGTGGCTTAACTGTTTAAATAATGGTTGCCACTGTGTGTATGAGAGTAGATCGACTTACTGTTTGGTAAATCCAGGAAGAAGTGGATGTAAAGATTGTCATACTCATAACCCTGAGCAGAAACTAAAAAGATAAATTGCCATATTATGATACGTACAGTAACATTTGAGACCCAGTTAAAAATGTCAAAAGCATTGGAGACACTGTACAATTTAAGCATGCATATAATGTATTGATGTTATACTGCCCTGTAAATCTGGCCTCATTTTTAATTTATGATAACTGTTATACTCACCAATCTCTCCATTTACAATCAGGCGAAGTATCCCTGGAGGTGGCTAAAATACGTTTTTGGAGAATCAGAATGAAAGGTTTACCTTTTTTATTTGGATTATAATTTAAACAGTTTTTTTAATACTATGACACCATGGGTTTGGATACGAATTCTAATTCTTACCATCTCAAAGTCTTGGCCAACCAGGCTGTTGAGGTAATCTTTGTGACGTGTGTACAGCTAAAAAGAAAGAAAGAGATGTGTGTGAATGATGAATCCACCAGACAGGGTTCAGCAATCCAACAATGAGCCTTGGGTCAGCCAATGAATTCCATACTGCTCCAGGGACGCTCTCTGTACAGTAAGTCCAGTTTGAGATGCTTTGATGAACAGAGTTTCCTAAAAAGTAACCAAGAATTGTCACACTGGGACTCTGTTCCAAACTGTGTAGGTAGACTCCCCAAGCGAAGGGTGATGCTAACAGTCAAGCTCCAAATACTGTTGTAGTATGTATTCATATTTTAAATTAGCTTTTATTTTATTTTATTTTAATTTTAGTTAAAGTTTTAGTAATTTTCTTATTTGCTTTTATATTTTAGTACTTGCACTTAAACCTATTTTATTTCAGTTTCCTCAGTTGTAACATTTCTATTTTCTTCCATCTAATATTTATATTTTGTTTCATTTCAGATAATAAAAAATATTTTTAATCAATTAAATAAAAGTGTCAACAGAAAAAAGTTCAATCTAATTTGTGACATTTTGTGAATCAACTATGAGTGACTCGTATTTGTGTAGCGTGTGTGCATGACCGTTTCCAGTCATTGTTAAGGAGGAGTGTTTCAAGTCAGTCACATATGAGATTCCATTTCAGCTCTCTAGGGTTTGGAACAGGAGCTAAACGTTTAGACCAGGGGTGTCCAAACTTGGTCCTGGAGGGCCACAGTCCTGCAGAATTTGTATTGAGACAAGCTGGAGCTAAATGGGACACCCCTGGTCTAAACCGTGTGATAAACCACCAATCCTGAGCAATGGGAATTGGCCATACATCTCTGTACATGCGCTGCTCTCTCTCTTTCTCCTCCGCATGAATGTCTGATGAGGCATTCTCCAGATACAGCCTCCACACCTCCCTCTTCTCCCCCTCTGTTTCCAGCCTGGAGTGAAAGACAGTCAAATACACTTTGACTTCTTGTAATCACAATGAAGTCATCCCCACATTATTCTAAAGAGAAATTGATAGAAATCGCTGGGTCTTGCCTGTAGGCTCCTCTGTTGTTGTTAAAGTCTGGTTTTAATGTGATTACTCCATTACCGTCTGCTTTTATTGTGCATAATACATATTCATTCTCTTTCAGGCCCAACCTATAAAACACAGTCAGTTCAGTCAGTTGATAGATCAGATCTCCTTCTCTTGCCAACTGGACATCATTGTCTGAACGTCATTTCACATTACTTTAAAAGACTCATATTATAAAAATCTAATTCTTGAACTTAAGAGTAAAATAAAGGAGTTTGTCTGTAACGTTTCTGAAGATAATTTGCATAGAAGTCTTAAAGGTGCAGTAGAACAATTGGCCAGCTGTTTGAAAATAGTGATATTAAACTACACAATGCATTTTGGATGCAAAATACCTTAAATAACATTATAAGTGGACCTCAAGTTAAATTAATTATAATAAAATGTATGATGTGACCCCTTTAGGTGGCTAATGAAGAGTATCATTGTCTCACTTACTTCCCAGAAGGTCCAAGATCTCCCATGATGTGCATGGTCTGCACTGGTGTGTTGATGATGTGGCTGTTCTTTATGAACTCCTCTGAAGGCTCCCATGTGATTAAACGCGACTTGGGAACATTAGACTCTCTAAATTATGTAAAAAAAAGACATAAAAATTATGTACAGGTAAATCTTCTAAACTTACAAAATATGACACATCTTTTACAGAAATTGTACACTTACACAGGACGTCTCTCTTGTCTCCTGTGTCTAACATTGGCCATGCGTTCTGCTAAGAAGGTTGGTGTTGACTGAGCTGGGGTCAGCATACTTTGAGCTTGCTGCCAATAAAATCACAACTTCAGAAAGCTATAAAACATATATATATATATACTGTTGAATCTCACCAAGCCTGTCGAAATCATATCTGGGTAATTTTTCACCGCAAATATTTATTTATTAGTAAGACATTCGATTTTGCTTAAAGTCAAGCATGAAACGGAAGTTGCAATAGTCTTTTCTTCCCTATTGTGACGTTTATCCAAGTGAAATGTAGGACGGATGATTTTCTCTATCGGGAACTACTGTGGTTTGCTATTGCTGTGATGTCATGTGAGTGACAGGTTGATCCTGCCCTTGTGTCAGTGAACACAACATCAGAAAAGAGATGAGATGTCGTTGCAAGAGGAAAGGGAAGTTATTTTGATTAAGGATTACGAGGGCACATTAATTAAAAATATATAATCTGCATGGATAAATAATTTATAATAAATAATAGAATATTCCATATAAAAATACAATTCAACAATTTTGATTCATGGTGACTTTAAGGAAAATAAAGCCTAATTTAGAAACATTAAGATATTGGGCCCTATTTTAACGATCTGAAACGCAAGTGTCAAAGCACAAAGTGCAAGTAACTTTGTGGGCGGATCCCGGCGCTGTTGCTATTTTCCCAGCGGGATAAACGACTCTTGCGCCTGGCGCAAATCTAAAAGGGGTTGGTCTGAAGTAGCTTCATTATTCATAGGTGTGGTTTGGGCGTAACGTGAAATAAACCAATCAGAGCGTCCTCTCACATTCCCTTTAAGAGCCGGCGCGCTTGTTCCATGCGGATCGCTATTATAACGGCGGATTTGCCAGCGCACGCCAGGAGCAGTTCACAGCCAAAGAGACCGATGTTCTCGTCAGGACCGTAAAACACAGAGAAGTGACATTGGGGATGATGGGAGAAACCCACCCAAATTAGCTTCGGTTAAACAGGCGTATAATTTGGGTAAATGTGTAGCCTAATCTAGATTTTTTTTTTTTTTTATCTAGATAGATCTTTTTCACATCTTCACGGACACAACAATGATTTCCCTCGTGTGTTAATATTTTTCCTTGTAATAATGTATGATTTGCAAAAATGAAAACTGCTGCGTCTGTTTATAATTATTAGAGAATCAAAGTGGATGCGCGTTAACACGTTACATTATGGCCAAGCACGCGCCCTTAAAATACCATATCACTAACGCGCAACACGCCACTGTCTTTAGACTGTTTTTTCCTGGTCAGTGGCGCAATTGCTTTCTAAAACTGGAAAATAGCACCAGGGCAGTTTTGCGCCAGGACACGCCTCCTCTTTGAGCTGAAACGCCCCCGCGAGCGCAAGTTCATTCCCTAATTTACCGACGTGCGTCTGTGGAGGGAAAAGTCCGCTGTGCGCGGGTGCAAAATAGGAATGATACATGCGTCGGTGTACAAAGTTAATTGCGCTGGGTGCAAGATAGGGCCCATTTTGTATTGTGACATTATTTTTATGAGAATTCTTAATTTATCATATTGTCATGACAATGCAATGCACAATGAAAAATATCCTCAAATAGTTCACCCCAAAATTCTTTCTTTCTTCTGTGTAACACAAAAGAAGACATTTTGAAGAATGTTGGTAACTGTTGATAACTGGTAATAGTTTAGATTTCCATTGACTTCCATTGTATGGACACAAATACATTAAGATGTGTAACAGTGACACTTTAAGTGAGAAATAAAGGGTTGCACTTTATTTTACAGTAAGTGTACTTATCTAAGAAAGTACTGGGTAATATAAGGTAACTACATGCAGTTAAGTTTAGAGGTAGGTTCGGGGTTAGTACCTAGTTATTGTAATTACTATAATGGGGAACACTATAAAACAAACCGCTACCAACATTTCTTTTCTTTTCTTTTTTTTTTATGGTGAAATATGACCTGGATAGGTTTCTTTTAAGTTAAAAAAAGAAAACAGTAGTCAACCAACCTCTTCCCATTTGGAAAAGCGATCAAAGTCTGTGTAGCTGAAAATGCGCTGGTTTTGCCTTCTTTTGGATCTTTCAATTGCTGTGATTTCTGTGTGATACTGACGCTCCAGTGGTGTTTGACAGTTTGACTCTGTTTGGTAAAGGTCCACTTCATACTGCACAGGAATAGCAAGCAGAACTCATCAGATACACCATGAAAAAAGGTAACCTGCCGACTATCTAGTAGCACACATCTTTGCCCTCACTAGTCTCCTACCTGACTGAAGAACTTCTCTTGCCAACCAACCACCAGTTCCTCCTCATCAGTGGCTGTGTTAGAATGAGAGAGAGAACATAAACAATATTATCCACAATATACCAGGTAAATAGTTGTGACTACTTTTTAACAGGTTTATATCCATGTCTTTCACATACTGGAGGCTGATTGTGTCTGAGAGCTGAAGGTGTCTAGCTCTATAACTCCTCTTTCCTGCTGAGAAATCATTTGCTGATGAAGGTGTTGAGACAGAGCAGCTGTCGAGGTCACACGCTGTATACGCACTCTAAAAAGTAACAAAAAGGACCATGGTAATACCCTGGTTTTACTAGGCATAATGATACAACAGTACTTTTTTAGTGACTTGGAGTACCATGCATAATGTACGTAAACTATTTAGTAATATTTGTATAATAATTTTTCAAAATCTCTTTTTTTATAAAGAGATTTTGGCAGTATTATGGTGCAGTAGATGAGGCAAACCAGTGGTACTTCGATAATGGAACTGAAATTAATTTACCATGGTTATGCATGGTACTGCATGGCAATTACTGGAATAGCACGGTACTCCCATGTCCAAAAGACATTATCATGTATTTAATACTGAGTATACTTTGTTATACTGCTAGATGTCGGGTACACTCAAGCGACGTGACTTACCGTAAGCGTAAGTTTTTAACTGCATCCCGGGAACGGTAAACCGATTCTCCGGTGTCCGTGCACCAGCCGTCGGCCATATCTGACACTCAGACTCAAAAAATAAAAATCATTAGATTTAGTGCACCATCTGCATCGGTTACTAAAGTTGATACGTTTTTAATAATAAAACTCGGGTAGGACGTACACTCGGGTACACACCAGAGCGTCTCGTTGCATGGTAACACAAACGGAAGAAGCCGGAAGTCAATTGTGCGCATGCTTGGTACGGATATAAATACGCTGTTCTCAAATCAGCCTGAGCTGCTTTCTGAAGCATTGCAAAGCAGCGGGACTAGTAACCACAGCTGATCTAGGAGCAGAAGCGGTTCTAAAAACACTCCACGCTTCACATCCACATGACAACTGCTAATGAACGGGAAGCTGTTCCACATGGTTGTATTTGGTGTTGAACAACGAACAGTTGTTTAGATATGCTTGAGGTCGGTTCTTTTGATATATCGCATGTTACTAATTTAGAAAATTCTACTTCATTTAATGTTTAAATAACGTTGCTGATACTTCCTGAAGGGCAAGTTAGCTTTTTGGTTAGCATGTGCATCTAACTTCTTAACCAGGTTTGCTGTTCTTAGCCAGACTGGTGTTCAGCTGGTTTTGCGTGTCAGTCAGCTGGTCTATCAGACTGACCAGTTGAGAAATAAAAAAACAAAGCCAGACAGTTTGAAACTAGCAAACCTTAAGCTGGTTAAAGCTGTTTATTAAAGCACACCTTACCAAGTTATTAAAGGCAAATATGCAGGTATGGAAAATGAGTATGCAAGTCTTCAGAGTCTCAAACCGAACTAGGAATAGATGTTTGGCTGGACTGAATGAATTATATATCACACCAGCATCTTTAACACAACATGCAGCCTATACTTGCACAAGAGCACTTTTCTTTCCAAGAGACAGTGTTTCAAAGTCAGATGAGAGATTTACCTCTAATAAACTCAAAAAGACATTTGTGTCTAGAGAGCGTAAATATGATGCTGGCAGAGATGATTTTCTCAAATCAACAAAAACACAGAGGAGAGAATCTCATGCAGCTCCGTCTTCAAAAACAGAGAGAAAAGTGTCATCAGATCTTCAGAAACTGAGGTTTGATGATTTCAGTGAGTCAGAAACCAGAAGGATTTTGAAGCATATCCAAAAAGACTCAGAGTCAAATGAAGAACAGTTGGACATTGTGTTCGGGGTGGGCCCTTGTTTGCTGGCCCTCACTCAGGGCAGAAGGAGGCCGAGTCGTCTTTTTGTGAAGAACGGCGAGGGGCCGCAGAGAGATGTGATTTTGAGGGTCTGTCAGGAGGCTCTCAGTCGTGGTGTGCAGATACAGAGAGTCAGTAAGCAAACACTTGACAAGATGTGTGGTGGAAAGGTGCACCAGGGATTGTGTCTGCAGGCAAGTTCTCTTGGGTTTATCAATGTGGAAAGACCAATAACATCTCATGAGGTGAAGAATCACAAGGCATTATGGCTGGTTTTGGATGGAGTGCAGGATCCGATGAATCTTGGTGCAATTTTGAGGTCTGCGTACTTCCTGGGAGTGGATCGGATTGTCTGCAGCATTCAAAACAGGTGGAGTGAAAAGAGGCTTTTTTGTGTGTTTATTACATCATATCATATCTAAATTAAAACAACAAAACAGCCTACACTTTTAACTTTGTATGAAGTCTGTACTATTGATGTTTGCTTCTGATTATTTGCTCTCTTTGTTAGCTGTCCTCTGACGCCCACAGTGAGTAAAGCCAGCGCTGGTGTGATGGAGATCATGGAGGTGTTTGGCTACGGCAACTTGAAAGATATGATAAAGGTCTGGAAGTCGATCCATCCACTTCACCTCCCTGTGTTTACATGTGTGGCCTGTAGAGGGCAGTCAAATAATACAATTGTGGTTTAGTCCAAGGTTTTACAAACTGGGGTCCAGGGATTCCTATAGGGGGCAGCAAAGATGTTTTTGTTTGGAGAAATTAAGTTAAAAAATATATATTTTGCTTTCTTAATACTGGTCGGTAATCACGAGAATAATTGTGTTTTCTTTCTTTTGACATTCAAAGTTTGTGATCAGTCCCTCCAGGATTGTGCGATCGCAAAAATAAAAAGCAAATTCTACTAACGGCCATATTATTTGCGACTGCTTATAATAATTATCCCAGAGGGTGAAAATCAATACTAGCTAATCAAAATGTATAATTCTGAGCTCAAACAAATTGATCAATACATGTTCAAGTGCAGTGAATTCTTCTGTTAAATGAACAGGGATGGATCAGCCACATGGACCACTGGAACTTTGACACCCATCAGGTTATATAAGAAATGGGGTTTTAAAATGAAAGGGAAGTTCCGATTGGTAATATTTAGGCTAATATTTCCAAGTGATCTCTCCAAATCATTAATTTGCCATACTTGTTATTATATTACTAATTATATAAGTAGATAATGATTATTGGTGTTTTTTTTCCTGCAAATCAACACAAAAATGCTGCAGATATCAGAAATATCAGATAAAGTGAAATCATGGTGGGACTGTTTCTTAGTTATAAAAACAAATCTTCAAACAGTGACCGTATAACAGTCAATTAATGTAATGCAGTCATTTATATGCATTACATTAAAATGTATAACTTGTATTAAAACATGACTTTATATTTTAGGAAGGAGGTCATTTGCAAGGTGTTCATCATACATGGCATCAAAACCTTGGTTTAGTTTGCGAATGGAAAATTTGAGAATTATCTGACGAGACCCAAGTTTTCGAAGTTTTTCCATCTGTAGTTAAAGAAAACCGTTGAGGTTTAGACTGTGTCTTTTTGAGAAACATACTGTATCTTTATAGCATTATAACCAATTTTGTATGACATGATAGGTGAAAGCGGAACACGGTTGGCAAGTAGTCGGCACTGTTGGATTAGAGGAAGGCAATCCGGAATCCCCTGTAATGCCATGTTCAGATTTCAAGATATCCAGACCTACACTGCTGTTAATGGGTATGTGTTTTCCAACTTATTCGGACAGATAATTGTTTTGTTCTCTCTGTGTTGTTTAAATGCTAGTCTGTCTCTGTTTTTGCTGCCAGGTGGAGAGGGTGACGGTCTGTCTCCAGAACTGCGTCAGCTGTGTGATATCCTGCTCACCATCCCTCCACGCAGACACCTACACCCTGGAGTAGAATCACTCAATGTGTCTGTAGCCACAGGTATGTGTTCTTTATGTAAATATTGCTCTGAATTGCTGGTATTTACTTAACATTTACCTGTTCGAAATTTGACAGGAGCACAGGTTAGAACCACAGCTCAGGAGGATTTTTAGTATTAAATAAAAAATGAATAAAATCACCTGTAAAGGTTTATTATTGGTTTAAAGTCGGCATGAAACGGAAGTTGCGATAGTCTTTTCTTCCCTATTGTGGCGTATATCTGAGTGAAACTGCTTCTCGAACGAGAAAAAATGAAAGGGTGGGACTTGATTTTCACAATCATATTTGATTGGATCGTTGTGGTTTGCTATTGCTGGGATGTCATATGAGTGACATGTTGTCCCGCCTTCATATCCAAAAACGCGTCATCAGACAGAAGAAATGTCATTGAAAGAGGAAGGGGAAGTTAGAGATTATAAGGGCACATGAATTAAAAATATAATGATGTTCACAGATATAATAAATATTCCATAAAAAATAACTGACCATTTTGATTTCATGGTGACTTTAGGTTAACGCCTCTGCATGCGTCTGTCGGATATGTGTTCACTGTTATAGGCGAGTGTTGTTGAAAGTGTAGAAAATAAGTGTATATACATGCATACATATTCGTATATACTTATTATATATATATATATATATATATAATAAAATCCAAAACTGAACATGGATTATATATATATATATATATATAATATAAAGTAGTTCAGCTGGTCTCTTTTAATGTGTTTCTGTTTTTTCCTTCTTCCAGGCATCCTGCTGCACGCTCTTCTGTCCACACGCACAGGAAGCTGATGATGATGATGATGGTGGCAACAAGGACAAGGCATCAGCATGATTTACTCAGATGTCTCTCATTAGCCCCCTACAGTGATTAATGACTGGATTACTTCATCAATTAACAGTCTGCGAGTCTGGAGAGGCCCATTGATCAGATAAAGAGAGGATGTAGATGCATCCTGGTCAAGTTACTGACTATGACCACCTTGTTTAATACAAGACCTGCACTTTACAGGGTCTCCAATCATCTGGCAAATCGTGCTTCTAAAAACAGAGGTGTAATGTTAAATTATTCATCTTGTTCCTGAAACATGTTAATTAGTTAAGTGCTTTATCACTGTAAACATTTGCCACATGAAAATGGATGAAAATTAAAATTAATTTCATTTTAAATAAATATGCTGTAGATGGTTATTATGTTTACCGTATATATCCTTCTTTGAAAATTCCCATGAAAGCTGAATTATGTAGTTAACTATTTGCAGTTTATATACACAGTTAACCCATGCTGTACATTTTCATTGATGGATTTGGCAGTTGCTTTAAAAAAAATTGACTCGTGGATTCAAGGTATTTATTTATTTATAAGTTTATTTGTATAGGGACAGTACAAAAAAACATGATCCCAGTCAAAGCTGGAAAATATGTATTGCACAGAGTATAGCGAAAGCTAATTTGCATCTCAGGTCCCTAAAAAAGCCTTTCCTAGACAAAACATAAAATAAAAAATTAAAATACTTTTACATACTAAAATTATTACATTTAAATATGCGTGCAGTTCTGGTTTATTTTAAACCACCGCTTTACCTTCAATGTAATGGACTTTATTTCAAAGATTGCCTTAAACTCATTTGGCAACAGGTTCCAGAGTTTGGAGCCCTCAACAACAGAAAAGGCTCTTCTTTGCCCTTGTGTAGTCCTACGAAAAGTAATCCTACAATTCACACCTGCCGAACTCCTAGTGATTCTACTTGTATCATCCTGTCTCTTTATCAATTTACATAAAACAGATGGTGCCTTATTGTGCAAACATTTAAAAATATTTGTTTTATATGACAGGTTTTTTAAATTGATAAAACTTAGCATATTCATTTCAAAAAAAAAAAACATTGCAGTGATGCCATCGAATTGGCTTTTTATCCATTATTTTTATAGCTCGATTATACAACATTTCAATTTTTTTAATTAAGGAATCTCTTGTTTGAGTCCAAACTAATACAGTATGAAATGCGGGACAAGATCATTGCATGCATAAAAAGATGTGCTGCCTCAATTGAAATATATTTTCTAATAAGTCTGAAACAATTTAGATTAATCCTTACCATTTTTGTGAGCTTTTTTATATGTTTGTCAAATTTAAGTTGTGAGTCTAAAACAATACCTAAAAAGTTAAACTCATCTACCTCCTCTATTTCTTTATTATTTACTCGAATTATTACTTTTTCTTTTTGCTTTCTATTAGAAAAACACATAAAGACAGTTTTCTTAACATACAGAGTAAGATGATTTTCCTGGAGCCAAGAAAAGATATCTTTTCCATTTGTTCATTCAAAACTGCAGCAACCGTGGCAGATGACTTAGCCGATGTATAAATTACTGTGTCATCAGCATAAAGCTGACATTCAACATCTGGACAACAACATGGTAGATCATTTGTAAACAAACTAAAAAGTAAGGGGCCTAAGATTGAGCCTTGTGGTAAGCCCATTTTGTTTCTCATAAACAATGATTTTGCATCCTCAATTTTAACACACTGATCTCTTAGATTTAAATAAGAGGTAAACCACTCAATCGAACGTTTACTAAAATTAAATACACTTAATTCAGATAAAAGAATAGTGTGGTTAACTGTATCAAAAGCCCTTTTTAAGTCAATGAATACTGCTCCTATCACATGTCCCTGATCCAAAGAATGTAGCTTTTCCCAAGAAATAACATATAGCTGTTTCTGTGGAATGCTGGGCTCTAAAACCAAATTGATGTTTATGTAGGAAGTTATTACT
Source organism: Phoxinus phoxinus (assembly GCF_949152265.1). Taxonomy (NCBI): domain Eukaryota; kingdom Metazoa; phylum Chordata; class Actinopteri; order Cypriniformes; family Leuciscidae; genus Phoxinus; species Phoxinus phoxinus. Next base: position 38,051,564 of record NC_136878.1, read on the forward strand.
CTCAGATAGTTTATTAATTGTTCAGCTACAACCTTCTCCAAAACTTTTGACATAACCGGCAAGATTGATATTGGTCTATAATTTTAAATCAGGCTTGATTTCAAATTATGAAATCACAATTTATCAGTTCATGCATTCCCTGTGAATCAAACCTTGGTGTTGCTGAGTTGCTACATGTTCTGTTTGACTGGAGCTACATAAATATACAACAACTACTATGCTTTACTCTTCAAATATATCTCTGAGCTTTTTATTTAAAGAGCTTGCAATGCATTTAACAAGTTGGCGTCAAAATGTAGGGGTAGTGCTATACTCTACTATTCAAAAGTTTTGGGACAGTAAATTTTTTAAGAAATTAATACTTTCATATATCAAGCATGCATTAAATTGATCAAAAGTGACGGTAAAGACATTTAATGTCAAAAATTTGTATTTATTTTTATTCCATTTATTCCAAAAATCCTGATTTTTTTATATTTTTTTAAAGGGTTAGTTCACCCAAACATTTTAATTCTGTCATTAATTATCACCCTCATGACGTTCCAAACCCGTAAGACTTTCATTCGTTTTCGAATCTGATTCAATCTTAGAGCTTAGAGCTAAACATCCTAAAACAGTTTTTTTTTTTAAAAAAAACAGTTTTAAAAAAACTGTTTTTAACATGAATAAAAAAAAATAAAAATTGTTACTTGAGCACCAATCAGCATATTATAATGATTTCTGAAGGATCATGTGACACTGAAGATGAGTAATTGCTGTTAAAAATTCAGCTTTGCATCACAGGAATAAATTAAGATATTCCAACAGAAACCAGTTATTTTAAATAGTATTTTGGATCAAATGAATGCAGCCTGTGTGAGAAAATGTAAAGTGACTTTAATGGTAGGCTAGTGGAAATCCTGGTAGTGTTAGCCAGTAAGGTAATGTTCAGTAATACTAGTGCACTAGATACTGCTCTCTGCATTCTGTACTGTTTACTGTAGTTGCAAAAATAAAAAATGTAAACATTATGGGTTATACAACAATAAGCAATAGTTAGCTAACTTGTAGAGCAATGCTAACCAACAAAACAATGACCTCGTGGTCTGATCATAAGATTAGTCAAGAAAAAGACGTTAATTCATGGTTCATTTTTCACAGTGGAAATGAAGGTCATTTCTGAATATATGTACATTGCAGAAATTGAATAAACAATAGGCCATAGAGCGCATAGCTGATGTATTCCAACTAATAAGCAGTACTTAAGTTAGTTCAGCAGGTGGCACTGCATATTAGGTATACTTCTGCGTTGACTTTAGTAGACATAAGCATTGATTTTTATTGCTGTGAGAATTAAAGATGAGGGCTTGACACACGGAGACTGGTGCTAGACCAGTAACATCTAGCAGCATTTACGTAAAGTTCACTGAATAGATATCTCACACCTCCATTTCCCTTCACGCTTCACAGCGAGGTGCTGACTGCAGGTTATGGACCAAGATGGTTTACAATTAAACTAAAATGTGCACGATTTGGCGCGCCTGCGGGGAGCAGGACAGGACGATTAAGCTGCTAATACTATAGACAGTTAGACCTCACTTTCATTTTACCCATAGCTGCAGGGGAGAGGGAGATATTAGATGAGATTGAATGTAATGAAGCACTCTATTGTTTTTACAGGGAAGAATGATCTAAAGGTCTTTGCGACAGAAACTGCTATATGTTGATGTGTCTCATCAAGCACCCAATTTGTTAATCCTTCCAATAGTTAGATGGACAGATCTGTGCATTTGTATTAGTGATCACAATAGATGTCACTGAATGTCAACCCTGTTTGTCTTATGTACCCTAAGCCAAGCAGAATGGCTCAAGCATCCTCTCTTCAGCATTAAGAAGAGATGTGTTCATAGAGTGTGGGACAGTTGTTAAATTAGCAGTTTTCTTTGCATTTCCAGAGTGTTTTGATTCGGTTTGAGTAATGTAAAATTATTTGCATTTGTTTGGTTATTGATTGCTTTAAGACATGATTGGAGGAGAACTCTGCGCCCTTAAGGTCATTCCAACGTCTACTTTTGAGTGTTCCTCAGACCTAAATTAAAAACATAAAAGAAAATCTTCGTAACTTCAGATAATAATCTGTAAATTAAGTAAACGTTAACTGAAAAAAAGTTACCAAAGTACTGAATTGTGTGTGTGTGTGTGTGTGTGTGTGTGTGTGTGTGTGTGTGTGTGTGTGTGTGTGTGTGTGTGTGTGTGTGTGTGTGTGTGTGTGTGTAAAAACAAGATTGGGCATTGCTCTGCTTGGTTGCTATAACGTTCCTTAAATGTTCTTTTCCTATCTTTAAGAGTGGTTACTGGGTTGTTTACTGGCAAAAGTTAAAAAGCCCAACCCCAAATCTCTATATTCCTTTTCTCCTAGTTATGGTTTAATACGTCTATGAGTTTTCTTGCATATAAATTGCATATAAAATGTCCATCCATTTGAATTTGCGCAAACAAACTAATAAGCTAAATATGATGCATATTTGTCAGTTATACATACCTGTAGTTTGAATGGGCAAGAAACAGGTAAGATTTCTAAATTAGTTCAAAAAAATGTAACGTGTTTCAAATACACACAACCAGGGTTATCACCAATAAACAATTTTTTTTTTATTTCATACATCTTAACAAATTGAATATTGTTTGTTCCACAGTTATATTTTTTTACCATGTTCATACTTTTATAAATGAATAAAATGTTTTCACAATAATTTATGCTGATTCTTATCTTTATCACTTATTTTGAAAATATGATTATTTAAATGAAAGACTGTAACAAATGGTGTTTGATTAGTTACACACCAAATTGGTTTGATCAAATCTCAAAGATAAGTATGAGCAATTGCAATACACTCCAAAATGCTGGGTTTTTAAATTGTATTTTTAAACCCAATGGTTGGGTTTGTCCATATTTGACCCAAGCATGAGTTGAAACAACCCAGCATTTTTTAGAGTGCAGTGATGCTAGCCATAGCAGGAACCCTTAATAGTCTCCACTTCTCAACTTGGTACTTGCTCAGTGAGCAAATTATTCAGATTCTTCCTCTGTTTACAAAATTGAAGCCAAAAGTCAACATTCACAGAGTTCCACTTTCCTCTCATGTGACATTTGTCTTTCTTTTATCAGCTCTCAGGATGAGTCGCGGGCGTATCTGCTTTTCTCGCCTTTGTGTCGGCAGGTTAGATTGACTGGCATTCCCCCTCCCCAGAGTGCAGTTCTATTAATCTGTTTAATATGCCACAGAAAGGAGCAAAGTAATGGAACAGCCAAGCGTAAAAAATGCCTGCCAGAGCTGATAGCTGGAGGTCAAGGCTGAGGGGATTTCCTAGTTCTTCTAGCACACACAGTAGCACATCCATCTATCTATCTATCTATCCATCCATCCATCCATCCATCCATCCATCCATCCATCCATCCATCCATCCATCCATCCATCCATCCATCCATCCATCCATCCATCTATCTATCTATCTATCTATCTATCTATCTATCTATCTATCTACTCTGTATCGCATTTTGTCGCTCATGTTCACCCACCCTCCGTTTGCTCTATGTACTAAATGAGGCAACTCCATTGCACAAATGAATATTCCTCATAAATTTTGTATGACAGTGTTTTAGTTCATTACAGATGGTGAGTTATTAGCTAATTTGTTCATTAAAAGTTCAGGCCAAATTGACTGAGCTGGTGCGCGAGGATTTGGCTAAATGTGGAGCCTAATGGATGAGTATTGCATTTGAGCTTCACTTAAAAAAATGAGCCCATTTTAAAGTTATTCTAAAATATTATAACTATTTGCATATGGACAATTTGAATAGGACAACTGAAAGTATTGTTCAATTGAGTTTTGTCAAGTAGCTAGTTGTATTATTTTATTAATATAATATAATTGTTTTGTTTGATAATATTGCATTGTCTGTTTTTTTTTTTAAATATTCTACAATGCAAGTGATACTGCATAAGTGTATGTTGAAGACTTCACATTAAATTGTCAAATGACCTGCTGTGTTTGTATGCTATCACTTCAATCCATTTATAACAAAATACAAGTCATTGGCATTCATCAATTTTCTTTCCCTCCCTTTCATCCTCATTTTCTCTATAATATGCCTAGAGGGAAACTGCGGGTTCTATAATTATTCAATGTGCCAAATTACTGAAAGACATATAAATAAATACTGCCTGGATTAATGCCTATAGGTATAGTCCTCTATAAATGTTTAAATATAATTAGATGTAATTAAATTGAATTGGTTTTTGTGTATCATTAGTGCAATTATATATATTTTTTCTTGTATGTGGGGAAACTTATACAAATGCACATTATAATGTGTTCTTATGACTTTACAAAATATATTTCTTGTTTTATTAAACAATTGGTGCTACTTAAATTTAATTGAAAACCAAGCAAGACATCAGATATGCTCTGTCATTCAGTTTGGCTTCTGGTCAGAGTGTCAGACAAAAGATGACAAATAACACTGAACTGTAAACTTGTGTGTGTGAATGCCTGCATGTGTGTGTATGATGATAATGCAGAATGACACATTTGAAATGAGATTGTGGTTGCTATGGCACAGAGCCAGGAGGAGACAGACTGTGCCGTGAATGATTTGCATGTACATCATGTTCTTCCTTACAGCTCGCCAGTTTCTATATGATATTCCCAGTACAGTATCCTTGCAACCCTATTTTTTCTACATAAAGTAAAGGGCCTCTTTCTCACAAAACAGTAGTAAAAATGCCATCTCATTTTTGGACATGTTGGACACCTTACATAACCTATAAAATGATGAGTTGGAATGTATACTAAAGACAGGCTCAGACTACAGAAGTTTTTAAATCCTAACCGATTACACTCTAAAAAATGCTGGGTTGTTTTAACCTAATTTTGGGTCAAATATGGACAAACCCAGCCATTGGGTTACATTTTTAAATTGCATTTTTGATCCAACGTTTGGGTTTGTCCATATTTAACCCAAAATTGGGTTAAAACAACCCAGCATTTTTTAGAGTGAAATCTGTTTGCTAGTTTCTCTCAAATCTCAAACATGCACAGCACACACTACAAGATTTGAAAATTGTAGCGCATCACACACTACAATATATTATTAAGATTATCATACCAGGAGGAGCACCTCATGTGTTCTCATTGGGAAGCGGATGTAAACATGTAGCCTACGTAGCAGATCATCATTGATGTCTCAACAGGTAATTTTTTTACATTAATGCTAGCAGCTTTCTACACTCACCCGGTATGTACAAAACCAAGGCGATTTCTCCCCAGTTCTTCTCTTTTTTCCGTACGGTTGTCATGATTTCGAAGACACATTTAAACGTAAAGATTTGTATGTATTTCCAGCTAAAGAAACATAAAATATTTACAAAATTTTGTATCCTAAAGCTTTTTGTAGAATTGCCCTTTTACCATTTTATAGATACATTTTAGACCACTTAACCTTACCCCAAATCTAAACAACAATTGTATAGAGAATATACAAATAATATAAAATGTAATGGACAGACATGTGAAGGAAAATTAGCCTTTTATTAACAATATAGCATTAAAAATATATTTTGATCAACTAATCCCAGTCCTACAGTACCTCTAAACTTCACCACTGAGTCTTGACTCATTTTATTGCTAGCAGTTAGTAATGCATGTACATTCACATAAATTGCTTGCGTTTAAAAGGTACTGGTGGTTACAGAACTTGCATTGCTGATGGGAAAAGGAAAACAAGAAAAAAACGCAACGATCTTGTTCCCTGACACTTTCTGGCAAGGAAGGATGTGCATCTATCGTTATCTGCATCTCTCCATCAGCACTCATCTGTCTCTGTGGCCTGTCCTCCTGATCTGTCTTCTAATAGCATAAATCACGCTTCTACTATGATAGATCCTTTCTCGGCTGTGCTGGAGACAGATGTCACCAGTTATTGATTTCACTCAAGCCCTCTACCAGGACAGATACCAAATAATTACAGAAACACCTGATCTCAGATTCATAGCATGCATAATGAAGTATGTTTTAACCTTACTAAATGTTGTTGCATGGGAGGGAAATAGTGGGGAATATAACAGCACAGACTTGGTAATAATAGACTCATTGGGCACATAACAGTCTGTTTGGGCTTGATGAGGATAAAGTGTAATACTGTGTCTTCACTAATGTGAGTGGTGCGAGTCAAGCGACGTGATACAATACAATAGAAGCAAGACAATAAAACACATTATAATCAGTGATGCTGTCTACACTGGATGCGGGGCGACACAAAATGACAAATTCCGATAGTAAACTAATGCCAGGTTTTATTTCTAATATTTTGAATTAATTAGTGGAGTTTGCTTAAAGGGGTAGGTCACCCAAAAATGAAAATTAGCCCATGATTTACTCAACCTCGATTCATCCTAGGTGACATTCTCCTTTCAGACGAATATGCGAAGGGTACAGTGTCGTGCTTTCCTTCCTGAAAGATGGGTTGGAGCGAAGGCTGTCTCCATCCACCCTCAAAGTGTATGTTGCCGCTATCGCCGCACATCACGATGCAGTTGATGGTAAGTCTTTGGGGATGCATGACCTGGTCATCGGGTTCCTGGGGGGAGCCAGGAGATGAAATTCTCCTCGCCTTCCCATCCAAGTACCCTCTTGGGACCTCGCAGTGGTCTTATCTGCCCTGCAGAGAGCTCCCTTTGAGCCTTTGCAATCAGTCGAGCTTAAGATCCTGTCTATGAAGACAGCGCTCCTGGTTTCATTGGCCTCCATCAAGACGGTAAGGGACCTGCAGGCATTTTCAGTTGACGAAGCGTGCCTGGAATTTGGGACGGCCAATTCTCATGTGATCCTGAAACCCCGGCCTGGATACGTGCCCAAGGTTCCAACCACTCCCTTTCGAGATCAGGTGGTGAACCTGCAAGCCCTGCCCTTGGAGGAGGCAGACCCAGCCTTGGCATTACTCTGTCCAGTACGTGCCCTCTGTGCCTAGATAGACAGAACGCAGTGTTTCAGGACCTCAGACCAGCTCTTTGCCTGTTATGGTGGGAAGCTGAAGGGAAAGGCTCTCTCCAAGCACAGGTTGTCTCACTGGATAGTGGATGCCATTGCTTTGGCTTACCAGCAGCAAGGTCAACCATGTCCCCTTGGGGTTCAGGCACACTCCACTCGGAGTGTGGCCTCATCTTGGGCCTTAGCACATGGCGCCTCAATAACAGACATCCGCAGAGCTGCAGGCTGGGTGACACCCAACACATTCGTGAGATTCTACAATCCTCTCGTGTTGCATTGTGTTGCATATTTCCACTGAGATATGCTTCCTAGTGTACCTTGGTATTCCTGTGTTAAGTAGGAGTCCTTCGTCCATGCTAGTCTCACAACAGGGAGCTCAGACTTACGCAGGGCACTGGAAGACAGCTGAGGTGGCGTGATTAGAATGGGAACCCCATTCGTCAGTCACTGACGTAACTCGAAGCGACTTAACAAAAGGGAACGTCTTGGTTATGCATGTAACCCTTGTTCCCTGAGGAGGGAACAGAGACGTTACGTCTCCCTGCCACTTCCGCTGTACTCTCCTGGCTCCTATGTAAGGATGCTGTTTGTGGATTTTAGTGCCGCCTTTAATACCATTCTACCCGAGCGGCTGTGGAGGAAGCTGTTACTGATGGGGGTGGAACCTTCTATCTGCCGCTGGATTATGGATTTTCTCAGCAACAGACAACAGCATGTGCGGCTTGGCCAGCACATGTTTGATTCTCGGTCCACCAACATTGGAGCACCTCAGGGGTGCGTGTTGTCACCTTTTCTCTACTCACTGTATACCAATAATTGCACTTCCAACAACCGTTCCATCAAGCTGATTAAATTTGCAGACAATACCACCTTGGTCGGCCTTATTAAGGGCAACAACGAGTCTGCTTATAGGCAGGAAGTGTCTCATTTGGTTGCGTGGTGTGATAAGAAAAATTTGGAGCTTAACCAACAAAAGACAGTGGAAATGGTGATAGACTTTCGCAGAGCCCCCGCCTCTCTTCCATCCCTAACTATCAAGAGTTCTGTTGTTAAGGAGGTGGAGTCATTCAAATTCCTAGGCACTGTCATCACAAGCAACCTGAAAAGGGAGGAAAACAGTTCCTCCATTATCAAGAGGGCTCACAGTGGAATGTTTTTCTTAAGGCAGTTAACTAAACTGAACGTTTCCAGGTTTGTTCGGTCTAGGTTGTACAGAGCCACTGTGGAAAGTCTTATTTCAACATCTATTACTGTATGGCTTGCCTCAGCATCGGCCCAGGCAAAGAACAGACTGCAGTGCATTGTGCGCACAGCAGAGAGATTGACTGGACAGAGGCAGCTGTCAATCAATTACCTGTATGAGGCTAGAGTCAGGAAGAGGGCAGTTAAAATTGCTGCTGATCAGTCTCATTCAGCAAGTGACATTTTTAGGCTGCTTCCCTCAGGAAGAAGGTACAGGGCGATGAGGACAAAGACCTCACGCCATCTCAACAGCTTTTTTCCAAGAGCCATTTCCCTCCTAAATAGCTGATCCAGTGTGCCCCCTCCCCCTTCCTCCCTCCCCTCACTGTTTTATCATTGGACTATTTTACTTAATTTATTTTATTTTCTTATGCAGTTATACGTATATACGGCCTGTTTGTCGAGTTTCTGTGTACTGATTGCCATATCAAATTCCTGTGTGTCTGCTGATACATTTGGCGAATAAAGTGATTCTGATTCTGATTCTGTACCGCTGGAACCGCATGAGTTCAGTCTCGGCTCCTCAGCAGGTAACATAACTGCATGTTGTCAATATACTTCCTTATATACCCACGAGGTGGGGCAGAGTTACGCTATGCAAATTCCGCAGACCATGGGCTTTCCTTGCCATTGGCTCGTTTTGTAAGAACTCGAAGGTGATAGGCTTTCCAAGAGAAATCCCATTCGTCAGTCACTGACGTAACGTCTCCATTCCCTCCTCAGGATATACGTAACTGAGACGTTTCTTGTTATGTTGGTGGTGAGGATCATAAATGTCACTGGATATGGGAAACAGGTGACTGAAGGCAATCTAGCATCAGGCTGCAGATAGTCCAACAGGTAAGTGGTCAGGTAAGTTGAAGCATGTATACAACAATGAGACTAGACAACTGTGATGAGGAGACTGGGGTGTCCTTTCTGTGCATGGCCCCTGTTTAGAAACTTGGTGGTTGAATCAGGACAAGGCACTGTAAAAACTTTTTCTGTAAAATAACGGTAAAATACTGGCAGCAGACTCAGCAACCTGCTGTAATTCTATGGTATGAATACTGTGAAATTGCTTTACAGCTTATTACCGTGAAAACAAAATACATATTTTCCAGTAAAATACTGGCAGCAGCAATACACAGTCTGAAAGACTTAATAAACACTCAAAATTTGAAATGATGTATTGCAGTGAATCGACAGGATTTTACCCTCTCTGTTTAATGCATTTATAATCACTCACTTATAAGCACACTCAAGCGTTATTCCGACTTGTTCAGCTCCGGCTCGTTTAGCCCCATTGTGGTATTGCTTAAAAAATGCACCCACGATGCATTGCGTACAGTAAAAAAAAAAAAACTTAATAATTTACGTAAACGTAAAAATACAGTACATTAGTGTTGAAAATGGGCTGCAAATGAACAGCAGTTGCTTGCTTACCGTGAAAATTATTGCCCAGAATGAATGTTTTCTTCAGCACATTAGTGTTTTAATGGAAAACAGTATGTTAATGTCAGAATGTTTTCAGGTATTTTTTTACAGTGTAAGTTAGCAGTGAGTTATTGGACGAACACCACTCAGGTTGTTTTTGAAAGGAAAAAAAATATACTTTTATAATCAGCAATTGCATTTTACATTTAACATGGTCAAGATATACCTCTGTGTTCTCTCTTTGTGTCTTAATAATTTTATCACTTTAAACATGAACTGGTGACTGGAGAGAGACTAGAAAGGTCCAATTACTCTGCCTCCTGCCATTAGCATGCCCGTGATACAGCACAGAGGTGCCGAGGGCTAATAGAGGAGCTGCTGGCCTCTCCTTTCACCCAATTACAGGCCACATTGGCCGCCTGTGTCACCACAGTCACTGCTGCGAGTCAAGACTGTGTGAGATGAGTAACAGTGTGAGAGGTCAAGCTGTGGGGTGGAAGGTTGCCAATAGACTTTAATCTGCTGTGGTGTTTCAGTTCATTTGGACACTTATATTTCTGTAAGGGTTTTTATTTTAGTGCTTGGCCTGTTAATGACATGCAATATTTTCTCAAAGACATACCATGCTCTCATTTCAGTGGTTACATTTTAGAAATATAGGATGCTGATGTGTTGTTTTATTAATTAATTATTTTATTTTTATTTTATTTCTATACCTCATACTAAGGGCACTTTCTCAGCTACCATCTCTTAGCAAAGCATCATAAAACAGTTAAAAAACTGTAGTTGTAAAAGAGTTCTCTAAAATCTGACTGGATGAGCCACTGTTTTGTTACAATGTTACATACAGTGCTATGCATAAGTTTAGACACCCATGCTAAAGTTGACTAAAAAGAGGAATAAAAAATCATCTTTTGGAAATTGAACTTAATGCCTTAATTTAAAAAAATAGGAAAAATCCAACCTTTAAGGACACCAATTTTCTTTGTGAATGAATAATGTATCGTAAATAAATAAATGTTCTTCCTTAAAATACAGGGTGCATAAGTTTGGACACCCCTATGTTAAATTCCCATAGAGGCAGGCAGATTTTTATTTTTAAAGGCCAGTTACTTCATGGATCCAGGATACTCTGCATCCTGATAAAGTTCCCTTGGCCTCTGGAATTAAAATAGCCCCACATCATCACACACCCTTCACCATACCTGGAGATTGGCATGGAGTACTTTCCATAAGATCATCTCTCAATGCAAATCAAACCAGCTGTTAGGCTAACTGAAATAAAACCATGCCAATCTCCAGGTATGGTGAAGGGTGTGTGATGATGTGGGGCTATTTTAATTCCAGAGGCCAAGGGAACTTTATCAGGATGCAGAGTATCCTGGATCCATGAAGTAACTGGCCTTTAAAAATAAAAATCTGCCTGCCTCTATGGGAATTTAACATAGGGGTGTCCAAACTTATGCACCCTGTATTTTAAGGAAGAACATTTATTTATTTACGATACATTATTCATTCACAAAGAAAATTGGTGTCCTTAAAGGTTGGATTTTTCCTATTTTTTTAAATTAAGGCATTAAGTTCAATTTCCAAAAGATGATTTTTTATTCCTCTTTTTAGTCAACTTTAGCATGGGTGTCTAAACTTATGCATAGCACTGTAAGCTTTCTATTTCAGATAAATGCTGTTCTTTTGAATTTTCTAATTATCAAAGAATCCTGAAAAAAAAATGTACACAACTGTTTTCAACATTGATAATAATAATAAGAAATGTTTCTTTAGCCTGCGAATCATCATATTATAATGATTTCTGAAGGATCATGTGACACTGAAGACTGGAGCAATGATGCTGAAAATTTTGCTTTGATCACAGGAATACATTACATTTTTTAATTATATTTAAAGAGAAAATAGTATTTTAAATTGTAATAAAATATTCAAAATATTACTGTTTTTACTGCATTTTTTATAAAAAATAAAATAAAAATAAAAAATGCAGCCTTGGTAAGCATAAGAGTCTTCTTTTAAAATCTTGCTGATCCTAAACTTTTGAACGGTAGTGTATACAAAAGTCTTATACAGTTATTTATATATTTTGCTGTAGTGTGTCAAAAGGAAATATTTGTTTACATTTTCAAACTTTCCTTTTGCCATTGTAGTAATCCAGATTATTCTATGCACAAGGAGTCTGACAACAGACGGTTATATATACAGATGGTTATATACATTGTTGTCACAGTTTCATTTCAGTTTGGACTTTGTTTTCATGCTCACAGATTTGATTTCAACATCCAGGCCCTGTCCACACAAACACGTGTAATTTCAAAACCGAAACCGAACTTTTTTGAAAACTCCTGCCAGGTTCGAGATTTTTAGAAACTCCGTGTGTTTTAGCGTTTTCAAGTGGACGTTTGGCGTTTTTTTTTTTTTTTTAACCATGGAGCAAAAACTTGTTTATAAAAATACAGTGTACGTGTGGACTAGGCCTCAGTTCACTCCTCACCCAGCCAGAGACCATCCTGCTGCGAGGAGCAACCGCATGAGCCCACCGCAGACCAAGAGCCTGTCTCCGCTGCAATGTTTGAGCCCGCGTCTCGGGGAGCAAACGAGTAGGACATCACCCCGGAGCCTGAGCTAGCCAAGTCTGATCAGGGGTGCGAGCCGGCTGCCCCATCTATCGCCGTGGGAGCCCTCATGGAGTACGAGGGGATGGAAGCAAGCCCTGCCCACCCTCCCGCCACTGAGAGTGAGTCCCGGCTGGATTTTATGGACTGTTGTTTTGTGTTTGGAGAGTTGGATCCCCTGCCTATAATCATGCCTGAACTTGAATCATCATCATCTGACCCGGTGATGTGCCAGCAGTGAGCCACCTCCTCCTGGGCGTGGGGAGTCCGTAGCTCTGCCTCCGGCCTCAGAACGTTCCGGTTCACCTCGACCCGTTGCCTGGGCTCCTGCACCTGCGCTCCTTCCACCCTCGACTCCGGCAAGGACATCGGGCATTCGGCCTCTTCGCTACATGGCTCTTCGGCTAAGCGGTAGGCTGCACCTCCTTCATTGCCGTTGCTTCCGGTAATCTCCATGGTGTCGTCTGGTCTCCATCATCCATGGTTGCATGGTGTATTTCATACTTTTTTATACATTACAATAATTCTATTTAAATATGTGCATTGTAAGAAAATTCCATAAAAATTGTAATTTGCCCAATGTACTGTTAATATGAAGGAATTATATTATTAATATTTCACAAGTATTACCAGGAATATTATATTTATATATTTATATATATTTTGGATTATTCGTTGCATTCTGTTGTGTTTAATGGTTAATGGAAACGTTTGTGAATTTAATGGATAATGTCCTGGCAGAACATTACCAGTACCTTCTCTGTTTAAAAAAAAAAAATTCTTACAGTGTACAGTATATATACAAAATGTGGTAAAACTAGCAATACATGTTGTTCTCTGTTAGTAGCTAAATAGTATAACTCGCCTTCTCATAACATTCACTGTCATTCACATACTTTCCATGTGAAATTACAATTACAACATTGTAATTGCCATCAATATTGTGTGTATAACAGTGTTAGTAAGGCTTATTCTCTATGGTGATTAGGTATTAAATACACAATAGAATTCTGGGTGGGTGGCTAAAGGGATGCCAACTTGAGAGGATGACTCGATCTGTAGCTAAAGAAGACTTGGCAGCATTTGGCAGCTATGACCCATTAACCATAAATCCCCTCTCCCTTTATAGCCTAACCTATTGTCTCAATGCTCCATTAACCTGAACCAGCCTCTTAACTAATACACACTGTTGTTGTCAGAAAGCCAGATCACCAAGGGCCTTTTTTTTAGGTTGTTATATACAATATCTTTGCCAACCAAATATTGCATTGCAATATGCAATTGCAAAAAAAGTGATAAATGCAATTTTTCTCACGTTCAGTCTGAAATCTTTTTGTTATTTCTCTTATAGCAAGCTAGCTCTGTGCCAAAACCTGGATGGTATGAGCTGAGAGAAATGTTTATGTTTATTTAAGCTACAGTACTTAGGCTACATTTTATTCAGTATACATTTTTTTAATAAAAATAGTTGGATTATTTTATTTAAAGCTGCAGTCCGCTGTTTCCTCTTTGTCGCCATCTCTGTTCAAAATCGGCAATTCCAGTTATTCACGGAATTATCAACTTTCGACACGGCACAGCGCGGATGAATCCAATGTTTTGAGGATAATGTGCTGCTGTCAATCACCGCGCCAGTGATGGATACTGTCATTTGGAATCACAGATTCTACTTTTTGGAAGTACAGTATGACCAACTTAAGAATTTTCACCGGAAAATGTCATTTGAACAAGTAGCCAAAGTAACATCCACTTTTGTTCTGACCAACTAAGGGAAAAACGAATTGCAGTAAATCGCGCTGTTTAAATCTAACGATCGCTTATCATATCACGTTTGTTATGGAAATTTTACATTTAGATGTGTTTCTTTTGCTTTTGTATGGGTACAACTTTTGTTAACGTTGAAGATTCATTTTTACTCATAAGCATTTAAAGGAATATAATCAAAAGCACATTATTAAAGATATAAAACTAAGTTTTTTATAAATGTTTAAGTTAGAACAGGATTGAAGGAACAAAATGTTCACTGGGTCATGTGAGGGCTGACAATATGTGTACTCCAAATGACTTTTTGTACTCCAAGTGTGAAAAATATGTGCGCAGCTTTGATCGAACTAAAGATAGACAAGATGTGTGAAAAAGAGCAGCAGCTAAGAACAGGAAACTTTTGCAGACATGACGTTGCTCAGACCAGTTAGAATTTGGGTTGGACATGAGATAATGAGCTAAGACATCTCCCTTTAAGGTAACAAAGGATTTTTTACACAGGGTGTGTTAGGGTATATAACCTTGGCGAAAGGGACTAGCCTTCGCCTTCTCATGTCAGATGCTCTCTGCGTGAGAATGCCATGGACCTTCTCATATCAGACGCTGTCTGTGTGGGAACGTCTTATTTCATGCATGAAATAAAATACTTTGTTTAATCTTTTGAGAATCGACTTTGTCTCCTTCATCCAATTTTTAATATTGAGTAAATTTCCACAACACGTTGAACCGTGCAAATTATAATTTATTCTCAAATTGTTAAATGTTAAAAACATCAGCATTGCGTGACTACATTTAATGCTATACAGATATACAGTACATAGGCCCAGCAGTCTCTTTTTTTCTGTAGCCACTCCGAAGGCTTTTACATTTTACAATGGGTGAACCTCCAGTTGTCGCTAGTTATTGTCGTTAACAAGTTTAATTATATCAAGTGCTGTGAGAAAAGGCTATAAATCTCCACCTCCAACATCCTCACAATCAATATAGCCTATTAGCCGAGTCTCCTTCTTGATGTGTACAGATGTGACGTAATGACGCAAAGACAAGCTTGAATTTGTCGCGGAAATCCACCAGTACCACTGGAATTAAAAACATTATTACAATCTTACCGTTTTGAATCGAGCTAAGGCAAGTAGATAGTTTTGAACACTGGCTGGTTATGTACTTACTCAAATATTTATTTTGGATAATTTTTAACCCAAAAAAGTTACGGACTGGAGCTTTAATATGGGTGTTATTTTTTATTTTAAGCATATAGAGTTACAACATATAGCAACAAATGCTGTTGGAATTGTTAAGTTGTGAGGTAAGGAATACAGTTTCAGCTCCACACCTTTATTCGTTTCAATTGAGAATATCTCAATAGCCATTTAAGACTACTATTTTTTCTTATCACACATTTAAGTGTACATTAGCACCAGTTGTTGTTTTTGGGATCAGATATTCCAAACCGCACTTTTAACCCCGGAGGAATGTTTCACGCTTGTAATTCAGAAGCGAGAGTAAGCTTGAGGAGATTCCCCCCTTCTATGTAAAGCGCTTTGAGTGTCCAGAAAGGCACTATATAAAATGTAATGAATTATTATTATATTATTATTATTATAAGCACCGCTTTTATGAAGCCCTGTACAGGGTTAGGGAACAGCTTTTGCAAGGTTAATCCCTCATTGCGGTGCCAAGCTTGTACATCGGGAAACAACGTGGTGTTAGAATGTTATGGCTACCAATCACGTGCCTCATATTCACGCTTTAGTTAGTTACACAAGCGTTTGAGGAGAAAAATGGAAAATGGTGATGGAAAATGCATCAACTGGAATTAAGAGACCATTTCATTCTTACCTTTATAGTCCGAGAAGCCAATTCAGGAAAAACAAAAAAAATACAGTTGGCAATAAATATTATGAGGATATGCAATGCTAAACCCTTTATGTGAAAAGGTTGTGTGTTGTGTTAATGCAATCAATGACAGTGACAATGACTAGTTTAGGAATGTAGTGTAAAACATCAGTTTATGCATACCCATTATTTTATTAATTGTTAACCCAGGTCAATTATGAGCAGTGTGGAATGTGAATAAAGACAACCCAGGATTCCATTTCCTCGTGGTTTAGAATGACCCAGAGTTAACTATTTCAAGTGTGAAAAGCCATAATTAGTCAATTATGAAGTTTCATTTTGCTAACTTACTAGGTTTTGAAATTCATGACAAAGATCATTTGTGAGGACTTTGACAGAAATTCTGAAAATAAATCACCATGTGACCATTGAATATTAGTGTAATAAAGTGCAATATGTTTGTGTTTTGTATTTCCTGAGTAATGTTGGACAGTGTCAAAGGGCCTGTGAGGGCCACTAATGTGTCATCAGCACAGCCCTCCATCAGAGAGCTCGTAGGAATAGAGTGATAATCGAGCTGAGAGTCTCTCAGAGCTCTGCTCAGTTTGAGTGCAATCATCCACATGTAATTGCCATAATTGTGGTAACTTTGTATCAGGTTGAGTGGCATCATCATGTCAATGAGAAGTGTCTATACTGGAGAGCTCTTTCTGTTAATTAGACTGAATTGATTTCAGGGGCTGACGAGAGTAATGTTGATATACTATACATCCACTTCACATACACATTCACCACAGCTTTACATGTCAGATGGAATACATCAAATCAAAACAAAGAGTTTTAGGGGAATGTTTAGGTATTAATATCTTAATTTTTAGACGTTAAAATCTGATCTGTCCAAGTATCTGTTGTAATATAAGATTGCAATCTCAAAATGACCTGCTGGGCTAAAACACAATGATTTTGTAAACACCACCAAACAAACAGCACATAAGCACGCTAATATGTAAGCAAACAGCCTCAAATTGTCCGCTGCTGAAATACAAAACAGAATAAAGAGCTTTAGTAAATGGAGAGGTGATTACAGTAGATTGCTGTATTTCTTCACGCTTCCTCTTTACCTGTACCTTCATCATCATGTGACTGTGTTCAGAAAGCCTCCTTTTGACAAATGAGTGTTTACACTGTCATGTCCCACCACTAACATGTCATAAAGTCCCATCATGGCCAATTATACCTCATATTGATTTAGACACATTCTAAACAGTACAGACATCACCCATTGGAGGTCATTAAAGCTGTTAAACACTGAGCGTTTTCTGAATTACCCTCACTTCAGTGGTGCTCGCTGTGAGTCCCATACACCATAATGTGTCCTCAGTTTGAAAAAGCAAAAAGCATAAAATGTAATACACCAATTTCTCTACACAACAAAACCCACAGAGATTCAGCTTGTGAACAAAGGAGATGCCAACAAAACAGTCATTTCTGTCAAAAGGATTGGTGATATTTGCCCTGTGTGCTATAAATATGACATGGGAACATTCTGGAAAAACAGCCAATGTTTTTCTGGTACAGGGTCAGTCCACTTTGTTGGAAAAGGACAAAACAAAAAAGCTAAATTGTTCAAACTCGGTTTTAATTTAGAAATGCAGTCAAACTCATGTATGTTAATCATTAGGTCCTGTAGGATTGACAATAATACAAGATATTTGAATCTCTCTATATATTTTAATAAGGTGCTTGATTTGGTATTGACTTTGAAGTGCTACCTATTGCAATACAATATTGTCTCTCTCTAGCAACGCTCTCTCAAATGTAAAGCTATTGTAACTATTTACAGTACGTAGCAGTGGGTGGTAATAGACAAGAAATGTACAGTTTTCTACCATCTTGCTGACACCGTTTCTTTAGTCATTCGGCAGTCTTGCAGCCTGAACTTACTATTATTATAGGTGAATAAATATTGATTTTATATTAGATGTCTTTATTGCTAATAGGCTTTATAAAAATGTCTATGACGGCGCTGACCTGCGCTGTGAACGTCACTATTAATATAAAACTCATTTTAACAGCACGGGTCTTTTTTCAATCTAAATAATTAAGTGAAAATAATAATCCAATCGCTAAAAAGCACATTTCCAAATAAGCACATAAATTCCATTAGGAAAGACTAAAGATTAAATGCGTTCTTACCGGATTCAGTAGCCTAATTTTGTGTCTTTTCCATGCGTGATGGTGATACTTCGGTGGCATACACAGCAAGCTCCTTTTTTAGGGTCACCTGTAACTGGTTTTAACCATGTATATTTTTTTCTCCCATTCCTTATCATACGAACAAAGACGCTTTTTCTTCTCGGGAGCTCCGGATAGATCCATTTTCTGTTGCATATTTATTTTATTTTTTTCTCAGTGTTTGTTATCCCGCTCTGGCTAGAACCAATAATAACGGCTGCGCATGTTCAGTGTTTTCTTATTAAAACATTTTTTTGTAGAATTGTAATTTAAAAGGACGATGAAATAAAATGATGCAGACAAAACTAAAATGCGGGACACTGCTTATGACTTGCGGGACAAAGCTTCAAACTTCGGGACAGTCCCTCACCCTAGTGTGTAATGTATGTGTGTGTGTGTGTATACGTGTGAGTGAGTGCATGTGTATATAACATATAGCCTACTATATGTGCGAGTGAATGTCTGCAACGGCACGCGATGACTGGTCAGAAAGCAACGTGTAGTGTGACATGTTTCTTGTCCACGACACGACAAGATTTTAGGATTCAAAATCGCATAATCTGACACAGTGACTATCGTAACCGACAAAAAAATCGTGTAATCTGAACCAGGCATTACAGTCCAAAGTCTCAAAACTAGAAAAAGTTCACAATGCTTCTGTATTTTTTAATTTCCCCTTTGTTCACTTCTTGTGGTTAGTTCCTGTTCGCCTTTGTTTCTTTAATTGCCCTCTGTCAATTCATTGCCCACACCTGCTCCTTGTTAGCCTCTTGTTATCCAGTGTATTTATGCCCCTGTGTTTCTGTTGTCTTTTTTTCTTCAGTCTTTCAGGTGTTGTTGTGTTTCTGTGTTTGTCCTAGAAATTAGATTAGATTATCTTCCTTCCGTAACCTTAACACTTGGATGGAAGAATTCAATTTAATGATCAAACCTATTAATCCCAGAGGTTAGTAATTGACTAAAGAAAAATAAGTTCTGTTGTCTGACAAACCTATGTTTACTTCTTATCAAGTCAGTCACATGCTCGTAATCCAAAATGTGTGTTTCATCTGGACCAATCAGACAAAGACAAAATATTCATTATATTTAATGAATAATCCAGCAAACTTCAATAATAAAGTTAACACACTGGCATAACCCGGTGTCCTGTTACAGGACACATTCAGACTGATAAGAATTGTACGACCCCAAAAGGAATTTCAGAGAATTGTGACACTCACTTAATTCTTTCTGAGAAGGAGAAATAAACTCTTGTAATCCTATATATTCGATATATAACCACTTGAGAAATGTATAAACATGTAGGCCTATCTAATTTCCCCATCTCATGGTTTTCCTTTTATGTGGTTTGGCCTATGTATTATTTGAAACTCTTTTGAATTAATGTTTCAGACTTGCACACTATGGTTAACCAAAATCAGATGTGTGGCATGTTTAGTCTCTATAAACTCAAATCTTCGTCCCCCATTTGTTAATTTACATGACATTTTGCTAACTTTGTGACGCATTAGTATTATACGAATCTTGAAGATTTTTTTTATTAAACACCCAATAAAATTACATATTCAAATGCCCTGATAGAACACAAAGGGTCGTAAAATCTCCCTCCAACGGGCCAACTTCTTATTGGCTCAAACACCTCCAGAGGGTGTGACATCTTCATGCTTAAAAATAAGTAAAGCTTAGTTCCTTTCTGAAATTCTAATGTAAAGCTGAACTAGACGTTTTCTAAGGATCCCCAAGCTTGTGCCAACCTGCGGCCTTGTCTTTCCAGTCACCAAAGATCTTCTGACTCTCACTGGTTCTCTCTCATCAAGACAACATCAGCAAAGATCAACTGGAGCCTCAACAAATTGCATCAGGACAGTTTAATTTAAATGGGCGAAACATGCAAGTCTCGAACTTAGTCTCATTATTTGATACATTAAGTATACTTACCCCTTTTTAAGAAGGGGGTGTTAGAACTAAACTGATTGTTTGCCCAAGGCTGTTGATCTGCTGAATTTCAAACAATGCTATAACTTCTTGCTTTCCTGTATTCTGCTTCAGCTCTCTTTCCCTTAGTAAACTGTATGTATGTGCATGTTAGAGTAGTTTAAGTGTTTAGTCTAGTTAATAAAGTCTTGTTCATGTCACACGTAAAGTTGTCTGTGTCTCAAGCTCATACTGGAGTCCATCATAGATTTTAACTACAGGCTCTGAATAGTACTGTACAGTAAGAAAGACATTTCACATGCCCCGGAAATGTACATTTCTATTAATTAATTAATAACCAATATTGAGAGTTCACAGGATGAACCGAGTAATTGATTGTAATGTTAATGTAGCTAAATCAAGTTAATCTGATTAACTGATCCAAATATTCATAATCAATTATAACAAGTTATGATTGATTGTTAATATTTATTTATTTATTTAGCTGATTTGCTACATGTGCATATGTTTATACACCAAATAATATTAAAATAATCATAAATTAGTTGAAACCCCTAGCATTTATTGAGAGTTGTAAGCATATTTGAAGCACTTTCTAAGCAGAGCATTTCTAGTGTGTCTCTTATTTATCCGAGACTTTCAATTTCAGAGTTTTGAACTTCTCTTCTTTTACTCTCTGTGGCTTTTTGGAGGTTTCTGGTCAGTACATATGCAAGGTTCCATAATGCATTTCTCCCAACGATTACAATTCGGCCGGCCTTGTTAGCAATAATTATTCCTACTGCTGTTGTCACATGCACTCTAATATCCTCACTGAGATTCCCCATAATTCAATTAGCACAACAGATAATGTAGCGTATGCTCTGCAGAGAGGGTAAAACTATTTGAGAGCAGAGCTCCCAGCAGAAGATGTGTTTTCCCAGCATGAGCATGTCTCGCTGGAGTAGACGGCCCCTGGCGCACAGCAAAGAGAAGAGAGTCGTACACAAACCCCACTTCATATTCACCGCATGAAGCACTCCCTCTAATAATGGAGAAACAAATAAGCGTGACCGCTCTGATGCGTATCACTTCATAATTTAATTACATTTTGATATGGTGCAGTGTGTGTGCTGCAGTGTACCCAGCAGGCACAAGACGTCTATATGACGTCAGTCTGACGTTGGACCCCAACGTCGGACAGACGTTGCATTTTGGTTGAATATGAAAATCGGGTTGACGTCAGAACCCAACGTCAAATTAACGTCAACTTCCAACGTCTCTCCAACGTTGTAGGTAGACGTCAGACTGACGTTGGGTTATGACGTCAACCCGATTTTCATATTCAACCAAAATGCAACGTCTCTCCAACGTTGGAGATAGACGTCAGACTGACGTTGGGTTATGACGTCAACCCGATTTTCATATTCAACCAAAATGCAACGTCTGTCCGACGTTGGAGGTAGACGTCAGACTGACGTTGGGTTATGACGTCAACCCGATTTTCATATTCAACCAAAATGCAACGTCTGTCCAACGTTGGAGGTAGACGTCAGACTGACGTTGGGTTATGACGTCAACCTGATTTTCATATTCAACCAAAATGCAACGTCTGTCCAACGTTGGAGGTAGACGTCAGACTGACGTTGGGTTATGACGTCAACCCGATTTTCATATTCAACCAAAATACAACGTCTTTCCAACGTTGGAGATAGACGTCAGTCTGACGTTGGGTAATGACGTCAATCCAATTTTCATTTTCAACCAAAATACAACGTCTAAACAACATTGGAGGTAGACGTCAGTCTGACGTTGGGTTATGACGTCAACCCGGTGTTCATTTTCAACCAAAATACAACGTCTGTCCAACGTTAGACAGACGTTGCATTTTGGTTGAAAATGGAAATCGGTTTGACGTCAGACCCCAATATCAAGCTTGACATCAAACTCAAGTTGGTCCAATCTCCAACAGTGTCAACACAACATTAGCTGTCAAATTCCAACTTAAATATATATACTAAGAGATATATGGTTATTTTGTTGGCATGACATCGAACTTTTAACAGAGCCAGGTTTTCATTGTAAAATAAAAATCAACATACAAAGAAACTTCATAGCAACAAGGTCGAACAGAGGTCAAGATCCAATGCGAGACAACCCAAAAGTATCTTAAGACAAGAGCAGACAGAAAAGTAACTTGGAGTACACATATGTTGTTTATTAGATAAATGACAAAACAATTAAATGGATTATAAAAAAAACTTTTATTAGTATATATAATTTTTTTTACATTATTTTAACAGAAATAGATTATAAAATGAGTATTTTTTTTACATTATTTTAAAAGAAATAGAAATCTTAAACTATAAACTATAAAGCAAATTTACCATTATCCTTTATTCTCTATATCTAACAATCTTTCTTTCTGCCACCTCCGTCCACCCTGTCTGGGGCATATTTTAAACAAAAGGCGACAGCCGCTGAAATATTTGCCTCCGTCTCCTTGGAAGTCCTCTGGACACTCTGTAAGAAATATTTAAAAAAAGGACATTTATGGGGAATATAGGTTATGATGCACTGCAGTAAGCATTAAAACTACAGACATTAAAGTGCAAATCTATTCAAAGTAGGCTAACAGAAAAGCACATAAGAAAACCCACTGTTAGTGATAAGGTTACAGCAGAATAAGATCAACTACAGGACGGGCCTTCAATCTAAAATTTGTAAAATCAAATTTATTACGTGATAAATTGATTAATGAATCTAATTAACCACAATCACATTTATCAACATTTGAATGGAAACGCTTCATAATAAAAATATTTATTCAATACCATTAAAAAATTGTGACACTTGACTAAAGCATTGAATATCTCAAGGTGGCATTAATCAAATGGGTTTATTTCCAAATAGCCTACATGTTGTTGTTTTTTCATTTAATATAATTAAGCTTATCAATTATGTTGCCATAACAGTTTTTTATTATTATTGTGGAGCTCGACATTAGGCATTGTAATACGGTCAAGTTACTTGTCCGGAGAGAAAAGAAAAAGTGCTCTAGACTCGCCCCTTTAAAATCAGCACCAAAAACATACCTGGCAACAGCAATGGCTTTATCAGACCATGGAAAGGAAACAAAATAAATGCAGAAAAAAATAAAAAAATAAAAACAAGGTGATGTCAAAGTTGGGTATACATTCATGGGTTTTACGAAATAGCCTACTTTGTAAGACTCGTCCATTAAGCAAATTCCAAACATACAAACCCAATAACAGTTAAGTGTTTTACATATCCAATATAAGTTATTGTAAAATATTTATATTTCTCAACTCTTTACTAAAAATTATTTTTGGATAATATTAGAGTCAATGACGTGACGCCTAAATTCTCTGTCCGGTTGCATTAAAAAAAAAAAAAAAGGGTTTAAACGCATAACAAGATACGTTGTTACGTTATGTACTTATGTACGTACTGTACGTTATGTACTTTAACTTTTAAAAAAAGCATTAATTATTTGTCATTTTCTGTTTTTTAAAGTGCCAAAATATCTTATTTTGACTATCCGGCCATAATTTCTGTTTTGGAAACATTTTTTAATTACTCTAAATTTATGCATTTTTATTTTCTGCAATATTTGGCATAATTTCCAAAGTGTTTTTTAAATTAATCCTGTACAACATTGCAAATCATTTGTATATTTGCACCATAATATACAAAACAAACGTTGTCCGATGATGTGCATTTTATGAATGGGCGACCATCAAGAAACAACCAATTAGGCCTATCTGTGCATTAGTTACTTATGAACTAATGCATATTAGTGCACCCGGATTGTAAAGTGTTACCCAAGTTCTCAGTAATTAAATTGTTTGCATTTCTTTTGAGTTTTTGTAAGTAATGATCTCATATTTTTGTTCTATAATTTCAGTTGCCTTCTTAAATGTAGTTAACAGACTTGTTTTCCTGTAAATCGCATTAAACTGATAAAAATACCATTCACTTAAGCATACTGTATCAGTGATTCAAATTTCAGCCACAGAAATTAGAGATTTTATCTTTTTATTTGATACAGTTATTGCTATTATTTGGTCACGCCTAGGGTGTGACTGTGACGGTTAGTATATAACGTGAGACCGACTGTTATTAAACACCGTCATTAGAACTAGATATAGCCTAACCGCCAAAACCGTGTTATTATTTTATATTAATATTATTATCTGCTGTTTTATTATATATTATATTTTTTACAAACATTTTTTAGCAACAATTATTTTCATTTTTTAGATATGATCATAAGATGCGCAATATATCGGGAGACATGGTTTTTACCACTTAATGAAGTTTTGTTTTGTAAATCATCAGAAATGCGTTTTACCAGTTTTGCTCTGTAGAAAGCCTTTCTTTAAAGCAAATTTCGTTTTGTACAAATTTGTATCTTAATTTTAATAAATGTTTCATCAACCAATAGCATGTATTTAATAAATAAAAAGCAAATATAGCAGACAATATAATAACCGGTCCGTGACATGGAGGCGCCGGCGCGCCGTGTTTACTTGAAATGCATTGTGAACTAGAGCGCATCTCATCGTAAATGAATGAAACTCAGCGTAGGCATATGCCTCATGCATTAGCATTAAATATCTTTGCTGCATCCTTTCTAGAACAGACGAGGGCTTTCCTGCGGCTCGCATCAGCAGAGCATTGCATCGTCCATAGACCGCAAAACAATCAGGCGGTCGGGTGCGGTTCACCGTGTGTGATTCATTTAATGGAAAGCACATTCACTGCTAGTTGTCTTGCTGTTAATTTTAAATAAACGTAGAGCAAGTAGCTAATCAGTGTCTGCTCGTTTATTCAAACTAAGTTGTCCTATAACAGACGAACGTCGCTACCTTCCTACAAAAGGTATATATATATATTTTTTTTTTGTAGAAATAACTTGGTTTTGAGCTATCAAAAATGTTGGGGTTTTTTTTCAAAAAATTGAGAGTTTGCTGCTTTCATGGGTCCTTGGCAAATTGGTATCTTTGAATGGTATGACTATTAACTAATTGTTAAGTAATATGTCATTTTGGTTTTGACATCCACACTTATGATTTTACTATGAAATATTACTTAACAATTAGTTAAAAATCATTAGCTAATGATTAATTAAAACTGGAAGTTTAAGTGCATAGCTTTGACTCATTGTGGAACTGAACACATTAATTTACACGATTAGTTCATAAAATATGTTATTAAGGAATTAATACATTATGACAAATTAATTAATCATATAGACTATTAGTGGCTGATGCAGTAATAATTAATTCATGGTTTAGGCCTGAAGCTTCATACTCATGATTATCTGTGCATTAAAGTATGAATTAATGCATATTAGTGCACCCATATTGTAAAGTGTTACCAAAACTTGTAAAAAAAAAAAAAAAAAAAAAATTCTTAAGCCTACATTTTAAGATAATTCACGTCGCACCGCATGCTCTTTTTAAGGCTATGGCCAAATCATCTAGATGAATAAACACTAAAATCACATCATTTAAAATTGTTATATGTATTTATGTGTACACAACAGTCTTAATGTTTGGACAATTGCAATATGTATTATTAATTTTTGTATTTTAAAATTGGCCTGTCGAAAATGGGCCTATAGCCCAAGTAGGCCTACGTCATTGACCCACGAGCACATTTTACACAATAAAGTGATCGAGAATCCACGACAAAGGACAAATATGGCCACAATGTAAAAAATTTTTATTTTATGTGTCATGTGGAGGGCAGAATTTATATAAATTAAAGCATTCATTTCACGTGCTATAGGCTAACGTTTCCCCGACTCCCCCAACAGGTAAGCCGGCTCACGTGCAGTTCAGTCAGAAAAATGTGCGCTGAGGCGACTTTCATTTCACTACTTGTACTATAGTTATGTATAGTTATAATATTTAAGTCACTTTTAACTCTACATTATTAAAGATACTCTGGCAATGCAGTTAAATAGTAGCTAGCCTAGGCTAGGTGGAAATTCGCGCCAGTTCACAAAAATCCATTGCTGTCCCACAGAAAATTAAAACTAATAAACACCCATATTTATTTATATTTTCCTTACCTCTGTTCACTCATCGTCCACAGCAGGTATGTCAGCAGGATGTTGAAAGGTGTGCAGTGCCCGCGCTATGCAGTGAGTACAACAGCTAGAGTGGAACGTGACACGTGAGGTATTTTCCACAAGGATGGAGCAGAGGAAATTAATGCTTGCCTAACTGTGATTGGTTAGTGAGGTGTTTTCCACAAGAGGGTAGGGCAGAGGAAATTGATGCCTAACTGTGATTGGTTAGGAATTAATTTCAAATTTCTTTCAACATAAAAAAAAATAAAAAACTACACTTCAATAGGCTAATTTGATTTTATTACCGTTATTCATATTCTCATCATTATTTGTATATTAATACTTACTGCGTTTGTCTGACAGCTGCACTGTTATGAAGCTTAAAAATAAATTATGGGTGAAATGTAGGGTAGGCTGGGTACAGTTGAAACACTTTTTGCATTTTGATTTTTCACACAAAAATAGATACTGAAAACAAGTCAATTTCCACATGACATGCTACATGACATTTCATTAGCTTGTAGACTAAGATATTATCAATCAATAATACCCATAAGTAGTTTATATTTTCCACAATTAGCTCATAAAAATAAGGTGCTTTTTGTCTCAACGTTGTCTCAACTGTACCTATATGTGGTACAGTTGAGACAGTACAGTTGAGACACTCGTGTCTCAACTGTACCCCGCTGACCACCTCGCACATTTCTCTAAATTTTTCAATGACCTTGCATGACACAATATCATGAAATATGCCAGTTTTTAGGGCACAGAATAACTTTTGTTTACCAGTTACGTTTAACAGTCACATAAGGATAAGCTATTCATTGTGGAGAGTGCATGGTGAAGTCTTAATTTAGAAAAAAAAACTTTTGCTGATATCTTCAGATCGGAGATGTATCTGTTGTTCAAATTTTCCACGATCAAAGAGGACACTAATACGCATGTGCACAACAAAAATCACAACGTGTGCTTGCTGCGCACGCAAGTTATTTAAGGTGTCTCAACTGTACACATGTCTCAACTGTACCCAGTCTACCCTATGTCTGTGTCTCCTCATGGAATCCAAATTATAAGGCCATGTGTTATAGCCTTCAGGGCCATGAGGTCCAACTCACCAGTAGTCCTGATAAAACAACTAAAACCTTCGTCAGGTGGTTGGGCGTATGCTATACAGATGTTGAGTACTGTTACCACTAGGCCTACCTGTAGCCTATTCATTGCTCTCTGATAAACTGCGTATTTTGATTTTAAAAAAATGTATTACCCAAAGGCACAACTTGAAGAGGTAATTCACATTTCACCCACACAGTGGTATTTGCTGTTCCATAATGTAGTAGATCCAAATTTGAACCGTCTTTCCCTCTTGTAAGAATGAGCAACTTACCGGGAGTGTGCTGCTCTAAAATGAATAAAGTGTATACACCTGCAAACAACATTTTGAGCAGCAAACCAGCTGATTAAAAAAAATAAAAAAAATATGCAAAACAACACAAGGTGGTTTAGGATTCATTATATAATTGTAGAAATAAGTATAAAATATGTTAATAACGAATCCCAAACAGTGTTGTTGTGCGCACCTTTACGGCAGTCTTTCATAATTTGATTGCTTGGTGTAGGCCTATTTTAGACATTGAATTTCTCTTACCCAACACTACAACTGAAATCATTCCAAATATGTCTAATGTTGCCTGTATCCTTTTCTAGATGTATAAATTGGCATGCTGACGTTTGTGTTTTGTTAGTAATGATATACAGTCAACAAAACAACAACATCTGATAAAGGAATGTCTTGTTGTCTAGATGTTAACATTGTGACAATGCTGGGTTTAGACCATACCTCACGATAATTTAGAAGATTGTGACCCAACAACACATTTTAGTATTTGACATCAATATGATGTTAGAATTTATTGTTGTGTGGACGTTACCATTACAACGTTAAGGAGACATTGGGTTTTGAAATGTCATTTTTTGACGTCACTATGATGTTGGCTTGACATTGTAGTAAATACCACAACCTAAAAACAACAAAATATCAACGTCTAATGATGTTAGTGTTCAACGTTGTGTGGACGTTAACATTATGACGTCAGATGACATTGGGTTTTGGTCACCATACCTCATGACTTAATGTCAGTGTTTGACGTAAATATGACGTTGTCTGGAGACGTTGGCTTGACGTTGTATTTCGGTTAGTGAAAACCACAACCTAAAAACAACAAATTATCAAAGTCTAATGATGTTAGTGTTTGACTTTGTGTGGACGTTACCATTATGACGTCAGATGATGTAGGGTTTTGGTCACCATACCTCATGACTAAATATAAGTGTTTGACATCAAAATGACGTTGTCTGGAGACGTTGGCTTGACGTTGTATTTTGGTTAGTGAAAACCACAACCTAAAAACAACAAATTATCAACGTCTAATGATGTTAGTGTTTAACGTTGTGTGGACGTTACCATTATGACGTCAGATGATGTTGGGTTTTGGTCACCATACCTCATGACTTAATGTCAGTGTTTGACGTCAAAGTGACGTTGTCTGGAGACGTTGGCTTGACGTTGTATTTTGGTTAGTAAATACTACAACCTAAAACCAGCAAAATATCAACGTCTAATGATGTTATAATTTGACGTTGTGTGGACGTTAACATTATGACGTCAGATGATGTTGGGTTTTGGTCACCATACCTCATGACTGAATGTCAGTGTTTGACGTCAATGTGACGTTGTCTGGAGATGTTGGCTTGACGTTGTATTTTGGTTAGTGAAAACCACAACCTAAAACCAACAAATAATCAACGTTTATTGATGTTAGAATTTGACGTTGCGTGGACGTTACCATTATAACATCAGATGACGTTGTGTTTTGGTTGGTAAATACCACGACCTAAAATTAACAAAAAATCTACGTCTGCTGATGTTATAATTTGACGTTGCGTGGACGTTACCATTATTACGTCATATGACGTTGTATTATGGTTGGTAAATACCACGACCTAAAACCAACAAAATATCAACGTCTACTGATGTTATAATTTGACGTTGCGTGGACGTTACCATTATTACGTCATATGACGTTGTATTATGGTTGGTAAATACCACGACCTAAAACCAACAAAATATCAACGTCTACTGATGTTATAATTTGACGTTGCGTGGACGTTACCATTATTACGTCATATGACGTTGTATTATGGTTGGTAAATACCACGACCTAAAACCAACAAAATATCAACGTCTGCTGATGTTATAATTTGACGTTGCTTGGACGTTACTATTATTACGTCAGATGACGTTGTATTATGGTTGGTGAATACCTCGACCTAAAACCAACAAAATATCAACGTCTACTGATGTTATAATTTGACGTTGCTTGGACGTTACTATTATTACGTCAGATGACGTTGTATTATGGTTGGTGAATACCACGACCTAAAACCAACAAAATATCAACGTCTACTGATGTTATAATTTGACGTTGCGTGGACGTTACCATTATTACGTAAGATGACGTTGTATTATGGTTGGTGAATACCACGACCTAAAACCAACAAAATATCAACGTCTACTGATGTTATAATTTGACGTTGCTTGGACGTTACTATTATTACGTCAGATGACGTTGTATTATGGTTGGTAAATACCACGACCTAAAACCAACAAAATATCAACGTCTACTGATGTTATATTTTGACGTTGCGTGGACGTTACCATTATTATGTCAGATGACGTTGTATTATGGTTGGTGAATACCACGACCTAAAACCAACAAAATATCAACGTCTACTGATGTTATAATTTGACGTTGCGTGGACGTTACCATTTTTACGTCAGATGACGTTGTATTATGGTTGATAAATACCACGACCTAAAACCAACAAAATATCAACGTCTACTGATGTTATAATTTGACGTTGCGTGGACGTTACCATTATTACGTCAATAGACATTGGATTTTGGTAACTTTACAACACAACCTAAAAACAACAAAATATCAACGTCAGCTGACGTCGGTATTAGACGTCAATTGTACGTTGGCATTAGACGTTGTGTTGATGTTGGATTTTGGTCACCCGACGTCGCAACCAAAACTTAACCAAATATCAACGTCATATGACGTAGTGTGCCTGCTGGGTATGTTTAAACTCTGGCAGGGGGTGATTTTACTGAGGCAGTGATAGTCTAAATGAAGGAAATGTTCAGAAAGATGGTGCTTTGATGTCCAGCAAACATTCAATGACTCACAAAAGCTGATGTAAGTAATAAAACCTTGTGTAGGCTATAAAAAAAAAAAAATCTGGTTTAAGCTTCTACATTAGCCTGTATTATAATAAAACCGTTTTAGCAATTGTTTGCAGAGATGAGTATGTAAATCACAGTAAGTGATTTTTTTTTCTGTTGAGAATCCCACATTTGTAAAAAAAAAAAAATGCTACATTGCCATGTTTTAGCCAGCCAGACGTACTTCCTAATCCACGTAACCAGGGGCGGATCTAGATAATTATTTATAGGGTGGCATGGTCTAAGATGTGGCGCAAATCCAAAGATCATACTGACCTTGGTCTTTATCAATCCCTCCTCTCTACCTTCTCTGCTAATATCTACTGCTAAAATGACCTACTATCACAACAAAATTAACAATTCTTCTGACAAAACCTTCTCCTCTCTTCTTAACCCCCCTCCTCCTCCTCCATCAACCCAAACAGCTGACGATTTTGTCACATTCTTCATTAAAAAAAAAAACACACAATCAGCGGACAATTTACCAATCCACAAACTGACACACACATTTTACCAGCTAACACACACATTCTTCCCTCCTTCTCCTTGCTTTCAGAGACTGAAGTCTCAAAACTCCTTATTTCCAATCGCCCTACTACCCGTCCGCTTGATCCTATTCCCACTAACCTACTTCAAGCTATTTCTTCCTCGGTTATACCCGCACTCCCACACATCATAAACACCTCTCTTCACACTGGTACATTTCCCACAGCATTCAAGCAGGCTCAGGTAACCCCACTGCCTAAGAAACCCACTCTAAATCCAGCACATCTAGAAAATTACAGACCGGTATCCCTTCTTCCATTCGTCTCAAAAACACTTGAACGAGTTGTTTTCAACCAGATCTCCTCCTTTCTTACGCAGAACAACCTCTTGGACAACAATCAGTCTGGCTTCAGAAGCGGACACTCAACTGAGACTACTCTGCTCTCAGTAATTGAAGCTCTGAGACTGGCAAGAGCAGCTTCCAAGTCCTCAGTTCTCATCCTGCTGGATCTGTCTGCTGCCTTTGACACAGTTAACCACCAGATCCTCCTGTCAATCCTGAAGATGAAGGGCATCTCGGGAACTGCACTCCTGTGGTTCAAGTCTTATCTCTCAGGTAGGTCCTTTAGGGTGCCGTGGAGGGATGAGGTGTCTAAGACCCAACATCTAGCTACTGGTGTGCCTCAGGGCTCAGTGCTTGGACCACTTCTCTTCTCAATCTACATGACATCACAAGGATCTGTGATTCAGAAACATGGCTTTTCCTATCACTGCTACGTTGATGACACACAACTCTACCTCTCATTCCAGCCTGATGATCCGACGGTAGCTGCTCGCATCTCAGCCTGCCTGACAGACATTTCTGGCTGGATGAAGGACCACCACCTTCAACTAAACCTTGCGAAGACAGAGCTACTTGTAATCCCGGCTAACCCAGCACTTCACAACTTCTCCATTCAGCTAGGCTCGTCATCCATAACTCCAAGATCAGCCAGGAACCTTGGAGTTGTAATTGATGACCAATTGAACTTCACAGATAAAATTGCTAGCACTGTCCGTTCATGCAGATTTGCCTTGTACAACATCAGAAGGATCAGGCCCTTCCTATCAGAGCATTCTACACAACTCCTTGTTCAGGCCGCTTGTTCTATCCAGACTGGACTATTGTAATGCTCTCCTGGCTGATCTCCCAGCTTGCACTGTCAAACCTCTGCAACTGATCCAGAATGCTGCAGCTAGAGTGGTCTTTAACGAGCCGAAAAGAGCACACGTCACTCCTCTCCTCACAAAATTGCACTGGTTGCCGGTTTCTGCTCGAATCAAATTCAAGTCACTGACTACAGAACAACCACTGGCACTGCTCCCTTGTACCTAAACTCATTATTTCAGACTTATATGCCATCCAGAAACTTGCGCTCTGCAAGTGAGCGGCGTCTTGTTGTGCCATCTCAAAGAGGCACAAAATCTCTTTCTCTGACCTTTACTATGACTGTTCCCTGCTGCTGGAATGATCCTAATGATCCTGGCCTAACTCAACCAGAGCTGAGTCCGTAGCCATTTTTAAGAAACCGCTGAAGACGTATCTTTTTCTGCAGCACTTGATCCAGTAATACTAACACTTTCTCCTCTATTCTATTCCAAAAAAATAAAAAAGTACTGCGTTAAATTGAACTACGAAGGGTCTTAGCACTTATATACTGTTGTCCTACTGTTAGTTTAATTGCTTCTATTGTTCTCATTTGTAAGTCGCTTTGGATAAAAGCGTCTGCTAAATGAATAAATGTAAATGTAAGATTCCAAGCAAATGGAACACTAAATAACCATTATGGTGGTGTGACCATGTTCGGCTGGATTGCCCTCGAGTGCCATGAGAGGGCGCTCCACCTCTGCACTACCTTCCCTTGGACTGTTCACACACACACCCTGGACTGATTTATTACACCTGTTTCCACTGATCACTCTCACACCTGCATCTAGTTCCACTCACAGCTCCACACACATTTATACCCCACTCACACTATTACCCCTTGCGTAGTCTTGTTTTACTGTTGTGGACATCACCAAGCTTTTCCGAGTCTAGTCCTGTCTGTGTATCTGACCCATCGCCTGTTTCCTGGATTCCGTTTCGTCTGCCGCCTGCCTCTGTCTTCTCGCCTGGTTATCGGACTCTTGAGTATTGCTTTGTCTCCTATGCTGTGTTTGCTGTCTGTGACCCTTGCCTGTCTGACTACCCTGTATTAAACTCACGCTGCACTTGGATCCCTCTGTGTTGGGTGTTTCATGACAGAAGACTACGCCACAACCAGATCCAGCAGCATGTCAGCCTTGTATGCCTCCCAGTCAGCCAGTGCGGGTCTGAGCGCCGTACACCAAGATCAACTGGACGAACTCACCTCGTCACTGGAGAGGTTGGCCAAGATGGTTTGCGGTCTTCATGTTCCTCCACCGGGACCACCACAGTTTCAACCCGTCTCCACTGTTGTCAGCCCTGAACCGATCCCGTTTCCACGTCAAGCTCGCCCAGTGAAGTACCACACGGATACGGGAGCTGAGATCATGCGACTCCAGCAGGGAGATCAATCGATCGAGTGGTATGTCGAGGAGTTTGTTGAACTGGCGCGTTTAACGCTAATGAGCGCCGAGTGTCTGATGATCTTTTTCCGCGGAGGGTTGTCTGAACCGCTCCGGTCACTGATGCCCATCCATGATCCTCACGGGACTTTAATGCAGTATATGGACATGGCCCTTCTACTGAGTGGTTCAGCTCTCACTGTGGGTAAGATGGAGAAACTTCAGGTCCTGCCAGATTTTCACGTCTGCCCAGCCGAACCCGCGCTTCACGTCAGCCCAGCCGAGATCGCGCTCGACGAACTTGAGCTTCACGTCAGCCCAGCCGACTCGAAAGAATCAAGTGAGTCAAGTGAGTCAAATGAGTCAAATGAGTCCAGTCATGAATCAGGCCCAGTGAAACGCCGTCGCAGAAGGAGAAGGAGGACTCGTTTGGCTCGCCATGCTCCGGAGGGCGTTCCCAGACCCCTCGCCCTGCCGGCCCCGCCTCTGCGCCTCGCCCTGCCGGCCCCGCCTCTGCGCCTCGCCCTGCCGGCCCCGCCTCTGCGCCTCACCCTGCCGGCCCCGCCTCTGCGCCTCGCCTTACCTGCGCCTCTCAAGCTTCGGGAGCCTTTTGCAGTGGTGGTTTCCAGCCCGGAGGCTTTAGCTTTTGATTTCCCCAAGTATTTTTTTTTTTGGGGGGGGGGCAGGAGGTACTCTGTGAGGGCCATGGAGGCGGCGCCTACATGGACCTCGTCACGTCCTGCTCCGGCCCTGGCCGCCGTCACGTCCTGCTCCGCCCTGGCCGCCGTCACGTCCTGCTCCGCCCTGGCCGCCGTCACGTCCTGCTCCACCCTGGTCACCCACGCTCCATGGCCCAGTCCCGCCTTGCCTGTGTCCTGGCCCTCCGTCCCTCCCCCAGGATAGTCTTCACTCTGCCCCCCGCCTGGATTTTATTTGGAGCGTCTGGTAGCCGCTCCTTAAAGGGGGGGTTATGTGACCATGTTCGGCTGGATTGCCCTCGAGTGCCATGAGAGGGCGCTCCACCTCTGCACTACCTTCCCTTGGACTGTTCACACACACACCCTGGACTGATTTATTACACCTGTTTCCACTGATCACTCTCACACCTGCATCTAATTCCACTCACAGCTCCACACACATTTATACCCCACTCACACTATTACCCCTTGCGTAGTCTTGTTTTACTGTTGTGGACATCACCAAGCTTTCCGAGTCTAGTCCTGTCTGTGTATCTGACCCATCGCCTGTTTCCTGGATTCCGTTTCGTCTGCCGCCTGCCTCTGTCTTCTCGCCTGGTTATCGGACTCTTGAGTATTGCCTTGTCTCCTATACTGTGTTTGCTGTCTGTGACCCTTGCCTGTCTGACTACCCTGTATTAAACTCACGCTGCACTTGGATCCCTCTGTGTTGGGTGTTTCATGACAGGTGGCTTCAAAACTAACACAGTGGTAAAGAATATAATTTCTTATACTGGCAAGACAACTTTATAATGTGCATTGACAGTAAAACAAGAGCAGTAAATTACTGTGCTGTTAGTATCATTCTACTGTTGTTTCACAGAAATGTATAAGTAATTTCTAAAAAATGACCCTGCATGCACTTAATTCATAGAACATTTCTGACCACATTAATTAATTCATTGTAAAATAATACTTTTTAATCCTGTATATTCCTGGCAATTTTTTATTTTACAGTGTACTACATAGAGAAGACACATTTTTTATTAATATTACATAGGTTACTTGGATGATATAAATCGCAAGTTTAAGAGCAGCGAACTCTTTTGAATTTGCTGACATTATAAGAAATAGCCAACCAAAATATCAAAGCACTGAAACTGGATCAGTTCTATTATTAACAGAGGTGGAAATGCCTGGATGTAATGGAAGGTCACCCAGAACAGCCACCGTGTACGGCAAAGACCCCAGCAACTGCCTAGCAACCACCCATAATACCCTACTAACCACTTAGCAACAGTTTGGCAACGACCCTTAACATCTACAGTATATATTTTGAGTATAACAACGTCAAACTATTTTACATTTTTAAACAATACTTTAAGTTGGATTTAAGACAAGCCAGCATACATCTTTCAATCTAGTTGATTAAGATTCGATTCTAACCTAAATCTGCTCTCGATATAGAAACTGTGTCTATTCCTCGTGTAGTGAGGCCAAACAATAAATCTACTGAAGAATCTAGGAAAAATCTAATTGTGATTAAACCAATAAAATGTCAATATTAGTGAACAAAAACAATTTCTAAAGCTAGGTCTTCTAAACATTAGATCGCTTACACCTAAGGCGGTTATTGTAAATTAAATGGTCAAAGATAATAGCTTTGTTGTACTTTGCCTTACTGAAACCTGGCTTAAATTGAATGATTATTTCGGTCTTAATTAGTCCACTCCACCAGGATACTGTTATAAGCATGAGCTCCGTCTGATTGGTCTGATTGGCGGCGGTGTTGCAAAAATCTATAGAGATATTCTCAATGTTACTCAGAAAACAGGTCACAGGTTTAATTCGTTTGAAGTACTTTTGCTAAATGTGGCGCTTTTAGATGTAAGAAATAAATCCCTGTTATCTCTAGCCTTGGCTACTGTATATAGACCTCCAGGGCCCTATGCGGATTTCCTAAAAGAGTTTGCAGATTTTCTCTCAGATCTATTGGTCAATGTCGATAAAGCAATAATTGTTGGAGAGTTTAACATACACGTAGATAACACAAATGATGCGTTAGGGGCTACTAAACTCATTTGGGGTCAAGCAAAACGTCAGTGGTCCTACTCATAAGTCTTAATCATTCTCTAGATTTAATTATATCATATGGAACCAATCCAACCGATATATACATTATACCGCAAAGTGATGATGTCACTGATCATTACATGGTAACTTGCATACTACGTACGGCTGAAATGTGTCATGTTGCGCCGCTTTATCGACCAGGCAGAACAATCCTTCCAACCACTATAGATAAGATTCTTGAATAGCTTGATCTATCTCAGCTTCTCAGTGAACCCAAACAAACAGATGAACTATGGAAATGACTAGCAGTATGAGCACCATTTGCTCTAGTACTTTTGAAACTGTTGCACCAATTAGATTAAAAAAGGTTAGAGAGAAAACTAAAGCACCATGGTACAACAGTGCTAGGCATGTTATCAAGAGAGAAACTCGTAACTTAGAGCGTAAATGGAAACAAACTAATTTAGAGGTCTTTAGAATTGCGTGGAAAGACAGTATGTTACGTTATAAAAAGGCTCTAAAAGGCAGGGCTGAGCATCTCCGCAAACGAATAGAAAATAACCAAAATAATCCAAGGTTTTTATTTAATACCGTGGCTAGACTAACAAATAAACAGACCAAATATTCTGACCAAATATTTTGTTACAGTGTAGTAGTAATGATTTTGTGAATTTCTTCACTGAGAAAATAGAAAGCATTGTACAGTGCATAACTGTATACTACAGTTAAATCAGATCAAATGCATTCATATTATGAACAGCAGCTATGCTAATTATTTCCCATCTGCTTTTTTGCTGTTATCTCGGGACGCACATTTTTTTCATGAGATTCACCCCCTGAACCACACCATTTTATAATATGAGACATATTCTGGGGATTTAATCAGCTACTTTGCTGTATAGTGTGGTAATTCACAATTATCAGTAGTAGTTGTGGTTGGAAAATAAAATTTGTAAAAACAAATGGTGCTAAATAGCACTAAAAGTGGTTCATTGGCTTGTAATCATAGGGGAACCACTTTAAGTGCCACATAGCACCTCACCTTTGTCAAATGGTGCTATGTAGAACCATAAGAGCACCTTAACCACCCCAAAGAACCGCTGAAGAACCAAACTGGGCTTAACAGGTTCTTAAAATGGCAGTGGTGCTATTGCACCATAAGCACTGCAAAGAACCCCTGAAGAACTGCTGAAGAACCACTTTTTTTTAGAGTGTACTGTGATCCGAAATTAAAGACTGCTCTGTTGTGTTGGTCATAGTTTTGGCCACACTGTGATGGAGGTGTTTTGAAACCATTCCTGGGGCTTGTACCATGATGGTAGTTGAACAAACTCAGGGTTATAGGATTAGTTTCGAGTTGACAAAACCAAACCAATCCAACCAGGCTTTGTTGGTACCATGATGCTGATCATCAACTTTCTCTGTCAACTTGGGCTTTGATCCTGAGTTTAGGTGTGACAAATGACATCAGTAGCGAACAGCCAATCACATGCTGAGAAAGAGTGAAACTGCGATTAATTTCTCGCGAGAGAAGCAGCGCGATTCACTTCTCTCTTCACCAGGATGCTACGAGATAGAAAAATATTAAGAATTTAAACAAATTTACACAGCAAGAAGAAAATAGCTGTCTATGAAAGAGGACAACTAAAATAAACTAAAACTAAAACTAAAAACCAAAAGACAATTCATTTCATTCTTCTTCAAAGAAGTTAGTTTATACAGTTGCTAAAGAGATAATTGAACATCACATGTAGTCATTTCATAGCTTTATCTATTGATTCTAAAGCATATTATTATTCATATATTTATTAATTTAAACTGTGTGCAATAATAATTGATAAACTAAAATTGCACGTGTGATCATTTAAGGGTATAATAATTACATAAATAATAATAAAAAAAGCGTTACTAAAAGCCAGATGATTTTGTCTTCAAAAAACATTTGCTGTGTTTAATTTGTGTCAATTAAAAACATTTGTGTTAAGTCAACACCTTTAATTTGGAGTAGATCAGACATGTCACTTTGCTCACAGCTGATTGGTCCAATTTCAGTTTGAGATCTCTTACCTGGAACACAGCCTGCCCCAGACCAGGTTAGCCGTGGAGCGTAAGTTACTATGGCGATGAACACTGCTAAAAGCTAAACCACTTTCATGGTGTTTAAAACCCAGGGTTGGCGCAAACTAAACTGAAACATACCTGGCTAGCCACTTACCGGCTTCATGGTATGGGCCCCTGGAGCCTTCCTAACACAGCACATTGTCTTCTTTATTGGACACTCCCAGCTCAGGCCACAGTAACTCAGAGTAATTATTTTAATTAGCTGATGATTTAATTTAGTTGGGTTAATTAAGAGAGGCATCCAAAATGTGCAGTGCTATATAGGGAGGCTCCTCGAAAGTTTCGAAAACCCTTGCTTTGTCCAACTTTACTGAGTATGCATGCATAGTTAGTTATCTAGACCATTGTCAGAAGAAAAACAAAGAAGAAAGAAGTGCTCATGACCAGTGACTTTTTACAATCTACAAAGTACTGCTTCTTCCAATACAATGTTCTCACCTTATCCATCTCTGCTTTATCTCACAGCTGGAATCTCTCAACAGGTTAGGCTTCCATTAACACCTCACTCACAAGCGCTAACGAGAGAACAGCAGGTGCTAATTTCTGACCCGCGTTAACGAGGTTGTCGGGTAAGAACTCTGGAGGAGCCTGAAGGGTTCAACCCCACGTCCCAGATGGCATCTAAAAGTGGGTAAAGGCCATGTGGCTCTTTTTCTTTAAGTGGTTGTATGCTGTTCAATTCAAAGTCAAATGTGGGATAGTTATAATTGATATCTCTAGGTTTGATTGTCTTATGTTTATTTTGTCCTACATTGTAAGAAAAAAAATCAGCAGAGAAGAAAAAAAGGTAAAGGTCATTTCCTGCCAGCACATTATCCGATGAGTTTACAGACATTTACTTTAAGTTTAAAGCACAGCAAAAATGCAATGAGCAATTCAAAATACGGGTAAACACCAGTGAAAATTCCTTTATATTAACACAGTACATTGAGCCCTATTTTTATTTTATTTTAAACTTTTCTTGTATATATTAAAAAGATGTTCTATAAAGAAATAAAATGGAAATGGTAGAATTTATCAACAGAGAAGATTTACAGTATTTTACAGATTTTTCTTTTTTGTGCAAATAGGTTTAATTGTCATGTAATATAGGAACTCCTTAGTTATTATATTAAATTCATTTAAACGTGAACAATTCTTTTTCGCTGTGTGCATAAACTGTTTTTACATTCTTCTATGATACTTTCATATTCATGTGGCATCATACACTTACATTTTAACCCCCCCAAAAATATTTAGGCCTACATTTAATATTTATGAATTTAAATTATTTTGGATTACACCGTTTTAAACACGATCTGTTTAACTTAATGTGATGCATATTTGTCAGTCATACATAAATGAAACGATTTACCAGGTGTGTATATTTATGATCAATCCAATTTGTTTCAATCTCATATATTTTTACTTGATGAATATTCTTTAGTCCACAGCTAAACATATTTTACCATGTTTATACTTTTTAACTGAATAAATGTATTTTCTTTTACAATAAACATATTTGTGCTGATTCTAAGCATGTTGAATACATTTGAGAATATTATTATTTAATTAAAATTAAATGATGCAAATGTTTAATAACTGAACAGACCTTAAACATGGATCTAGTAGCAGTTCCACTTCATCCAGAGGATCAACTTTTTTCACTTTATCAAGGAGGATGTTCACTGGAGGATTATGAAGAAGACTTTATTGAACTTTGCCATCAGGTTCACTGGAATGAGGTAACGTTGAAGACTTGCTTTTGAAGTGGGCGAGATTATTACCTTCTCTAACTGATGGCAATAGGGAATACCAGTTTTTTTTTTTTTTTTTTACTCCAGTACATTGAATATGCATTGTGGATGACTTGATCCCCCCTGACAGTGGAGGGGGTTCAGGAGGATCCCTGCTCCACACTCCCTGTACCCATTCCAGCCAAGACTACCCCTAATCCTTCAGTGGACCTTGCAGACCCAGAGCCCAGACAGCCTTCAACCACGCCCCTCACAGACTTTATGCCTGAGCAAACCGCATACTCAGAACCCATGCCTGCCAAGAAGCTAGAGCCAGAGCTTACACCGGAGGCCAAGTACAAGAGCAGGGACCAACGTCTGTCCCAGAGTGTATGTTAGTGGTGTTTGAGGGCATGGAGTGGAGCCCTGCAAGTTGGTATGCTGATCTGGATACTGGCAAACCTCAAAGTATCCAATCGTCGCTGGTCCTGCCCAGCTCCAAGTCTCCTTTATCGCCGGTGGTCCTGCCCAGTTCCAAGTTTATTTTGTTGCCACTGGTCCAGCCCAGCTCCAAGTCTCCTTCGTCGCTTATGGTCCTGCCCAGCCTCCCACTCCATCCTCCTCTGCTAACGGCATCCAGTTTCGCAGCCCTGCCTCCGCCGCAGGCCCCATTCAGCCCTTTGGCTTCTCCTTCGTTGGGCACACCTTGCAGCTCTGATCCGCCTTTGGCTTCCAGTTCACCAGCTCCGCCTAGGTGTGTCAATCCCCTGGCTTTAACTCGAGCCTCCGAAACCTGGACTCCTGTTGACCCATCGGCTCTACCTTGGCTCCACTCTCCCTCGGCTCCACTGTGGCCTGTTATCCCTCAAGCTTCGCCGGCTCGTCCCTCAGGCTCAGTCAGTAATCACTCTGGTTGCGCCACAGACTTCCAGTTCTACGGCTATGCTTCATCACTCCACCCCTTTGGCTCCACCATTGTCCTTGCTCCTTCCGACTCCGCCTCGGTATGCCTTTGTCCCCGTTTCCACTACGGTCACCAGAACCTGCGGTTCTGCCTCGGGCCTGCAGTACAGCGGTGTTGCCCTGGGTCCCCACCTCCAATGGCTCCCCCTCATTCGTTTATCCCCCTGGTTTCACCTTGCATTTCCACCAGAGTTCCATCATGGCTCGTCCCTCCATCAGTCTCCTGTATGGCTCCTTCCTCCATCTCAATGGTGGTTCCCTCTGTCAGCCCTCAGACCAACAATAAACAATGCCATTCTTTTTAAACTGTGTTTTTACCTGCTTCATGTATGACTGACAAATATGCATTACATTAACTTTACTAGTTGTTTTATATTTAATTTTTATTGATGGACATTTCAAATAAATAGTTTTTGTTAAGTCTGGTTTTAAAAGTTCAGTTTTGCACTGATTGTTTTAAATGTCATTGATTTAAAAGTATACATATTGTATGGCTGCCATTATTTTATGTAATGTTGTATGGTCATTGATTTTACCTCAATACGTTTCACATTTGGGCTGGGAAAATTCCAAGTGCTAGTCCCTTAAGAAAAGAAAAAAAATCCAATGGCTTTTAGCTTGCATTGCACACTTTCAAGTTCCGCTTGAATATCTTCAAGTTGGCGACCAATGTCAAGATATGGGGGCAGAGACCTGTTTGGCAGACAGGGGGAGAGTTTGGGAAAACTGTTTGAAAGTGTTACTATTTGCAATACCATTTAGTAATTGTAGTGTGACAAATACCTTTATTTACAGTAAATGCCCTATAGCATTTACAACAATTAATATCACCTCATGGCAATATTTGCATGTCGCTGACATTTGGAGCTACACATGCCTGTTACTATGCCAACCACCATTGCAGTATTTTTCCTCCCTGACCTCGGTGGGGGGAATAGGGGGATGGGTGTAACCTGACTTCTCTTCTTCAACTCGAGCATTAAGATCTGGATTAACCCCCTACGCCCCATCACAATAGGGGCACATGTCTGCCTATGCACCGCGGGACCATTCAGACCTGCTTTACTCACAGACTAATAAGGATTAGTGTTAATGGGACATAAGGAATAAAGTCTGAATGAAGATCTCCTTAAGCAGTCATTCAATGCATTCTGCACCTCCTCATTCTCCTTCTGTCTCCGCTCTGTGTTTGAGCAAAAGGTGTAATCCTCTTGAAAATCAAAGATAGGCGGCTCATATGAATATAGGCTTAGATCCGACAGCGGTATTTTATTCAGCTTTCTGCCATCTGCCTTGTCTCTTTTCACACTCTCAGCTTGCTACTTGCACTGACTTCACTCTCTTCACTTCGTTTTAATGTAGGGCCACTGTTTAATTCCTCATTCTTGTAATATATAAAGCTTTTATATGAATCAGATCAGGGCAATATGTTATATAATATAAATTATATTTATAAACAAATTATGTTTAGTGTGCACAATCAGAGATCTGGGGCTTGTAACATGTAACAACTCAGTGTTACATTAGTTTCAAGTTGACAAAACCAAACCAATTCAGTCAGGCTTTGTTGGTACCATGACACTGATCATCAACCTTCTCTGTCAACTCTCAGGCTTTGATCCTTTGAGGCTTTGATGTGGGAAATCAGTAGCAAACAGCCAAACACATGCCACGAAACATAGAGAAACTCATAATAATGTATATAGGGTATAATAATGATATAAATCACATAAAATAATTATAATAAGTAGCCTTATCATTGCTAAAATGTTGTATCTAAAAATCTTTTATCCTGTAGTGACCTTTAACCCATTTGTGCCCAAATTTTTCTGAATGGTTTCATGCATATAGTCGTGTTAATAGTGTCCTATATGAACATATTCTGCATTTATTTTCCCCAGTTTTTTTTCTTTTTTCTTGAAAATCGTATTTGAATGTGCGGCAACTATAGTTGCCGGTGGGCAAATATGTTGTATGCACCCCCTCAATGTAAAATATGAATAGGAGGAGAACATTTGGCATCATGGAAGAGGTGTTAGTGAGATTCTTAAATCTTAAAACACAACAAACAATAAATCCATTTGTCTTAACCCTTGTGCGCTGTTCAGGGTCTTTTTGACCCACATTTCTAACTTTTATTCATGGATAACATGGATAATTTGACACGGTTTAGTGTAAGATTTTTGCACATCTTTTGGAAAATGCAGTTCCCTTTCAAGGCGGTAACTTCAACATTACGTCAACTGAGACGTATATGGGAACTCCTCCCTTCTCCATTTTTGATGAAATCTTATAAGCTAACACCAGCTGAGGGACAGCTGGCCAATTGACGCGAAGCATGCAAATACTGACAGGTTCGCGGGCAGTATAAAATGCATGGGCGCGACAAT
The DNA here is from genome assembly GCF_949152265.1 of Phoxinus phoxinus. Taxonomy (NCBI): domain Eukaryota; kingdom Metazoa; phylum Chordata; class Actinopteri; order Cypriniformes; family Leuciscidae; genus Phoxinus; species Phoxinus phoxinus. The sequence goes on from NC_136878.1 coordinate 38,095,008, forward strand.
TGCGTCAGAATCTCTTTCTTCACACTAGAAATCAGTCATCGTAGAAGTTGCATTAGAGGACTATCACCTTTTCTTCGAAGCATCCGATGGCTACTACATGCCAGATATGTGCGGGCCCCCTGGACCCGCCCGACCCTCACGAGTTCTGTGTCGCGTGCCTGGGCCTCGCCCACGCCGAAGCGGGACTGAATGACGAAACGTGCGCCCACTGCGCCGAGCTGCCAGTGCGCGCCCTCAGAGCCAGAAGGGAAGTGGCTCGAGCAACAGTAGGGATGAGGCCCACTGCCGCCAGCGAGCCGCTGGTGGGCCCTCCCCCGCCCGAGGACGAGGTTTTCGACGCTGTCAGCTTCGCGGACACGAGCTTGGACCGCAGCCTGCCCTCCAAGCCGTGCAGGTTCACAGCCCACCAGGCAGACAAGGCCTATGCATCTGCGGGGGAGGCAGCTTCAGCTCTTCACGCCATGGCAATCCTGCAGGTGTTCCAGGCAAAGCTGCTCCAATCCTTGGACGACGGCGCAGTGGACCCTGACGTCATCAGGGATCTGCGCGCGGCAACGGACCTCGCACTGATGGCCACCAAGCGCTCTGCACAGGCTATCGGCCGCTCCATGGGATTTATGGTCGTCCTCAACAGGCACCTATGGCTAACCCTAGCTGACCTGAAGGACTCAGACCGCAAGACGCTCCTGAACGCTCCAGTCACTACCTCCGGCCTCTTTGGTGACGCCGTGGAGTCAGTCACGGAGCGTTTTTCCGAGACGCAGAAGCGCGCCAAAGCGATGAGCCACGTGATGTCCCTTCGCTCACTCCAGTCACCTGCGAGGTCCCGCTCTTCTTCGGCTCCTCGCCAGGCTCAAGGACAGCCTAGACAGCCCGCCGTGGCGCCCCGCGGCCGCCCCGAACCGGACGCTCGTTTCGGCCTGAACAAGCAGTGGACGGGGCCTGGAAGGAAACGCCAGGGTCAGAAGAAGAGCCCGCGCCGCGAGAGAACCAGCGCGCCGTCCTCGGCTTAGTTTTTGACACGATTTAGTGTAAGATTTTTGCACATGTTTTTAAAGTAACAAATTATCACTTTAACCAGTAGATGGCTATTTGCTATTTGACTAACTGAAAGACATATTTTCACAACTTTTTCCAGTTGTATTCATATACATATTATGAATTAATAATAATATGTAGATATGATTTGTGAAAAGTATGCCTTTTAGAGCTCTGCAGCCATCTACTGGTTAAAGTGATATATTTTTTTACATTTAGAACGGAATTTTCCGAAATATGGGCAAAAATCTTACACTAAACCATGTCAAATTATCCATGTTATCTTAATGAATGAAATTTATAAATGTGGGTCTTTTATAAGGTGAATTTGACATAAAAAAAATGTCAAATGTTTTTTTTATATCTTAAAATATTTTTCTATATATTAAAAATATTTTTTTTACATTTATTTATATACATTTTGTGGAGTAAAAATGTCCAAATGTGAAGTAAAAACATTAATAAACTGAGTAAAATGACATTGTGAAAACAAAAACAAATTAAAGCTGCAAGCAGCATTTGTCGGTGTTCAAGCTTTTAAGGCCTTTAAGGCCTTTAAGCACATTAACGTTAAAAGACATTAAGATTTATTTAGCAAGTATTTAACCACTGACATCATAGATGGAAAAACACCATTTACAGCCAATACAGGCAATTTACCATAGGAAATATATGGTTTAAAAGCTTTTTAACAGTTATAGCGCCACCTATGGTCCGATCTCCATAAAATTGTGCATGCTTGTTAATGATGTTATTGCACATATTCTCACCAATTTTTGTGAAGTTTTGAGTTTTTATTTAGGATTTATAGGCTTTTGAGTGTATTTTGACACGCCCCTTTTCTTAAATTACCCTCTTATAGCCATCCAAATGCAAAAGTTCACTTTTTTTCGATAATTATTGATCTAGAGAGTCCAGAGAATTGTTCTAGACTGGTCTGGTTCCGATCAGGCAAAAAACCAGGGACTAGTTCGCAAAAGTAGGTTTTTAACGTAATTGCGTATAATTAATGAACAATTCGATTGACAGCATTAGTTCTAGAGGCAAAGTTGTTCAGCATGAGGAGATCTATCAAATGATATGCATATTCTGACGATATTTGTTACACCACGTGATTACAGAGCCGTAAAACTCGTTAGCGCCAACTAGTGGCCGATTTCTTTCAAAACTCTTACAGACTTCTTTGGCCACGAGTTGAACATGCCCACTGAGTTTCGTTCCGATTGGCTTCCGTTAACCTTGTCTAATGGGTGCTTAAACTTAATTGGCCAATGGCGGCCATTTTTTTTTTAGATACGCCAATATCCTTCTAGACATAGATGGCCCCTTGGGCCAAGACACTGCATACCAAATTTCAAGTCAATCGGACAAACGGTCAGTTGTTTATATGTTTTTTATGTTTTATAGCGCCACCATGTGGCCAATCGACGCGGGTTTTTTATCGTGACCTCAGATTGACCTCGTACACACGTGTACCAAGTTTGGTGAAGTTATCTCATTTACTACTTGAGTTATAGGCGTTTTAGTAATATAGGCTCCGCCTACAACGTTAATTTTACGCCCCCTAGCAACCGTTAATCGATAATCGAACTTTTTTTCAATAATTATTGATTATCAGACTCCAGAGAACATTTATGCACTGGTTTGGTTCCGATCGGGTGAAAAACCAGGGACTAGTTTGCAAAAGTAGGTTTTTGACAAAATTCAAAATGGCGGAAAATCTATCATGACGGAAATTAAATCGGAGATATACGTTTTGTTGTCCAGGTGACCAGCTTTCCAATGATATAAGACACTTGATTCTGTGACATACGGTCTATGAGTTATGACCAGTTTTGCGCAATTGGTTGCTATAGCGCCACCTATGGGCCAATTGGGGTCATAATTTGATAACCTCTCCTCGATTTTTGTACTACCATCTGGCAAAGTTTCAAGTCTCTAGCTCTTACGGTTTGGGCTGCACGATGCGTTTTACGGCAGAATAATAATAATAATAATAATAATAATAATTAAAGCTGCAAGCAGCATTTGTCGGTGTTCAAGCTTTTAAGGCCTTTAAGCACATTAATGTTAAAAGACATTAAGATTTATTTAGCAAGCATTTAACCACTGACATCATAGATGGAAAAACACCATTTACAGCCAATACAGGCAATTTACCATAGGAAATATATGGTTTAAAAGCTTTTTAACAGTTATAGCGCCACCTATGGTCCGATCTCCATAAAATTTTGCATGCTTGTTAATGATGTTATTGCACATATGCTCACCAATTTTTGTGAAGTTTTGAGTTTTTATTTAGGATTTATAGGCTTTTGAGTGTATTTTGACACGCCCCTTTTCTTAAATTACCCTCTTATAGCCATCCAAATGCAAAAGTTCAACTTTTTTTAATAATTATTGATCTAGAGAGTCCAGAGAATTGTTCTAGACTGGTCTGGTTCCGATCGGGCGAAAAACCAGGGACTAGTTCGCAAAAGTAGCTTTTTAACGTAATTGCTTATAATTAATGAACAATTCAATTCACAGCATTAGTTCTAGAGACAAAGTTGTTCAGCATGAGAAGATCTATCAAATGATATGCATATTCTGACGATATTTGTAACACCACGTGATTACAGAGCCGTAAAACTCGTTAGCGCCAACTAGTGGCCGATTTCTTTCAAAACTCTTACATACCTTTAGGGCCATGAGTTGAACATGCCCATCGAGTTTCGTTACGATTGGCCTCCGTTAACCATGTCTAATGGGTGCTTAAACTTCATTGGCCAATGGCGGCCATTTTGTTTTAGATAAGCCAATATCCTTCTAGACATAGATGGCCCCTTGGGCCAAGACACTGCATACCAAATTTTAAGTCAATCGGACAAACGGTCAGGTGTTTATACGTTTTTTCTGTGTTATAGCGCCACCATGTGGCCAATCGACGCGGTTTTTTTATCGTGACCTCAAATTGACCGCCAACACATGTGTACCAAGTTTGGTGAAGTTATCTCATTTACTACTTGAGTTATAGGCGTTTTAGTAATATAGGCTCCGCCTACAACGTTAATTTTACGCCCCCTAGCGACCGTTAATCGATAATTGAACTTTTTTTCAATAATTATTGATTATCAGACTCCAGAGAACATTTCTGCATTGGTTTGGTTCCGATCGGGCAAAAAACCAGGGACTAGTTCGCAAAAGTAGGTTTTTGACAAAATTCAAAATGGCGGAAAATCTATCATGGCGGAAATTAAATCGGAGATATACGTTTTGTTGTCCAGGTGACCAGCTTTCCAATGATATAAGACACTTGAGTTTGCGACATACGGTCTAGGAGTTATGACCAGTTTCGCGCAATTGGTTGCTATAGCGCCACCTATGGGCCAATCTGGCTCATAATTTGATAACCTCTCCTCGATTTTTGTACTACCATATGGCAAAGTTTCAAAGCTCTAGCTCTTACGGTTTGGGCTGCACGATGCGTTTTACGGCAGAAGAAAAATAATAATAATAATAATAATTAAAGCTGCAAGCAGCATTTGTCGGTGTTCAAGCTTTTAAGGCCTTTAAGGCCTTTAAGCACATTAACGTTAAAAGACATTAAGATTTATTTAGCAAGCATTTAACCACTGACATCATAGATGGAAAAACACCATTTACAGCCAATACAGACAATTTACCATAGGAAATATATGGTTTAAAAGCTTTTTAACAGTTATAGCGCCACCTATGGTCCGATCTCCATAAAATTTGGCATGCTTGTTAATGATGTTATTGCACATATGCTCACCAATTTTTGTGAAGTTTTGAGTTTTTATTTAGGATTTATAGGCTTTTGAGTGTATTTTGACACGCCCCTTTTCTTAAATTACCCTCTCATAGCCATCCAAATGCAAAAGTTAAACTTTTTTTAATAATTATTGATCTAGAGAGTCCAGAGAATTGTTCTAGACTGGTCTGGTTCCGATCGGGCGAAAAACCAGGGACTAGTTCGCAAAAGTAGGTTTTTAACGTAATTGCGTATAATTAATGAACAATTCTATTGACAGCATTAGTTCTAGAGGCAAAGTTGTTCAGCATGAGGAGATCTATCAAATGATATGCATATTCTGACGATATTTGTAACACCACGTGATTACAGAGCCGTAAAACTCGTTAGCGCCAACTAGTGGCCGATTTCTTTCAAAACTCTTACAGACCTTTAGGGCCATGAGTTGAACATGGCCATCGAGTTTCGTTACGATTGGCCTCCGTTAACCTTGTCTAATGGGTGCTTAAACTTCATTGGCCAATGGCGGCCATTTTTTTTTTAGATACGCCAATATCCTTCTAGACATAGATGGCCCCTTGGGCCAAGACACTGCATACCAAATTTCAAGTCAATCGGACAAACGGTCAGGTGTTTATACGTTTTTTCTGTGTTTTAGCGCCACCATGTGGCCAATCGACGCAGTTTTTTTATCGTGACCTCAGATTGACCTCGTACACATGTGTACCAAGTTTTGTGAAGTTATCTCATTTACTACTTGAGTTATAGCCGTTTTAGTAATATAGGCTCCGCCTACAACGTTAATTTTACGCCCCCTAGCGACCGTTAATCGATAATCGAACTTTTTTTCAATAATTATTGATTATCAGACTCCAGAGAATATTTCTGCACTGGTTTGGTTCCGATCGGGTGAAAAACCAGGGACTAGTTTGCAAAAGTAGGTTTTTGACAAAATTCAAAATGGCGGAAAATCTATCATGGCGGAAATTAAATCGGAGATATACGTTTTTTACGTCAGGTGGTCAGCTTTCCACTGATATAAGACACTTGAGTCTACGACATACGGTCTAGGAGTTATGACCAGTTTCGCGCAATTGATCGCTATAGCGCCACCTATGGGCCAATCGGGGTCATAATTTGATAACCTCTCCTCGATTTTTGTACTACCATATGGCAAAGTTTCAAAGCTCCAGCACTTACGGTTTGGGCTGCACGATGCGTTTTACAGGAGAATAATAATAATAATAATAATAATTAAAGCTGCAAGCAGCATTTGTCGGTGTTCAAGCTTTTAAGGCCTTTAAGGCCTTTAAGCACATTAACTTTAAAAGACATTAAGATTTATTTAGCAAGCATTTAACCACTGACATCATAGATGGAAAAACACCATTTACAGCCAATAAAGGCAATTTACCATAGGAAATATATGGTTTAAAAGCTTTTTAACAGTTATAGCGCCACCTATGGTCCGATCTCCATAAAATTTTGCATGCTTGTTAATGATGTTATTGCACATATGCTCACCAATTTTTGTGAAGTTTTGAGTTTTTATTTACGATTTATAGGCTTTTGAGTGTATTTTGACACGCCCCTTTTCTTAAATTACCCTCTTATAGCCATCCAAATGCAAAAGTTCAACTTTTTTTTAATAATTATTGATCTAGAGAGTCCAGAGAATTGATCTAGACTGGTCTGGTTCCGATCGGGCGAAAAACCAGGGACTAGTTCGCAAAAGTAGGTTTTTAACGTAATTGCGTATAATTAATGAACAACTCGATTGACAGCATTAGTTCTAGAGGCAAAGTTGTTCAGCATGAGGAGATCTATCAAATGATATGCATATTCTGACGATATTTGTAACACCACGTGATTACAGAGCCGTAAAACTCGTTAGCGCCAACTAGTGGCCGATTTCTTTCAAAACTCTTACAGACCTTAAGGGCCATGAGTTGAACATGGCCATCGAGTTTCGTTACGATTGGCCTCCGTTAACCTTGTCTAATGGGTGCTTAAACTTCATTGGCCAATGGCGGCCATTTTTTTTTTAGATACGCCAATATCCTTCTAGACATAGATGGCCCCTTGGGCCAAGACACTGCATACCAAATTTTAAGTCAATCGGACAAACGGTCAGGTGTTTATACGTTTTTTCTGTGTTATAGCGCCACCATGTGGCCAATCGACGCGTTTTTTTTATCGTGACCTCAAATTGACCTCCTACACATGTGTACCAAGTTTGGTGATGTTATCTCATTTACTACTTGAGTTATAGGCGTTTTAGTAATATAGGCTCCGCCTACAACGTTAATTTTACGCCCCCTAGCGACCGTTAATCGATAATTGAACTTTTTTTCAATAATTATTGATTACCAGACTCCAGAGAACATTTCTGCATTGGTTTGGTTCCGATCAGGCAAAAAACCAGGGACTAGTACGCAAAATTAGGTTTTTAACAAAATTCAAAATGGCGGAAAATCTATCATGGCGGAAATTAAATCGGAGATATACGTTTTTTACGTCAGGTGGTCAGCTTTCCAATGATATAAGACACTTGAGTCTACGACATACGATCTAGGAGTTATGACCAGTTTCGCGCAATTGATCGCTATAGCGCCACCTATAGGCCAATCGGGCTCATAATTTGATAACCTCTCCTCGATTTTTGTACTACCATATGGCAAAGTTTCAAAGCTCCAGCTCTTACGGTTTGGGCTGCACGATGCGTTTTACGGCAGAAGAAAAATAATAATAATTAAAGCTGCAAGCAGCATTTGTCGGTGTTCAAGCTTTTAAGGCCTTTAAGGCCTTTAAGCACATTAACGTTAAAAGACATTAAGATTTATTTAGCAAGCATTTAACCACTGACATCATAGATGGAAAAACACCATTTACAGCCAATACAGACAATTTACCATAGGAAATATATGGTTTAAAAGCTTTTTAACAGTTATAGCGCCACCTATGGTCCGATCTCCATAAAATTTTGCATGGTTGTTAATGATGTTATTGCACATATGCTCACCAATTTTTGTGAAGTTTTGAGTTTTTATTTAGGATTTATAGGCTTTTGAGTGTATTTTGACACGCCCCTTTTCTTAAATTACCCTCTTATAGCCATCCAAATGCAAAAGTTCAACTTTTTTTCGATAATTATTGATCTAGAGAGTCCAGAGAATTGTTCTAGACTGGTCTGGTTCCGATCGGGCGAAAAACCAGGGACTAGTTCGCAAAAGTAGGTTTTTAACGTAATTGCGTATAATTAATGAACAATTCAATTGACAGCATTAGTTCTAGAGGCAAAGTTGTTCAGCATGAGGAGATCTATCAAATGATATGCATATTCTGACGATATTTGTAACACCACGTGATTACAGAGCCGTAAAACTCGTTAGCGCCAACTAGTGGCCGATTTCTTTCAAAACTCTTACAGACCTTTAGGGCCATGAGTTGAACATGGCTATCGAGTTTCGTTACGATTGGCCTCCGTTAACCATGTCTAATGGGTGCTTAAACTTCATTGGCCAATGGCGGCCATTTTTTTTTTAGATACGCCAATATCCTTCTAGACATAGATGGCCCCTTGGGCCAAGACACTGCATACCAAATTTTAAGTCAATCGGACAAACGGTCAGGTGTTTATACGTTTTTTCTGTGTTATAGCGCCACCATGTGGCCAATCGACGCGGTTTTTTTATCGTGACCTCAAATTGACCTCCTACACATGTGTACCAAGTTTGGTGAAGTTATCTCATTTACTACTTGAGTTATAGGCGTTTTAGTAATATAGGCTCCGCCTACAACGTTAATTTTACGCCCCCTAGCGACCGTTAATCGATAATTGAACTTTTTTTCAATAATTATTGATTATCAGACTCCAGAGAACATTTCTGGATTGGTTTGGTTCCGATCGGGCAAAAAACCAGGGACTAGTTTGCAAAAGTAGGTTTTTGACAAAATTCAAAATGGCGGAAAATCTATCATGGCGGAAATTAAATCGGAGATATACGTTTTTTACGTCAGGTGGTCAGCTTTCCAATGATATAAGACACTTGAGTCTACGACATACGGTCTAAGAGTTATGACCAGTTTCGCGCAATTGATCGCTATAGCGCCACCTATGGGCCAATCGGGGTCATAATTTGATAACCTCTCCTCGATTTTTGTACTACCATATGGCAAAGTTTCAAAGCTCCAGCACTTACGGTTTGGGCTGCACGATGCGTTTTACGGCAGAATAATAATAATAATAATTAAAGCTGCAAGCAGCATTTATCGGTGTTCAAGCCTTTAAGGCCTTTGAGCACATTAAAGCATTTAAGACATTAAGTTGTATTTAGCAAGCTTTTAACCACTGACATAATAGATAGAAAAGTCCATTTACCATGATTTACAATTTACCATACATTTAGCATGATTTACCATAGTTTACCATGATTTATCAAAGTTTACCATGATTTACCATGTTCTAGGATGATTTATAATGATTTACTATGTTCTAGTATGATCACCATGATTTACCATGACTTACCATGTTCCAGTATGATTTACCATAGTTTACCATGATATACCAAGTTCTAGTATGATTCACCATGATTTACCTTGTTCTAGCATGATTTACAACAATTGAATACATTCTAGTTTGATTTAATATGATTCTAGCATGATTTACCATAGTTTACCATGATTTATCTTTGTTTACCTTGATTTACCATGTTACAGGATGATTTACCATGTTACAGGATGATTTACCATGTTACAGGATGATTTACCATGTTACAGGATGATTAACCATGATACACCACATTCTAGCATGATTTACCCTATTTACTGTGATTTACCATGTTTATAGCGTTATTTACCATGATTTACCATGTTGCTAGCAATAATGTGAAGCATCAGAACAAATGAAGTGATAAACTCTGACAAAATATGATTGTGTTATAATAGTAGGCTAATCGTTATGTAAGGGATTTTTTAGTGTCTAAATATATACATGTAAAATGAAAGTGAGCCAATAAGTGGTCTTCTACTGCCCTCTGCTGGACATTCTACTTATTAATAGTATTTAACATGTGCTTTTTCAAGTCTTGATTTTTACCAGTATTTTGCACTAAATCAAACCAGTTTTTCCATGTTAACTCCATTATGCATGCTTACACACATTACACGTCCATCAAAATAACAAAGATATAGCTTTAAGCATTTGTTTGTTAGCCAATGCTGAAAGCTGATAAAAAGATTACAAATATAATCCTGCTGCTCTCTCTAGTGGACAACAGTGTTATTGCAGCCTCCATTTTACAGTTGAAGTGAATGAATGAATGGAAATTTGGTTTTTCACTTATATTTCGGGAACGAGAAGACGAAAAAATCTGAAAATCGGAGCTTAGATAGTGCTCGAGGTGCCCTGTGTAATGAGACCATCCTGGTGTTGGTGGGCGATTGGGGCCGGGAGTTATTCCCGTTCAAATGCAATCCTTTTTTGGCTTATATCTCGGGAATGCCCGGGCTAAATCGCACCAAAATCGAATCGAAGCTAGGCGGGGACGGGCCCTTTCCAACAAGCTATTCCACAAGGATCGGGGTGGTCTGGGTCGGGAGTTACAGCCGTTCAAAGTCGGACGTCTCGCGAATTCGACATTCGCGGGGGGGCGTTCCCGAGCTCCGCAAATATATATTTCGATCAATAGCCTGGAGAGGACCTTACCATCAAAATTTGAGCGCGCAACGACTTTCCGTTTTCGAGTTATGAGTGAATTTGTACTGCGGGGGGCGTGGCCTAAATGGCGGCCTCCGTTTCACTTTCACAATTCCCATTTCTCAGTGTGATACAATTGTCAATAGTAATACTCCAATAGATTAATTTTGTCAAAATGTGATTGTAAATGTTAAAATAGTAATTTATAAAGTCTAAATATGAATTATAGAACAATATTAGTGAGTAGTATGACCAAGTGACCAGAAGGGGGCAGTATTAAACCACTTATGTCAATATGACTAGTTTGCAAAAGTAGCTTTTTAACATAATAGCAAATATTTAATGAACAATTTTATTGACAGTAGTGGTTCTTGAGGCAAAGTTGTTCAGTATGAGGAGATCTATCAAAATATATGCATATTATGTGGATGTTTTTAACACCACGTGATTACAGAGATGGAAAATACCATTTACAGCCAATACAGGCAAGTCACCATAGGGAATACATGGTTTTCAAAGCTTTTTAACAGTTATAGTGCCACATATGGTCCGATCTCCATGAAACTCGGCGTGCTTCTTCAGCATGTTATGACACATAGGCCTACCAATTTCTGTGAAGTTTTGAGTTTTTGTTTAGGATTTATAGGCTTTTGAGTGTAATTTGCCACGCCCATTTTTTAAAATGACCCTGTTATAGCCACCCAAATGCAAAAGTTCAACTTTTTTTCAATAATTATTGATCTAGAGAGTCCAGAGAATGGTCCTAGACTTGTTTGGTTCTGATTGGGCGAAAAACCAGGGACTAGTTCGCAAAAGTAGGTTTTTAACATATTTGTGAATATTTAATAAACGGTTTGATTGACAGCAGTGGTTCTTGAGGCAAATATGTTCACCATGAGGAGATCTATCAAATGATATGCATATTGTGACGATATTTGTAACACCACGTGATTACAGAGCCTTAAAACTCGTTAGCGCCAACTAGTGTCCGATTTCTTTCAAAACTCTTACAGACCTCTGGGGCCATGAGTTGAACACGCCCACCGAGTTTCGTTCTGATTGGCCTCCGTTAACCTTGTCTAATAGGTGATTCAACTTAATTGGCCAATGGCGGCCATGTTTTTTGAGATACGCCAATATCCTTTTACACATACATGGGGCCTTGGGCCAAGACACTGCATACCAAATTTTAAGTCAATCGGACAAACGGTCAGGTGTTTATATGTTTTTTCTGTGTTATAGCGCCACCATGTGGCCAATCGACGCGTTTTTTTTATCGTGACCTCAAATTGACCTCTTACACATGTGTACCAAGTTTGGTGAAGCTATCTCATTTACTTCTCGAGTTATAGACATTTTAGTCAAATAGGCTCCTCCCACAACATTCATTTTGCGCCCCCTAGCGACCCCGATTTAAAAATTCATTTTTTTTTCGATCATTATTGATTGTCAGACTCCAGAAAACATTTCTGCACTGGTTTGGTTCCGATTGGGCAAAAAACCAGGGACTAGTTCACAAAAGTAGTTTTACAACAAAATTCAAAATGGCGGAAAATTTTCCCTACCGGAAATAAAATCGGAGATATACGTTGTGTTCATCAGGAGTCCAGCTTTCCAATGATATAAGACACTTGAGGCTGGGACATACGGTCTAGGAGATATGACCAGTTTCGCGTATTTGCTGCTATAGCGCCACCTATGGGCCAATCGGGCTCATATTTTGATAACCTCTCCTCGATTTTTGTACTACCCATTGGCAAAGTTTCAAGTCTCTAGGACTTACGGTTTGGGCTGCACGATGCGTTTTACAGGAGAATAATAATAATAAAAATCAGTACAATTACAATAGGTTTTCAGCACTTCGTGCTTGAACACCTAATAAAGCTGCAAGCAGCATTTGTCGGTGTTCAAGCTTTTAAGGCCTTTAAGGCCTTTAAGCACATTAACGTTAAAAGACATTAAGATTTATTTAGCAAGCATTTAACCACTGACATCATAGATGGAAAAACACCATTTACAGCCAATACAGACAATTTACCATAGGAAATATATGGTTTAAAAGCTTTTTAACAGTTATAGCGCCACCTATGGTCCGATGTCCATAAAATTTTGCATGCTTGTTAATGATGTTATTGCACATATGCTCAACAATTTTTGTGAAGTTTTGAGTTTTTATTTAGGATTTATAGGCTTTTGAGTGTATTTTGACACGCCCCTTTTCTTAAATTACCCTCTTATAGCCATCCAAATGCAAAAGTTCAACTTTTTTTAATAATTATTGATCTAGAGAGTCCAGAGAATTGTTCTAGACTGGTCTGGTTCCGATCGGGCGAAAAACCAGGGACTAGTTCGCAAAAGTAGGTTTTTAACGTAATTGCGTATAATTAATGAACAATTCGATTGACATTATTAGTTCTAGAGGCAAAGTTGTTCAGCATGAGGAGATCTATCAAATGATATGCATATTGTGACGATATTTGTAACACCACGTGATTACAGAGCCGTAAAACTCGTTAGCGCCAACTAGTGGCCGATTTCTTTCAAAACTCTTACAGACCTTTAGGGCCATGAGTTGAACATGGCCATCGAGTTTTGTTACGATTGGCCTCCGTTAACAATGTCTAATGGGTGCTTAAACTTCATTGGCCAATGGCGGCCATTTTTTTTTTAGATACGCCAATATCCTTCTAGACATAGATGGCCCCTTGGGCCAAGACACTGCATACCAAATTTTAAGTCAATCGGACAAACGGTCAGGTGTTTATACGTTTTTTCTGTGTTATAGCACCACCATGTGGCCAATCGACGCGGTTTTTTTATCGTGACCTCAAATTGACCTCCTACACATGTGTACCAAGTTTGGTGAAGTTATCTCATTTACTACTTGAGTTATAGGCGTTTTAGTAATATAGGCTCCGCCTACAACGTTAATTTTACGCCCCCTAGCGACCGTTAATCGATAATTGAACTTTTTTTCGATAATTATTGATTATCAGACTCCAGAGAACATTTCTGCATTGGTTTGGTTCCGATCGGGCAAAAAACCAGGGACTAGTTTGCAAAAGTAGGTTTTTAACAAAATTCAAAATGGCGGAAAATCTATCATGGCGGAAATTAAATCGGAGATATACGTTTTTTACGTCAGGTGGTCAGCTTTCCAATGATATAAGACACTTGAGTCTACGACACACGGTCTAGGAGTTATGACCAGTTTCGCGCAATTGATCGCTATAGCGCCACCTATGGGCCAATCGGGGTCATAATTTGATAACCTCTCCTCGATTTTTGTACTACCATATGGCAAAGTTTCAAAGCTCCAGCTCTTACGGTTTGGGCTGCACGATGCGTTTTACGGCAGAATAATAATAATAATAATAATAATAATAATAAAAATCAGTACAATTACAATAGGTTTTCAGCACTTCGTGCTTGAACACCTAATTAAAGCTGCAAGCAGCATTTGTCGGTGTTCAAGCTTTTAAGGCCTTTAAGGCCTTTAAGCACATTAGCTTTAAAATACATTAAGATTTATTTAGCAAGCATTTAACCACTGACATCATAGATGGAAAAACACCATTTACAGCCAATACAGGCAATTTACCATAGGAAATGTATGGTTTTAAAGCTTTTTAACAGTTATAGCGCCACCTATTGTCAGATCTCCATAAAATTTGGCATGCTTGTTAATGATGTTATTGCACATATGCTCAGCAATTTTTGTGAAGTTTTGAGTTTTAATTTAGGATTTATAGGCTTTTGAGTGTATTTTGACACTCTAGCACAAACGATCTATGAGTTATGAGCAATTTAGTACTTTGGGTTGCTATAGCGCCACCTATGGGCCAATCTGGCTCATCATTTGATAACCTCTCCTCGATTTTTGTACTATCATATGGCAAAGTTTCAAAAGTCCAGCACTTACGGTTTGGGCTGCACGACGCGTTTTACGGCAGAATAATAATCAGCACAATTACAATAGGTTTTCAACACTTCGTGCTTGAACACCTAATAAGAACGATACCTTTTTGCCAGTTATAGCGCCACCTAAGGTCCGATCTCCATGAAACTCTGCATGATTGTTAATGATGTTATTGCACATATGCTCAGCAATTTTTGTGAAGTTTTGAGTTTTAATTTAGGATTTATAGGCTTTTGAGTGTATTTTGACACGCCCCTTTTCTTAAATGACCCTGTTATAGCCACCCAAATGCAAAAGTTCAACTTTTTTTCAATAATTATTAATCTAGAGAGTCCAGAGAACTGTCCTAGACTGGTTTGGTTCTGATTGGGCAAAAAACCAGGGACTAGTTCGCAAAAGGAGGTTTTGGACAAAATTGGCCATAACTTTTTTTTTTTTGGGCCCAAATCGAATTTGGAGATATACATCTTGTTTGTCTTGAGCCAAGGATTACAGGGATGTGACAATTGTGAGTCTAGCACAAACGATCTATGAGTTATGAGCAATTTAGTACTTTGGGTTGCTATAGCGCCACCTATGGGCCAATCTGGCTCATCATTTGATAACCTCTCCTCGATTTTTGTACTATCATATGGCAAAGTTTCAAAAGTCCAGCACTTACGGTTTGGGCTGCACGACGCGTTTTACGGCAGAATAATAATCAGCACAATTACAATAGGTTTTCAACACTTCGTGCTTGAACACCTAATAAGAACGATACCTTTTTGCCAGTTATAGCGCCACCTAAGGTCCGATCTCCATGAAACTCTGCATGATTGTTAATGATGTTATTGCACATATGCTCAGCAATTTTTGTGAAGTTTTGAGTTTTAATTTAGGATTTATAGGCTTTTGAGTGTATTTTGACACGCCCCTTTTCTTAAATGACCCTGTTATAGCCACCCAAATGCAAAAGTTCAACTTTTTTTCAATAATTATTAATCTAGAGAGTCCAGAGAACTGTCCTAGACTGGTTTGGTTCTGATTGGGCAAAAAACCAGGGACTAGTTCGCAAAAGGAGGTTTTGGACAAAATTGGCCATAACTTTTTTTTTTTGGGCCCAAATCGAATTTGGAGATATACATCTTGTTTGTCTTGAGCCAAGGATTACAGGGATGTGACAATTGTGAGTCTAGCACAAACGATCTATGAGTTATGAGCAATTTAGTACTTTGGGTTGCTATAGCGCCACCTATGGGCCAATCTGGCTCATCATTTGATAACCTCTCCTCGATTTTTGTACTATCATATGGCAAAGTTTCAAAAGTCCAGCACTTACGGTTTGGGCTGCACGACGCGTTTTACGGCAGAATAATAATCAGCACAATTACAATAGGTTTTCAACACTTCGTGCTTGAACACCTAATAAGAACGATACCTTTTTGCCAGTTATAGCGCCACCTAAGGTCCGATCTCCATGAAACTCTGCATGATTGTTAATGATGTTATTGCACATATGCTCAGCAATTTTTGTGAAGTTTTGAGTTTTAATTTAGGATTTATAGGCTTTTGAGTGTATTTTGACACGCCCCTTTTCTTAAATGACCCTGTTATAGCCACCCAAATGCAAAAGTTCAACTTTTTTTCAATAATTATTAATCTAGAGAGTCCAGAGAACTGTCCTAGACTGGTTTGGTTCTGATTGGGCAAAAAACCAGGGACTAGTTCGCAAAAGGAGGTTTTGGACAAAATTGGCCATAACTTTTTTTTTTTTGGGCCCAAATCGAATTTGGAGATATACATCTTGTTTGTCTTGAGCCAAGGATTACAGGGATGTGACAATTGTGAGTCTAGCACAAACGATCTATGAGTTATGAGCAATTTAGTACTTTGGGTTGCTATAGCGCCACCTATGGGCCAATCTGGCTCATCATTTGATAACCTCTCCTCGATTTTTGTACTATCATATGGCAAAGTTTCAAAAGTCCAGCACTTACGGTTTGGGCTGCACGACGCGTTTTACGGCAGAATAATAATCAGCACAATTACAATAGGTTTTCAACACTTCGTGCTTGAACACCTAATAATAAAAATCAGTACAATTACAATAGGTTTTCAGCACTTCGTGCTTGAACACCTAAAAATCAGTACAATTACAATAGGTTTTCAACACTTCGTGCTTGAACACCTAATAAGAACGATACCTTTTTGCCAGTTATAGCGCCACCTATGGTCCGATCTCCATGAAACTCGGCATGCTTCCTCACCATGTTATGACACATATGCTGATCAATTTTTGTGCAGTTCTGAGTTTTTATTTAGGATTTATAGGCTTTTGAGTGTATTTGGACACGCCCCTTTTCTAAATTACCCTGTCACAGCCAGCCAAATGCAAAAGTTGCACTTTTTCTCGATAATTATTGTTCAGCAGAGTCCAGAGAATGGTCCTAGACTGGTTTGGTTCTGATTGGGCAAAAAACCAGGGACTAGTTCGCAAGAGTAGGTTTTGGACAAAATTGGCCATAACTTTTTTTTTTTTGCTCCAAATCCAATTTGGAGGTATACATCTTGTTCGTCTTGAGCCAAGGATTACAGGGATGTGACAATTGTGAGTCTAGCACAAACGATCTATGAGTTATGAGCAATTTAGTACTTTGGGTTGCTATAGCGCCACCTATGGGCCAATCTGGCTCATCATTTGATAACCTCTCCTCGATTTTTGTACTATCATATGGCAAAGTTTCAAAAGTCCAGCACTTACGGTTTGGGCTGCACGACGCGTTTTACGGCAGAATAATAATCAGCACAATTACAATAGGTTTTCAACACTTCGTGCTTGAACACCTAATAATAAAAATCAGTACAATTACAATAGGTTTTCAGCACTTCGTGCTTGAACACCTAAAAATCAGTACAATTACAATAGGTTTTCAACACTTCGTGCTTGAACACCTAATAAGAACGATACCTTTTTGCCAGTTATAGCGCCACCTATGGTCCGATCTCCATGAAACTCGGCATGCTTCCTCACCATGTTATGACACATATGCTGATCAATTTTTGTGCAGTTCTGAGTTTTTATTTAGGATTTATAGGCTTTTGAGTGTATTTGGACACGCCCCTTTTCTAAATTACCCTGTCACAGCCAGCCAAATGCAAAAGTTGCACTTTTTCTCGATAATTATTGTTCAGCAGAGTCCAGAGAATGGTCCTAGACTGGTTTGGTTCTGATTGGGCAAAAAACCAGGGACTAGTTCGCAAGAGTAGGTTTTGGACAAAATTGGCCATAACTTTTTTTTTTTTGCTCCAAATCCAATTTGGAGGTATACATCTTGTTCGTCTTGAGCCAAGGATTACAGGGATGTGACAATTGTGAGTCTAGCACAAACGATCTATGAGTTATGAGCAATTTAGTACTTTGGGTTGCTATAGCGCCACCTATGGGCCAATCTGGCTCATCATTTGATAACCTCTCCTCGATTTTTGTACTATCATATGGCAAAGTTTCAAAAGTCCAGCACTTACGGTTTGGGCTGCACGACGCGTTTTACGGCAGAATAATAATCAGCACAATTACAATAGGTTTTCAACACTTCGTGCTTGAACACCTAATAATAAAAATCAGTACAATTACAATAGGTTTTCAGCACTTCGTGCTTGAACACCTAAAAATCAGTACAATTACAATAGGTTTTCAACACTTCGTGCTTGAACACCTAATAAGAACGATACCTTTTTGCCAGTTATAGCGCCACCTATGGTCCGATCTCCATGAAACTCGGCATGCTTCCTCACCATGTTATGACACATATGCTGATCAATTTTTGTGCAGTTCTGAGTTTTTATTTAGGATTTATAGGCTTTTGAGTGTATTTGGACACGCCCCTTTTCTAAATTACCCTGTCACAGCCAGCCAAATGCAAAAGTTGCACTTTTTCTCGATAATTATTGTTCAGCAGAGTCCAGAGAATGGTCCTAGACTGGTTTGGTTCTGATTGGGCAAAAAACCAGGGACTAGTTCGCAAGAGTAGGTTTTGGACAAAATTGGCCATAACTTTTTTTTTTTTGCTCCAAATCCAATTTGGAGGTATACATCTTGTTCGTCTTGAGCCAAGGATTACAGTGATGTGAAAACTGTGATTCTAGCCCAAACGACCTAGGAGTTATGACCAATTTAGTACTTTGGGTTGCTCTAGCGCCACCTATGGGCCAATTGGGCTCATAATTTGATAACCTCTCCTCGATTTTTGTACTACCATATGGCAAAGTTTCAAGGCTCTAGCACTTATGGTTTGGGCTGCACGATGCGTTTTAGGGGAGAAGAAAAATAATAATAATAAAAATCAGTACAATTACAATAGGTTTTCAACACTTCGTGCTTGAACACCTAATAATAAAAATCAGTACAATTACAATAGGTTTTCAGCACTTCGTGCTTGAACACCTAATAACTAGAACGTACATTTCCAGAAGAAAATGTGAATGGTGCTTGCAGTGGCAAAACTCGACACTCGGTTGCTAGAGCGTGGTACATGATTGCATACGAGCCAACAACCATGTCTGTACGATGTTCTGCTGCTGAGATATGGCTTATTCATGTTGTTCAGGTGGTTGCTAGGGTGTTCTGGGTGGTTGCTAGGGTGTTGCTAGGCGGTTGCTAGGGTGTTCTGGGTGGTTACTATGGTGTTCTGGGTGGTTGCTAGGGTGTCATGGATGGTTGCTATGGTGTTGCTAGGGAGTTCTTAGGTATTTTGGGTGGTTGCTATGGTGTTGCTAGGGAGTTCTAAGGTATTTTGGGTGGTTGCTAGGGTGTTATGTGTGGTTTCTAGGGTGTTTTAAGGTGTTTTGGGTGGTTGCTATGGTGTTGCTAGGGAGTTCTAAGGTATTTTGGGTGGTTGCTAGGGTGTTGCTAGGGAGTTCTAAGGTATTTTGAGTGGTTGCTATGGTGTTGCTAGGGAGTTCTGAGGTATTTTGGGTGGTTGTTAGGGTGTTATGGGTGGTTGCTAGGGTGTTCTAAGGTGTTTTGGGTGGTTGCTATGATGTTGCTAGGGAGTTCTAAGGTATTTTGGGTGGTTGCTAGGGTGTTGCTAGGGAGTTCTAAGGTATTTTGGGTGGTTCCTAGGGTGTTCCGGGTGGTTTCTAGGCATTTGCTAAGGTTTTCTGGGTGGTTGTTAGGGTATTTGGGTGATTGCTAGGACATTTCTAGGCTGTTGCTAGGGTGTTCAGGGCGGTTGCTAATGTATTTTTGGTGGTTGCTATGGTGTTACTAGGTGGTTGGTAGTTTTCACAGATGGTTACTATGGGGTTAGGGCTAAGGTTAGGCACTCGGCCGCAGAGTATTTAAAATCTCTATTAAACGAGTGCATTATAATGAGTGCACGAGGCCTGCGGCCTCGTGCCTATAGCCTATGGTTGCTAGGGTGCTGTAACTGGTTGCTATGGTGTGGCTATGAAGATTTTAGGCCATTCTAGGTGGTTGCTAGGCAGTTGCTAGGGTGTTCTGGGTGGTTACTAGGCGGTTGCTAGGCAGTTGCTAGGGACTTCAGGGTGGTTGCTAGGGCTCCACAGATGGTTACTATGGGGTTAGGGCTAAGGTTAGGCACTCGGCCGCAGAGTATTTAAAATCTCTATTAAACGAGTGCATTATAATGAGTGCACGAGGCCTGCGGCCTCGTGCCTATAGCCTATGGTTGCTAGGGTGCTGTAACTGGTTGCTATGGTGTGGCTATGAAGATTTTAGGCCATTACTTATTGGCTGCTGGATAATATAAATCCTCTGAGGGAGAGAGAGGGGGAGACATGCAGGGGTGTCAGGCCCTTTGTGTCTGTGTGTGTGAAAAATGACAGTTGGGATTTGAATTTCTGAAAATTCCGCAATGTTAAGTCAATGGGACTTTTTTGGCCGCTTTTTCGTCCGCTGTGCGAACATCGTACACCCGATCGCTTAGAAAAGATATAGCACACCTCTCCTCAATGGGCCGGTCGTTTTGACACCTCACTCAGGGGTCTGTGACAAACGGTGCGGGGCGAGTTTCGCGCCAAAAAAGCGGCAGAATAATAAGAATAAGAACTAGAACGTACATTTCCAGAAGAAAATGTGAATGGTGCTTGCAGTGGCAAAACTCACCACTCGGTTGCTAGAGTGTGGTACATGATTGCATACGAGCCAACAACCATGTCTGTACGATGTTCTGCTGCTGAGGTATGGCTTATTCATGTTTTGGGTTGGTTGCTAGGGTGTTCTGGGTGGTTACTAGGGTGTTTTGGGTGGTTGCTAGGCAGTTGCTAGGGTGTTCTAGGTGGTTACTAGGCAGTTGCTAGGGTGTTCTGGGTGGTTGCTAGGGTGTTCTGGGTGGTTGCTAGGCGGTTGCTAGGGAGTTCTGAGGTATTTTGGGTGGTTGCTAGGGTGTTGCTAGGGAGTTCTAAGGTATTTTGGGTGGTTGCTATGGTGTTACTAGGGAGTTCTGAGGTATTTTGGGTGGTTGCTAGGGAGTTATGAGGTATTTTGGGTGGTTGCTATGGTGTTGCTAGGGAGTTCTAAGGTATTTTGGGTGGTTGTTAGGGTGTTATGGGTGGTTGCTAGGGTGTTCTAAGGTGTTTTGGGTGGTTGCTATGGTGTTGCTAGGGAGTTCTAAGGTATTTTGGGTGGTTGCTAGGGTGTTGCTAGGGAGTTCTAAGGTATTTTGAGTGGTTGTGTTATTAAACGAGTGCATTATAATGAGTGCACGAGGCCTGCGGCCTCGTGCCTATAGCCTATGGTTGCTAGGGTGCTGTAACTGGTTGCTATGGTGTGGCTATGAAGATTTTAGGCCATTACTTATTGGCTGCTGGATAATATAAATCCTCTGAGGGAGAGAGAGGGGGAGACATGCAGGGGTGTCAGGCCCTTTGTGTCTGTGTGTGTGAAAAATGACAGTTGGGATTTGAATTTCTGAAAATTCCGCAATGTTAAGTCAATGGGACTTTTTTGGCCGCTTTTTCGTCCGCTGTGCGAACATCGTACACCCGATCGCTTAGAAAAGATATAGCACACCTCTCCTCAATGGGCCGGTCGATTTGACACCTCACTCAGGGGTCTGTGACAAACGGTGCGGGGCGAGTTTCGCGCCAAAAAAGCGGCAGAATAATAAGAATAAGAATAACTAGAACGTACATTTCCAGAAGAAAATGTGAATGGTGCTTGCAGTGGCAAAAAACACGACCCGGTTGCTAGGGTGTTCTTGGAGTTTGCTATGAAGATGCTAAGGTGTTCTGGGTGGTTGCTAGGGTGTTCTGGGTGGTTGCTAGGTGGATGCTAGGGTGTTCTGGATGGTTGCTAGGCGGTTGCTAGGGTGTTCTGGGTGGTTGCTAGGCGGTTGCTAGGCAGTTGCTAGGGTGTTCTGGGTGGTTGCTAGGCGGTTGCTAGGGTGTTCTGGGTGGTTGCTAGGCGGTTGCTAGGGTGATCTGGGTGGTTGCTAGGCGGTTGCTAGGGTGTTCTGGGTGGTTGCTAGGCGGTTGCTAGGTGGTTGCTAGGGTGTTCTGGGTGGTTACTAGGGTGTTATGGATGGTTGCTAGGGTGTTATGGATGGTTGTTATGGTGTTGCTAGGGAGTTCTTAGGTATTTTGGGTGGTTGCTATGGTGTTGCTAGGGAGTTCTAAGGTATTTTGGGTGGTTGCTAGGGTGTTATGTGTGGTTCCTAGGGTGTTCTAAGGTGTTTTGGGTGGTTGCTAGGGTGTTCCGGGTGGTTTCTAGGCAATTGCTAAGGTTTTCTGGGTGGTTGTTAGGGTATTTGGGTGATTGCTAGGACATTTCTAGGCGGTTGCTAGGGTGTTCAGGGCGGTTGCTAAGGTATTTTTGGTGGTTGCTATGGTGTTACTAGGTGGTTGGTAGTTTTCACAGATGGTTACTATGGGGTTAGGGCTAAGGTTAGGCACTCGGCCGCAGAGTATTTAAAATCTCTATTAAACGAGTGCATTATAATGAGTGCACGAGGCCTGCGGCCTCGTGCCTATGAGTGAGTTTTTATAGAGTATTTAAAATCTCTATTAAACGAGTGCATTATAATGAGTGCACGAGGCCTGCGGCCTCGTGCCTATGGCCTATGGTTGCTAGGGTGCTGTAACTGGTTGCTATGGTGTGGCTATGAAGATTTTAGGCCATTACTTATTGGCTGCTTGATAATATAAATCCTCTGAGGGAGAGAGAGGGGGAGACATGCAGGGGTGTCAGGCCCTTTGTGTCTGTGTGTGTGAAAAATGACAGTTGGGATTTGAATTTCTGAAAATTCCGCAATGTTAAGTCAATGGGACTTTTTTGGCCGCTTTTTCGTTCGCTGTGCGAACATCGTACAACCGATCGCTTAGAAAAGATATAGCACACCTCTCCTCAATGAGCCGGTCGATATGACACCTCACTCAGGGGTCTGTGACAAACGGTGCGGGGCGAGTTTCGCGCCAAACTTTGTCCAGAATAAAAAGAATAATCAGAAGAATAATAATAAGTATGAGCAATAACACTAATGTTGCTTTGCCTATAGGCAAGCACCATTAACTAGAACGTACATTTCCAGAAGAAAATGTGAATGGTGCTTGCAGTGGCAAAACTCACCACTCGGTTGCACACGAGTATATTATATTGTTGTAAATGGCACATAATAAATGTTGAGTATATAAAGCTCATTTAAATGTAAGCTTTTAAATGACCCGACCACTTACCATCTTTAAAGAACCATCTGTGAATATACCTGGATCTTCTCTGAAGTTCACAAGAAAATATTCATAATGTGACAATGATGACTAACTTTCAATAACATTCAATAAAGACAAAAACACAGTGTGTGTCAATTAACCAAATGTTTATTTAAAAGATTTTTTTAAATGCCTGTTGTGTCAAATTCCACGCAGCAAATGGATTAGATCAGGGATGGGCCACTTGGGTCCTGGAGGGCCACTGTCCTGCAGAGTTTAGCTCCAACCCTAATTAAACACACCTGAAAAAGGCAATCGATGTTTTCAGGATTACTAGATAGATACAGGCAGGTGAGTTATCATCAGGGCTGAAGCTTAACTCTGCAGGACAGTGGCCCTCCAGGACCGGAGTTGCCCATCCCTGGATTAGATCCTAGTGTTGTACTAGTTATTAGATATACTTTGTATTAAAATTATCTTTAAAGCATTACCCCTAAGATTATAAAAATATATATTTTTTATTTATTATGTACTAGTTTAGCCTATAGTGCTGAGAATTTTGTTGTGAATACATTTGTAAAAATGCTCTTTATTTGAAGGAGTGGGTAGCTCTGAAAAGAGCCGTTGTTGTCTTTAAAAAGACATTTGGTTTCAACTTTGGAGTTCCACCCGCAGACCGTCTCTCAGGTTTGCTCAGGAGAAGCTGGTTTCAATCTGCGCTCAGGTGAACTCGGTCTCTGGTGTTTCTATGCTGAATGGCACGCATCTGTCTCCCTGGATATCCTGAGGGCAGAGGAGATAAAACGTATATGATAATGTTAGTGAATTTATTTGAATTGTTTACTTATTGAGCAGCATAGTTGATGGGTCAGATGTAAGCCTTTAGTTTTTACATCAAATCATACATCTTTGAACAAAACTCATGGTTTTTCCTGCATTTAACTTTTTTAGCATTTATTAATCTTTGTTAGTGATTTTTACATTTACTAATACGGTACATTGTTCAAATCAAAAGTTGTAAGTGTTAACATTAGTAAATGCAGTGAACTAACATGAATAAACATTGAACAGCAGTTTTTAAAATAAATAACTGTCAAAAAGTTCATACTGGAGTGATTAATATCATAAAGCACATAGCAAGTTGTTGTTAGCTAGCAGTTCATTTTATTCAATTGTTAGCTGTATGTTAGAAAATTAAGACTATTAGTTAAAATAAACCTTTTGATTCTATTATTTTTATATGCAATATGATTATATAACAAAATTATGAAATCCAGTGGTAAAATCTGCTCTTTTTTTTAAATAAGAGAGCAAGATAGGACAACAGTGTCTGTTGGCCACCAACGAAGACATTTGACGCGGGAAAAACCCTGAAACCATTGTATAATAAAATGCACTGAAATACTACACCTTATCAGTAGTATTGACCTCAGTGTGCTTCTTCCTCTGCTTCTTCATCTGCTTCTTCATTCTTCAGAGTTGTCCTCAATGCCATAGTTATTTGGACCTGTTCTCTGGGCAATGAAATTAACAAATGAACAATGGGATCATGAATACACCCATACTAATGAAAATTAAAAAACAAACTCAGAAATAAAACTTACGGAAAGAAATTGACACATAATCTGGTATCCAGCTCGTCGTCGTCATTGATGTAGCACACGTGATCTTCTCAGACAATCTCACTTCATTTGGCTGGTTCATGAAAAACATAAAAATTAAAATTAGAGATTCAAATATAACATTTCCATTCAAACGCGGTTATGAAAAGCAGTAGTACACAGCTAAAGCAAAAAAATGTAACACTTAGCTTTAGAAGGTAAATTGCACACTCATATCCAGACAGGACAGCTATGGTCTCCCAATTCTTCCTGCAACTTTACAGAAGGGCACATATCAATCATAGAATAGCAGGGGACTGCATATCCCGCACAGATTGTCACAAATTTTGTAGATTGAACATCAATTCAAGTTCAAATGTATGTTATAAGGTCAAAATCAAACATTACAATGGTGTCTTGCTACTTCTCTCTTTCCCTTGTCTTTTATAACTTACTGCCACTGTTGCACTGACTGTCTGTGTCCTCCCTGGAGCTGTCACGCTAGTCCTCTGTCCTTCCTGCTGCTGCTGCTGCTGACGTTGCTCCTTCCTCGTAGCTCAGTGGTATAAACCCTTAAATTGACCTAACCACAATCTCCTAACCACAATCTCTAACGCCACAATCTAACCGCAACACGACCATACGCGCCAACCCGTTTGATGAAGGCTGTCGAAGTCCCGTTGATGTCATGAATCCAGGTCCATTGGCAACGGTTCCGTATGGCATAACAACCCAACCATACGCGCCCAACCGTTTGTATAAGGCCGCGGAAGCCCCACTGTAGTCATTAGTAGCCGATGCAGTGGCAAACGGTTCCGTATGGCATACTAGCTACCGCAACATACAACAATACCGGTCCATCACAAAAACTCATTTACGCAAAATACAGTACACGGGATTGTGATAACTATGATAACTATGCAAGACACCTGACTGAAGGCACAAATCCGGATGAGAGATGTATATATGATCCAGTAGAGTGTTCTTTTTGGTTGTTGCTGTGGTGATCAGTTGCGTGTATCCTTTAGACTGGAACAATTCCAGAACAGTTTTATTCCCTGCGCTGAGGTGATCCTCATTAAAATCTCCACAGATTAGTGTGGGGTGTTCGTCCACCATGTCCAAATAATCCAGCAGACTCTTCAAGTTTTTCGAGAACTCTTCAAATCCGTAGTGTGGCGGCCTGTACACAGCAGCGATCGTTGCTTTGATCGGGCTATCCACTTTGATGACGACATACTCCAGATCGGTCACATCTTGTATAAACTGCCTAGGCTGAGCAGAAATATGCTCTTTGCAATATATTGCGACTCCACCACCAGCTTTCTGTGCAATTTCTTGGTGTGTCGAGTAGGAGACATGTCTATTTCGCATAAATGCGTTGTACCCTTCCAGTTGGACGTGGGGTGTCATGAGTGACCCGGTCAGGTGAGTTTCCGTCATGCAAAGAATATCCGACAGAAGCAGTTCGTGATGGCATCGGATATCTTCGATGTGTGATGACAGTCCTTCTGTGTTGTGATGGATTATTTTCAGCATTTGATCCAAGTTGGTTTCCCTAACCTGCTGTAAAAGCGGCATGATTCCTTCGAATGATGCTCTCGTCATGTTTTCCAACGATGCTGTGACTGTAGCATCGGCATAGATCTTCTTTTCGCTGAAGTCCGTGATGTGTAGTCCACGAAGCGAGGTCGTTCTGCTGAGGGCAACGTAGGCCATTCCCGGCTCGAAAATCTTCTTCAGTGAAACCACGGCATTCTCCAACGTCATGCCTTGGACTTTGTGAGCTGTGCAGGCGTAGGCCAACTTGATGGGGAATTGTCGACGAACGGCTCCTTTCCTCAGACTTTCTTCGGATCTCTCGATGTACACACAGTCGTCGTCTTCACCTTGCACCCTTTTGCGGTTTTTCTTCCCTGCATGTGGATTGTCGAGCTGAAGCCCTAGCATGTGTACGGTGTCGATTCCATCTTTTGTCTTATTGACAATACGAGAAATCTTCCCAAAGCACCCATTGCATAGACCGTCCTCGACATCCAAATTCCTAGTCACCATTATGCGTACTCCCAACGCAATTTGTATGGTGTCAGGCAAGTCGTCCTTTTTACCGGTGACGGGCCTCGCTTGTCTCTTCATCCCTCCCGTTCTTGGGTCTTTCCTGTAGTCTTCGGCATCGATGGTAATGATGTCAGTGTGAAGAGCATGGATTGTTTCAGTGTTGTGTCTGTGGACTTCCTTGTTGGTGGCAAATACGTGCAGTGCATCACACGGGCAGTCTTTGGGGTCCTTCACAGCCTGGAGCAACAAAGCTCGATCTTCTTCGGCAAGGTCGTCGGTCTTCTGCTTCACCCGTATGCGGTTTAAAAGTTGGGCAAAAGCCAAGTCTTCTTTCTGACGCATGATCTCGGAGAGAGTAACCATTTGGAAATGGTCTTTCCAGAAGTCCAGGACATCCTCTTCGTACACACAGAGGGGTTTGGCTTTACCCAGAGGTGGCAGTTGATAAAAGTCGCCCACGGCGAGGACAGAGATTCCCCCGAAAGGTTTCTTGCTGCCTTTGATTTGCTGACATCTCCAGTTGATGTAGGCAAAAAGATCCTTCGAAATCATGGACACTTCATCGATGATAAGAATCTCCACGTCGCGTAGTGTTGCTCGAAGCTCATCTAGGGCATTTCCAAGTCCTTGATACGGTGGCTTCAGATTCCTTGGAAGTTTCAAAATGGAATGGAGTGTTTTACCGGAAATGTTGAATGCGGCCGTTCCAGTAAACGCACTCAAGAGCACCGTAGGCACGGAGAGATCCCCTTCCTCCCGTAGTCGAGGCAGTTGTCGCAGAATCTTGGTCGCTTCCGTGTATATGCACTTGATGACGTGCGATTTGCCACAACCAGCACCACCTGACACGAAGTAGAAAAACTGTTCTGGATTATGACCCCACACACGCTTCTGACACCACTGGCAGACCGTGTAGAATATGGCTGCCTGCGTCTCATTGAGACTTCTGAACAACTTCCTGACAAATTCAACACTCATCTGCGGTGCCTCTATTCGTGGCACGACCCCGTCTCCATGTTCAAGAACCTGGAATTCTGGGATATCATCTTGTACGTCCTCATCATCCGGAATGATGTCTTGTCGTTCGGCGACGCACTCCAAGCGATCCACTTCTACTTCAGGTGCAAAAGCGTTCCATGCGTTCTCAGGCGGTCCTTGCCGTTCCAGCTGATCGAATGCCTTGTCCAACTCGTCACTGTGTTTTTCAAACTTCTCCTTGTTCGCTTGAACTATGGCACAGACAGGAAACAGCAAACCAGGGTGAGAAGGTAGTTCCACAGATGCACCTTTGTAAAACGTCTCGTAGGTTGGAAATCTTGGAGGTTTAAGCTGTTCGTTGGTCCGATGCGGCATATAAAGCTTTAGTAATCTACAGTAAAACTTTTCGGGTTGTTTTTTCTCCGAATAACGTGCAAACCTAATGATTGCAGCCTTCCCAGACGTTCTTTTCTGAAAAAAACCCATGCCGTTGAGCAGCCGGTGAACATTTTTGCCTTCCGTTTGCTGACCATACACGATGCGGCACTCCGAAGCAAAATCTGCCAGGCACATCTTTTCAAAATCACGCGTTTGAGGCCTTGCCCTGTATTTATCGATCATCCCCGACATCCAGACGTCCTCTGAATCTGGATTTTTATTTTGTAGGACACTAAGGGGAAGACTCATCTTTAGCGCGTCATCATCCGTCGGTAGAAACACAACACTTCGTGAACACTTCTTCAACGGTAAGCTGCATGTTCGTGCCACAGACTCCTGAGCGCTAACTTGCCTGTGTTTGGAGTAGGCTTGCATTATCTGCTTCATCTCATCTTCCTCGCTAACGTTCGTCTCGCGCACACTCTTGATTACGTTTTTAAGTAAATCGCCCATTTCATTCTCCGGCTTGGAAATGTACGAAAGCATGTACATAACGCAGCTAAAAGCGTCAAGAACAAACTGAATGTCCATATTGGCGTTCCATGCCCTTAATAAATCGGGATTGTATCCATTCACCCAAGACTCCTTTGGATCACGCTTCAGCAGAATCACGTTGGCATTGGACAATGCTTTGACGTTCTCATTGTAATCCTCGATGGACATCTTACACGCTGTCAGTAGCTCTGACAAGCTGTCAAAGGAGGCTTGGGGGTCATTCAACAGATCCCACACCGGCTTGAGTTTGGTCCTGGCTTCGCTCATTGCCTTTCGAGCAGCTTCCTGTCTCAACTTCCTTCTGTCCGCTTGCTTTTGTGCTTCCTCGTGCTCTTCTTCAGGACGCTGTGGTTGTGTGGTTTTAGACGCAAACATGCAGCTTCCGGATGGAGAAGTGTCCGTGTCATCCTCTTCTTCAGGACGCTGTGGTCGCGGACGAGTGATCTTGGTGCTAGACACCGGTAGTTTGGGGAACCCAAATCGACACAATACATTTCCCTTCTTACAGGACTTTGAATGGTTCCTGCTGTGAAGCTGGACCTCTGTGACGATCCGGTGAAGCTCAGGATCAGCCGAGGAATCGGGCAACCGGCAGGTTATGTTGCGGTCGATAAAGTTACAAACGTCCTCATCAGAGTCCTGTTCAAACTCGGGTGCGTCCTTTATCCAAACAAGAAGATGGATATGTGGGCTTCCTCTAGCTTGGAACTCCACTCGGTAAAAGTAGTCCTCAACTTCACCAATGGGTTGGGCTGGCGACAAAAGCAGATGAGTCATTAGCGCATCCACCCGTTTCTCAAACATACGCATGACAGTGACTGGGTTGCTTCGGAGGATTTCACACTTCGTCGTCCAGTCAAGCTCGGAAAAGTCGACGTGTTCACCTTGTTGGGCCTTGATTGCGGTTATTACTTCAGGCCATCTCATTTCGGCTGCGCTGAACGTGCAAAAAAACGTAGGGGCTCCTAACTGTCTTATCATAGCCTGTAGATCTCGCAAAGTTTTCTCCCAATACGATGGAGTGCCTCTCAGTGGTTGCATGAACCGTGTGGCGTCTCTGTTGTGTAGCAATCTTTCAACCTCCCGGTTGTCTTGAAGCAGTCTGTTGGAAATTCTCCGGCCATCTCTTGTAATAGGTTTGCCTTTTCGCAACTGGATAGACATGCTGTTTCTAGCCAGGTGCGTTTCCGTTACAAACTGTGCAAAGAAAAGATAACTCTGATCTTTTGCAAAACGCGTGTCCACGCTGAACAATCTCGCGTTGAAATACATACTGGGAGATATTGAAATTTGCCTTTCCTCGTCAATGGAATTCTGTCCAGTGGGGAATTGAACAGGGAACGCCATGGCTTCCAGTTTTGGGATTTTGAAAAATCCAACAGGCTTATGTCCTTGTGCAGGTGCGATACTAAATATTCCCTCACCGTACGACAAGATCTCCTGTCCGATGTCGGGCGGCTGCATGCACGTGTCTAATGTGAGGCCGGGTCGAAGCTCATCCTTTTCCTCAACGCTAACTTGTTGCTCATCCTGCTCAGCAACATCGACTTGTTGCTTCCCAGAGACATCAACTTCTTCGTCTAGGTGACTTTCAGTGACATCAGCTTCCTCGTCTAGGTGACTTTCAGTGACATCAGCTTCCTCGTCTAGGGCACTTTCAAATACAGCAGTTTCTCTTATGGAGATATCCCTGTATTCTGAATGCATTGCTTTCAGCTTTGATAAAGCTGCAAGCACGTTATGCATATTCACAGTCTGGAACTGCTGGTATCCTTTAAACTTAACGTGTCTCTTCAGCTTCACCTGCAGCAGCTGGGCCTCACTTCTTGGTCTTGGCAGAGAGTTGACAGTCTTCTCCATCTCAGAGGGCACACACACGACGGCACCACGTACTGCTCTCTGCTGTCCTTTGGGTAACGAAACTATTTTTGCAAATGGTAAAATTTTTGCAATGAGTTGACGTTCAAGGACATTTAATTCATCCAATTCCGCAGGGATTGGTGGTAACTCCAGTTTGTTAGCTGCTGCAATTGAAGACATCTGTCCTCTCTTAAGATGGTTGTCACAATTGTGGCAAATCCATTCCTGTCTTCTCTCTTTCGGTACTACGCAGGAACCTGAGCAGGCACTATCACAAGCGTGAACATACTTCCCGGTTAGGCAAGACGCTGCAACATGAACGTTTTTGTCATATCTCGTTCTATTACAGACCCTGACTTGATCAGGAAACAGGGCTCTGTGGCAGACTGTGCAGACATGTGTAGGGCCATGCTGAATCTTACACCGGAATGCATGTATGGCACTTTCCATCGCTTTGTTAACCAAAGGCTGGGGTGTTTCTTGGCTGGAACGGATGTAAGGTCTATATTTCCTTTTTATCCTGAGTGCGCATTGCAATCGATGAAAAACGCGATATGTAGCATCGGCAGCACATTTCTGGGTCTTGCGCAGGGTACATCGCAGGATGTGATGTGCTCTGAACTCTGGGTCGCCTGCATATCTCTTTACCATGTAGGCTTTCATTTTCCTCTGGAATAGAGTATCGGTGCTGTACCTCCTAACCATATTGTCTTTCATCTTCTTCTGGAAGAGAGCATCTGTGCTGTATCTCTTCTTAGTGTAGTCTTTCATCTTCTTCTGGAAGAGAGTATCTGTGCGGTATCTCCTCAGTATATAGTCTTTCTTTTTGTTTCTGAAAAGAGGATCCTGATGATACTTTTGCTTAATGACTTCTTTTTTCTTTGTTTGGAGTTGCGAACAGCTGACATACTTCTTTCTGTCATAATCCCTTTTTTTATTTCTTCTTATGAGACTAGATGCAGTTGTGCCCTCAAGTTGTCCACGTTGTTTTGAAAATGTTAATGTTTTACGCATTTTTTTTCTTCTCCTGTACTTATTCGTTTTATATACATCTGGGTTTTTTGCTCTGGAGCCAACAAGATTTACTTTGGCTCCAACATTTGTTATTGGTTCCTGTAGAGCTGAAATCACTAGTGATACCTGTTCACAAACAGATGGTGAAGGCAGTTGGACAGACTGTTGCTCTGTTTCAAATGATACAGGCATGAATTCATAGCTGGTCTCATCACCACGATCCTGGAAGATCTTGAGAAGTATGTCTGTCATGTCACTCAGGTGGGTGAAAGTCAACATGACAGCAGTTCCATGACCAGTAGGATGGGGCAAGCCTGCAGCAGTCCTCGAGTGAGAATCAAAGTATCCGTACCTTCCAGATCTGTCTCTGAACACAGCAATACACTCAGGAGCAACAAGGAGCAAAGCATGCCTGACATCTGTGGAGAGACACTGCAGTCTTTCAGTGAGTGGAATGCACCACTCTTCAGTGCCAGGGATCCCTGTGGCTCTGAGGTATCCGATCATCACTCCTGACTTCAGCACATTGTGTGTCCGGTTAAATGATACAACACTCAACGGTATTTCCTCCATCGTCAGAAGGTTGCGATTAAACTGTCTTTCAGCAATAAGCTGCAATTTAATGCTGACATATAACGCATCTCCCTCCTCTAGAATTCTATCAAGGTCAGGCATCTTGAACGCAATCCCTTCACTCTGGTTGGCCAAAAATGTCAACGCTACACAGGTGCACTGATGATTTCTTGAGAAACTGTCATACCTATAATCACCCTGACAATGAGATGCCTGCACAGACAAAATCCTGGGTGCAATATCACCACCTTCTGCATGCATTCTACCCGAAAACTGAGCTACAGCTGCACTGGTGCTTGCCTGTTCAACCTGTAAATAATCATTCATGAAATTAGGCTGCTGGTCAAAATTAGTGGCATAGAATCTGTGTTAAATTTTAAATCACAATTCATAGTGTTTGACATAAAGACATTTTTGAAAAGTTATAAAGAAACTAAAAAAAGGCAAAAAATGTGTTTGTAAATTATGATACACTTATTAGCTCAATGTTTTTTGAGCATCAAATCCGCATATATTCATATTAGAATGATTTCTAATGAGCTGAGAGACAGCTGATGCGAGCTTGACTAAAGTGACCTGCTAGAACTAACGCTAGGCTGGATTTAATCATAAGGTGTAAATTGCAATCAAGGTTGTTCTTTTTTTTTTTTTTTTTACAAATCAAGCACTCAAATTTAATCGAGGAATCATAACAGTCCTAGTCCCAAACATTAAGGTGCCCTGAAATTAGCATGTTGAAATCCAAGACACAGATATCAATAGTACCCGGTTATTCCTGGAGGCTCTGGTCTGTTCATCCTCAAGGTCCTCCTTTCGCCGACGCACTTGTTGAGCCTGAGATCTCTTTCCTTTCCGCGGCATCCTTTAAAATATGAAGAGATAAAAAGAATAATTCTTGACAAATTTATCTAACTAGGTAACTTCTAAAAGTAGAGATTTTACTTTCAATACTCAAAACATCAAAATTAACCATGTATTTATTTTTAATCCTCAAAAGTAATGCATATTAAAATACACTTATTTGTTAGTCAAATTCATTTTGACAGGACATTCTCCCTTTGATAGGCACATACTTTGAAACGTCTCCCGATGTAACTGCTGTTGAGCCTGAAAAGATAACAACTGTAGTACTCTCAGGAAGAAAAAACAAAACAGTTAAACAACAATGAAAGAGACACTGTGTAAACTTTTTTTTTTGTGGGGAGCGGGGGTGAGAAATTAAATGCTCTCTGTAGAAAACGCCAAAACACAAGGAACCTGTAAAGACACAGAACAGAAAGACGTATTAGAGCACAGGGACTACAATTATGGTGATGTGATGAAAATTACAGCTTAAGAAACCATATTAATACTAACCAAGGAGAAAAGTGCAGCAGAAGATGCAGGTTGTGCTCTGATCAGTCAGTCTGAAAAAAATAACAATGACAACATAATGAAATGACTAAACTCGAGTTAACTATCCATAACTTCTTTGCATGTTCAATATTAATTATATATTTATCTCAAGAATCTGTTTTATCTCAAGAAGAGTCTTTTTCTTGAAGTACATTATTTTCAAGACGCAGAGTTATGTCAAATATGCGTCCTAAAACCTCTAAAGGAACTGGCCATCCAAAGTGGTTTGGAGAATGGATGGGTAATTAATAATTTCTTGCATAAACAAAACAGTTTTTATTTTAATAGCTTTTTTTTATCCTGATCATTTTTTAACTATAACTATTTTCTAATCAAGAAGCCAAATCTGAAGCATTTTGTATTTGTGGCCATGTCCCTAATTAAACCTTTACCTTTAAAATGCAGTAAGGATTTGTGAAAACAGTATTCTGAAACAGAGAAACAAGAGTGTCATAAAATTCAACACCACACTCACAACTCATGTAACTTGAACTTTCATTGCAAATAATGCTAACACTGGGGGGAAAAGCTGAAAATTTTCACCTCATTCCACTGTAATTTTCTACAAAAATCTACACATTGTCATATAAATAACCTGAAAATACTTTAGTTTATTAAGGTTAAATCTTGCTAACCACTCTTAAAATAAATGGGGAAAGTACTTACTTTAGGAGGTGTTCTGAGTAATTGATTTGTATGTAACACTTTATAATATGGTTTGATTTGTTAACATTAGTTAATTAATAACAACCCATGAGCAACACATTTGTAACTGTATTTATTAATCTTTCTTAACATTAGTTAATACATATACAGCTGTTCATTGTTTGTTCATGTTACTTCACAGTGCATAACCAATGTTAACAAATATAACTTTTGATTTCAATAATGTAGGCTAATAAATGGTGAAATTAATATTAACAAAGAGTAATAAATGCTGTAGAAGTGCAGTTTATTAATAGTTAATGTTAACTAATGAAGTTAGAAGTTAAACTAGTGTTTAATAAATGCAACCTTATTGTAAAGTGTTATCGATTGGTTTCAGACGTCTCGTGAATTTAGTTCAAAGTGAATCGGTTCAAAGGAGTCATAGTTCGCGAATCGGACGTGTAACGTTACTATCCCAGTAGTTAGGACATCGCATAAGATTGTGTCAACACAGAAAACATTTCATCACTGGGTAAGTTAGTTTTTTTCTCGTTTATTTAAAGTGTAGTTTATGTCAGCTGAATGTGCGGAACGCTTTTCAGAGAAGATAAGGCTAATTGTTTTTCAGCACAATTCACACCCAGAGATAATTCAGGAAAAAAATCGTGAAACTTTGTTGTTCCGAACTTTTACCATCGTGTCATTTGAATTTGATTAATTGAGCGAGGGGGAGACAGATTTGCAATGCTTTAAAGACGGTGAGGGCGCGCGCGCGCGGGCCGAGCTGGGGCGCGCGCTCTCTCTCTCTCTGCTCGTTGTTTCAGTGCGCGCCCTGTCACAAGCGCAGCAGTAATCTATCACTCACCGATCAAATCAAGCTTTGGCGGGACAAAAATTCGCTTTGGCGGCAGCCAAAACATTTTCAATGCAGGATAAACCCTGAAAAAAAGCTGTCTACTGTTCAAAATGATTTTCTTAAACATTATATTTGCACTTTGTGGTTTATGATTAGAGAATTGTGTCAGTGAGCGTGCACTGAAATCTGCTATCAACGGATTTCTTCACCGGTGACTAATCTAACCGCCTTCGATTGGATGTTGCATTTTTAAACTCAGCAGAAACGCGTCTGATTGGCTGTAACGTTACTGCTCAACGCTGCCTTTGATTGACGTGAAGCGACCTGCATCAACGACACTTCATTCTAACATCCAGCCATATGCATGAATGTAAAATAAATCAAACACACAAAATATAATTTTACGTTTTCACACAAAGATATAAGTGTGGCTAGCCTGTAAGCCTTACTTTTCATACATTACCATCTTTACAGAGAAAAGGGTAGCTTCAGTGTAAACACAACACAACTAATATAACGTTAAACTAACGTTACACCTCATATTAATACCAATAACATTGCCTACATTATATTTGCACTTTATTGTTTATGATAACTGTCAGTGTGCGCGCACTGGAATCCGTTCTCACCGGAGACTAACGTTAGCTGCTACGTTAACCTTTGATTGGGCGTTAGGCTAAATGTTTTACCTCAGCAGAAACGTTAAAATAAGCGCCAAAATGAATACACTCCTCACACAGCGAGTAACGTTAACGTTAAGCTATAGCTACACAAACATCAAAAACCAAAGGACGCAATACAGCCATCAAACACACATATCATTTTACGTTTTTACACAAAGACGCTGTAACGTTAGACATTATCATACATTACAATTTTGACAGAGAAAAAAAAAAGTTCTAGTGTTAGCAAAAACGATAAAAACCACATCTCATATTGTAATACAGATAATATTGCCTACATTTAATTTAAAAAAAAGCTGCGTTTGACATAACAAGGATTTATAAAACAGCATATTTGACAACAACCATCTGAACTCACCTCAAGAGAATAATGCGGGACGTTTGCAGTTCTCCTCCGGTGAAGTCGATCTCTCAGCCAATCAGCAGCGAGCTTTGATTGTACGACCAATAGAATCACACCTTCTAGTGATGAGTCGGTCATGAACGATTCGTTCATCGTGAACAAATCTTTAATATGACTCGGAAGCGAATTGTCTCGAAGCTGTGTCCGAAACCGCTCACTCCTTCACTCATTCACTAACCCCTATAGCACTATATGAGTAATGAAGTGAGTGAAGTCGGACGCTGACGTGCGTCGGAGAGATGAAGCTGTTGCAGGCTTCGTCACACATAGTGATTTAACTACTTTATATCCACTTCTCTGCTGGCCCTGTCAAAATCAAAAATATTTGTTTTCATAATTAAATTAAAGTGTGTCAATTCAATTACTGTCTATTTCAGCATATTACGATTATATTTCCAGAAATAATGGTTATTTTGTTTTGAGGCTGAGCATTTTCACGTGAATAAATGCATAGATCCGAGAAGTTTTGACTGTGTACTACAATGGTCTAGTCAGAACTTTTGACAAGCCTGTCTGAGGTTCTAGGTTCTAATTTTTTTTTTTTTTTACTCATCCAAACCGAATATGCTCATCAGTGGTTGTGTATCAAGCAGGGACACTACCGTGTGCATTTCGTTTTGTGATTTCACCGGAAGCTCAGCACATATGCACAAGAGGTTGATGTGATGTTCGTTACCACGACAACCGCCTGCGCGTCCATACACGTGCTTCTTGTGTATCCTTCTGTTAGCAAATTAAAATATCATGCAGCTATAATTTAATACTGAGCAACAGTGCGTAGTATGTATGTACTGCTCTTGTCAATCATCAGTAATGGAGCAAACATATATGAGAAGTATATATGTATGTATATATATATGTTATATCCCTGCCTAATAAACTATTTTATACCCTTGCACAAAAATATATTTGGGAAGGAAGCTCCGCCCAACCTGGCAAAACGAATGCTGGTTACCCTAGTTACTGTTTCATTCCTATGGATAAAATAAGATATCTAAATAATTGTAATTAAAAAAAAAAATGTATGTGCCACAGATAAAGTTTTTTTTTAAGGAATAAAAGAAAAATCACTGAAACTACAAGTCATTTTGTAATTAAAGTAATTCATGTTGTTACACGCTTATACCAAACAGCATGTTTGGACTATCAACTAGTCTTTGAATATCATCTCATAAACTGTATGAGTCAGAAAAGCCGAACTCCATGTTTCTACAATTTTCTGGAGCTGATATATGGCTTGTATATGTTTTATGGTTGCTAGGGGGCCCTAAGTGGTTGCCAGGGCGTGGCTATGAAATTATTAAAATATTTAGTAACGAGTGCCTATGACCTATCACAGCCGTGCTTATATAATTTAACATTTAGTTAGTCATTTTGGGTGGTTGCTAGGGTGCTCTTAGTGTATATCTGCATCTCCTGGGGTTAGGGTTAAGGTTAGGCACGAGGCCGTAGGCCTCGTGCCTACGAGTGAGTTTTTATAGAGTATTTAAAATTAAAAAATTAAAAATCTCTATTAAACGAGTGCATTTAGTAATTTAGTTTAGCATTTTGTTATTATTTAGTTTAGTTTTGCATTTAGTAAGGCACGAGGCCGGTTGCTAGGGTGCTGTAACTGGTTGCTATGGTGTGGCTATGAAGACTTTAGGCCATTACTTATTGGTTGCTATGGTGTTACTAGGTGGTTGGTAGTTTTCACAGATGGTTACTATGGGGCTAGGTTTAAGGTTATGCTGTTATACCGTAGTGTTCTGGGTGGTTGCTAGGCGGTTGCTAGGCAGTTCCTAGGGTGTTCTGGGTGGTTGCTAGGTGGTTGCTAGGGTGTTCTGGGTGGTTGCTAGGCGGTTGCTAGGGTGTTCTGGGTGGTTGCTAGGTTTTTGCTAGGGTGTTCTGGGTGGTTGCTAGGCGGTTGCTAGGCAGTTGCTAGGGTGTTCTGGGTGGTTGCTAGGGCACCACAGATGGTTACTATGGGGTTAGGGCTAAGGTTAGGCACGAGGCCTGCGGCCTCGTGCCTACGAGTGAGTTTTTAAAGAGTATTTAAAATCTCTATTAAACGAGTGCATTATAATGAGTGCACGAGGCCTGCGGCCTCGTGCCTATAGCTTATGGTTGCTAGGGTGCTGTAACTGGTTGCTATGGTGTGGCTATGAAGACTTTAGGCCATTACTTATTGGTTGCTA
Organism: Phoxinus phoxinus; assembly: GCF_949152265.1. Taxonomy (NCBI): domain Eukaryota; kingdom Metazoa; phylum Chordata; class Actinopteri; order Cypriniformes; family Leuciscidae; genus Phoxinus; species Phoxinus phoxinus. Next base: position 38,133,242 of record NC_136878.1, read on the forward strand.
TGGTGTTACTAGGTGGTTGGTAGTTTTCACAGATGGTTACTATGGGGCTAGGTTTAAGGTTATGCTGTTATACCGTAGTGTTCTGGGTGGTTGCTAGGCGGTTGCTAGGCAGTTGCTAGGGTGTTCTGGGTGGTTGCTAGGCGGTTGCTAGGGTGTTCTGGGTGGTTGCTAGGTTTTTGCTAGGGTGTTCTGGGTGGTTGCTAGGCGGTTGCTAGGGTGTTCTGGGTGGTTGCTAGGGCACCACAGATGGTTACTATGGGGTTAGGGCTAAGGTTAGGCACGAGGCCTGCGGCCTCGTGCCTACGAGTGAGTTTTTAAAGAGTATTTAAAATCTCTATTAAACGAGTGCATTATAATGAGTGCACGAGGCCTGTGGCCTCGTGCCTATAGCTTATGGTTGCTAGGGTGCTGTAACTGGTTGCTATGGTGTGGCTATGAAGATTTTAGGCCATTACTTATTGGCTGCTTGATAATATAAATCCTCTGAGGGAGAGAGAAGGGGAGACATGCAGGGGTGTCAGGCCCTTTGTGTCTGTGTGTGTGAAAAATGACAGTTGGGATTTGAATTTCTGAAAATTCCGCAATGTTAAGTCAATGGGACTTTTTTGGCCGCTTTTTCGTCCGCTGTGCGAACATCGTACACCCGATCGCTTAGAAAAGATATAGCACACCTCTCCTCAATGAGCCGGTCGATTTGACACCTCACCCAGGGGTCTGTGACAAACGGTGCGGGGCGAGTTACGCGCCAAACTTTGTGTGGAAGAATAAAAATAATAAGTATGCAAGATAACACTAATGTTGCTTTGCCTATAGGCAAGCACCATTAAAAATAAGTATGAGCAATAACACTAATGTTGCTTTGCCTATAGGCAAGCACCATTAATAAAAATAAGTATGAGCAATAACACTAATGTTGCTTTGCCTATAGGCAAGCACCATTAATAATAATAAAAATCAGTACAATTACAATAGGTTTTCAGCACTTCGTGCTTGAACACCTAATAATTAAAGCTGCAAGCAGCATTTGTCGGTGTTCAAGCTTTTAAGGCCTTTAAGCATTTAAGACATTAAGTTTTATTTAGCAAGCATTTAACCACTGACATCATAGATGGAAAAGACTACGTTTTAGCATGATTTACCATGATATACCACATTTTAGTGTGATTTTTCATGATTTACCATGTTCCAGTATGATTTACCATGAATCTAGCATGATTTACTATAGTTTACCATGATATACCAAGTTCTAGTATGATTCACCATGATTTACCCTGTTTTAGCATGGTTTACAACAATTGAACACATTCTATTATGATTTAATGATTCTAGCATGATTTACCATAGTTTACCATGATTTATCTTAGTTTAACTTGATTTATCATGTTACAGGATGATTTACCATGATATACCACATTCTAGAATGATTTACCAGGATTCTAGCATGATTTACCCTATTTACTATGATTTACCATGTTTCTAGCGTTATTTACCATGATTTACCATGTTGCTAGCAATTATGTGAAGCATCAGAACAAATGAAATGACAAACTCTGACAAAATATGATTGTGTTATAATAGTAATTGTTATAGAAGGGATTTTTTAGTGTCTAAATATATGAATGCAAAAGCACATGTGAAAAGACTATTAATAATTAGTATGGCCAGCAGAGGGCAGTAGAAGACCACTTATTGGCTCACTTTCATTTTGAACTACTTGGTTTCACCAGTAATCTGCATGCTTACAAACACAAACACACACACACAATTTTCATGCTTCTTTATCATGTTATTTCACATGTTCTGACCTGTTTTTAAGAAGATCTGAGCATTCATTGAAGATTTATAGGCTTTCGGGGACACTTGGTCAAGGCTACATATTGAAGTGACCCTATTATAGCCATCCAAATGCAGGAGTTCAACTTTTTCTGATAATTATTGATCTAGAGAGTCCAGATAATTATTCTGCACTGGTTTTGAACATTATGATATGAACATTATTTGATCATAGATGGAAAACACCATTTACAGCCAATACAGGCAATTTACCATAGGAAATATATGGTTTTTAACTGTTTCTAACTGTTATAGCGCCATCTATAGTCCGATCTCCATATAATTTTGCATGCTTGTTAATGATGTTATTTCACATATGCCCACCAATTTTCGTGAAGTTCTGAGTTTTTTTTTAGGATTTATAGGCTTTTGAGTGTAATTTGCCACGCCCATTTTTTTAAATGACCCTGTTACAGCCACCCAAATGCAAAAGTTCAACTTTTTTTAATAATTATTGATCTAGAGAGTCCAGAGAATTGTCCTAGACTGGTCTGGTTCCGATCGGGCAAAAAACCAGGGACTAGTTCGCAAAAGTAGGTTTTTAACGTAATTGCGAATATTTAATGAACGGTTTGATTGACAGCATTGGTTCTTGAGGCAAATATGTTCAGCATGAGGAGATCTATCAAATGATATGCATATTGTAACGATATTTTGAACACCACGTGATTACAGAGCCGTAAAACTCGTTAGCGCCAACTAGTGGCCGATTTCTTTCAAAACTCTTGCAGACCTCTAGGGCCATGAGTTGAACATGCCCACTGAGTTTCGTTCTGATTGGCCATCGTTAACCTTGTCTTAAACTTAATTGGCCAATGGCGGCCATGTTTTTTGAGATACGCGAATATCCTTTTACACATACATGGGGCCTTGAGCCAAGACACTGCATACCAAATTTCAAGTCAATCGGACAAAAGGTCAGGTGTTTATACGTTTTTTCTGTGTTATAGCGCCACCATGTGGCCAATCGACGCGGTTTTTTTATCGTGACCTCAGATTGACCTCCTACACATGTGTACCAAGTTTGGTAAAGTTATCTCATTTACTACTTGAGTTATAGGCATTTTAGTAAAATAGGCTCCGCCCATATTAACGTTTTGACGCCCCCTAGCAACCGTGAATCGAAATTTCAACTTTTTTTCAATAATTATTGATCTTCAGACTCCAGAGAACATTTCTGCATTGGTTTGGTTCCGATCGGACAAAAAACCAGGGACTAGTTCGCAAGAGTAGGTTTTTGACAAAATTCAAAATGGCGGAAAATCTATCATGGCGGAAAAAAAAAACCTGCGCGATTTTTTGTTCGTCTTGAGCCAAGGATTCCAATGATATAAGACACTTGAGTCTAGGCCAAAGGGTTATTGAGATATAAGCAAAATAGTGATTTTTTTTTGTTTTTTGCGCTATAGCGCCACCTATGGGCCAATCGGGCTCATAATTTGATAACCTCTCCTCGATTTTTGTACTACCTACTGGCAAAGTTTCAAGTCTCTAGCACTTACGGTTTGGGCTGCACGATGCGTTTTACGGCAGAATAATAATAATAACAAGACAAATTAAAGCTGCAAGCAGCATTTGTCGGTGTTCAAGCTTTTAAGGCCTTTAAGCATTTAAGACATTAAGTTTTATTTAGCAAGCATTTAACCACTGACATCATAGATGGAAAAGACTACGTTTTAACATGATTTACCATGATATACCACATTTTAGTGTGATTTTTCATGATTTAGCATGTTCCAGTATGATTTACCATGAATCTAGCATGATTTACTATAGTTTACCATGATATACCAAGTTCTAGTATGATTCACCATGATTTACCCTGTTTTAGCATGGTTTACAACAATTGAACACATTCTATTATGATTTAATGATTCTAGCATGATTTACCATAGTTTACCATGATTTATCTTAGTTTACCTTGATTTACCATGTTACAGGATGATTTACCATGATATACCACATTCTAGAATGATTTACCAGGATTCTAGCATGATTTACCCTATTTACTATGATTTACCATGTTTCTAGAGTTATTTACCACGATTTACCACGTTGCTAGCAATAATGTGAAGCATCAGAACAAATGAAGTGATAAACTCTGACAAAATATGATTGTGTTATAATAGTAATCGTTATATAAGGGATTTTTTAGTGTCTAAATATATGAATGCAAAAGCACATGTGAAAAGACTATTAATAATTAGTATGGCCAGCAGAGGGCAGTAGAAGACCACTTATTGGCTCACTTTCATTTTGAACTACTTGGTTTCACCAGTAATCTGCATGCTTACAAACACAAACACACACACACAATTTTCATGCTTCTTTATCATGTTATTTCACATGTTCTGACCTGTTTTTAAGAAGATCTGAGCATTCATTGAAAATATATAGGCTTTCGGGGACACTTGGTCAAGGCAACATATTGAAGTGACCCTATTATAGCCATCCAAATTCAGAAGTTCAACTTTTTCTGATAATCATTGATCTAGAGAGTCCAGATAATTATTCTGCACTGGTTTTGAACATTATGATATGAACATTATTTGATCATAGATGGAAAACACCATTTACAGCCAATACAGGCAATTTACCATAGGAAATATATGGTTTTTAACTGTTTTTAACTGTTATAGCGCCACCTATAGTCCGATCTCCATATAATTTTGCATGCTTGTTAAGGATGTTATTTCACATATGCCCACCAATTTTCGTGAAGATCTGAGGTTTTTTTTAGGATTTATAGGCTTTTGAGTGTATTTTGACACGCCCCTTTTCTTAAATGACCCTCTTATAGCCACCCAAATCCAAAAGTTCAAATTTTTTTAATAATTATTGATCTAGAGAGTCCAGAGAATTGTTCTAGACTGGTCTGGTTCCGATCGGGCGAAAAACCAGGGACTAGTTCGCAAAAGTAGGTTTTTAACGTAATTGCGTATAATTAATGAACAATTCGATTGACAGCATTAGTTCTAGAGGCAAAGTTGTTCAGCATGAGGAGATCTATCAAATGATATGCATATTCTGACGATATTTGTAACACCACGTGATTACAGAGCCGTAAAACTCGTTAGCGCCAACTAGTGGCCGATTTCTTTCAAAACTCTTACAGACCTCTAGGGCCATGAGTTGAACATGCCCACTGAGTTTCGTTCTGATTGGCCATCGTTAACCTTGTCTTAAACTTAATTGGCCAATGGCGGCCATGTTTTTTGAGATACGCCAATATCCTTTTACACATACATGGTCCCTTGGGCCAAGACACTGCATACCAAATTTCAAGTCAATCGGACAAACGGTCAGGTGTTTATACGTTTTTTCTGTGTTATAGCGCCACCATGTGGCCAATTGACGCGGTTTTTTTATCGTGACCTCAGATTGACCTCCTACACATGTGTACCAAGTTTGGTAAAGTTATCTCATTTACTACTTGAGTTATAGGCATTTTAGTAAAATAGGCTCCGCCCATATTAACGTTTTGACGCCCCCTAGCAACCGTGAATCGAAATTTCAACTTTTTTTCAATAATTATTGATCTTCAGACTCCAGAGAACATTTCTGCACTGGTTTGGTTCCGATCGGGCAAAAAACCAGGGACTAGTTCGCAAAAGTAGGTTTTTGACAAAATTCAAAATGGCGGAAAATCTATCATGGCGGAAAAAAAAAACCTGCGCGATTTTTTGTTCGTCTTGAGCCAAGGATTCCAATGATATAAGACACTTGAGTCTAGGCCAAAGGGTTATTGAGATATAAGCAAAATAGTGAATTTTTTTTGTTTTTTGCGCTATAGCGCCACCTATGGGCCAATCGAGCTCATAATTTGATAACCTCTCCTCGATTTTTGTACTACCTACTGGCAAAGTTTCAAGTCTCTAGCTCTTACGGTTTGGGCTGCACGATGCGTTTTACGGCAGAAGAATAATAATAATAATAAAAATCAGTACAATTACAATAGGTTTTCAGCACTACGTGCTTGAACACCTAATAATAAAAATCGGTACAATTACAATAGGTTTTCAGCACTACGTGCTTGAACACCTAATAATTAAAGCTGCAAGCAGCATTTATCGGTGTTCAAGCAGTTAAGGCTTTTAAGCACATTAACGTTAAAAGACATTAAGATTTATTTAGCAAGCATTTAACCACTGACATAATAGATGGAAAAACACCATTTACAGCCAATACAGGCAATTTACCATAGGAAATATATGGTTTAAAAGCTTTTTAACAGTTATAGCGCCACCTGTTGTCCGATCTCCATGAAATTTCGCATGCTTGTTAATTATGTTATTGCACATATGCTCACCAATTTTTGTGAAATTCCGAGTTTTTATTTAGGATTTATTGGCTTTTGAGTGTATTTTGACACACCCCTTTTCTAAACGAGCCAATTATAGCCATGCGCAAAATGCAAAAGTTCAACTTTTTTTTGATAATTATTGATCTAGAGAGTCCAGAGAATTGTCCTAGACTGGTCTGGTTCCGATCGGGCGAAAAACCAGGGACTAGTTCGCAAAAGTAGGTTTTTAACGTAATTGCGAATATTTAATGAACGATTCGATTGACAGCATTAGTTCTAGAGGCAAAGTTGTTTAGAATGAGGAGATCTATCAAATGATATGCATATTGTGGGGATGTGTGCAACACCACGTGATTAACGAGCCGTAAAACTCGTTAGCGCCAACTAGTGGCCGATTTCTTTCAAAACTCTTACAGACCTCTTTGGCCACGAGTTGAACATGCCCGACGAGTTTCGTTCCGATTGGCCTTCGTTAACCTTGTCTAATAGGTGCTTAAACTTCATTGGCCAATGGCGGCCATTTTTTTTTTAGATACGCCAATATCCTTCTAGACATACATGGGGCCTTGGGCCAAGACACTGCATACCAAATTTCAAGTCAATCGGACAAACGGTCATGTGTGTATTAGTTTTTTCTTGATTACAGCGCCACCATGTGGCCAATCGACGCGATTTTTGTATCGTGACCTCAAATTGACCTCCTACACACGTGTACCAAGTTTGGTGAAGAAATCTCCGTTACTTCTTGAGTTATAGACATTTTAGAAAAATAGGCTCCTCCCACAACGTTCATTTAGCGCCCCCTAGCAAACGTGAATCGATAATCGATCTTTTTTTCGATAATTATTGATCTTCAGACTCCAGAGAACATTTCTGCACTGGTTTGGTTCCGATCGGGCAAAAAACCAGGGACTAGTTTGCAAAAGTAGATTTTTGACAAAATTCAAAATGGCGGAAAATCTATCATGGCGGAAATGAAATCGGAGATATACGTTTTTTTCTTCAGGTGACCAGCTTTCCAATGATATAACACACTTGAGTCTACGACATACGGTCTTGGAGTTATAAGCAGTTTCGCGCAATTGGTTGCTCTAGCGCCACCTATGGGCCAATTGGGCTCATAATTTGATAACCTCTCCTCGATTTTTGTACTACCATCTGGCAAAGTTTCAAGTCTCTAGCACTTACGGTTTGGGCTGCACGATGCGTTTTACGGCGGAAGAATAAGAATAATAAAAATCAGTACAATTACAATAGGTTTTCAGCACTTCGTGCTTGAACACCTAAAAATCAGTACAATTACAATAGGTTTTCAGCACTTCGTGCTTGAACACCTAAAAATCAGTACAATTACAATAGGTTTTCAACACTTCGTGCTTGAACACCTAATAAGAACGATACCTTTTTGCCCGTTGTAGCGCCACCTATGGTCCGATCTCCATGAAACTCGGCATGCTTGTTAATGATGTTATGTCACATATGCTCACCAATTTTTGTGCAGTTCTGAGTTTTTATTTAGGATTTATAGGCTTTTGAGTGTATTTTGACACGCCCCTTTTCTAAATTACCCTGTTACAGCCACCCAAATGCAAAAGTTGCACTTTTTCTCGATAATTATTGTTCAGCAGAGTCCAGAGAACTGTCCTAGACTGGTTTGGTTCTGATTGGGCAAAAAACCAGGGACTAGTTCGCACAAGAAGGTTTTGGACAAAATTGGCCATAACTTTTTTTTAGAATGAGGAGATCTATCAAATGATATGCATATTGTGGGGATGTGTGCAACACCACGTGATTAACGAGCCGTAAAACTCGTTAGCGCCAACTAGTGGCCGATTTCTTTCAAAACTCTTACAGACCTCTTTGGCCACGAGTTGAACATGCCCGACGAGTTTCGTTCCGATTGGCCTTCGTTAACCTTGTCTAATAGGTGCTTAAACTTCATTGGCCAATGGCGGCCATTTTTTTTTTAGATACGCCAATATCCTTCTAGACATACATGGGGCCTTGGGCCAAGACACTGCATACCAAATTTCAAGTCAATCGGACAAACGGTCATGTGTGTATTAGTTTTTTCTTGATTACAGCGCCACCATGTGGCCAATCGACGCGATTTTTGTATCGTGACCTCAAATTGACCTCCTACACACGTGTACCAAGTTTGGTGAAGAAATCTCCGTTACTTCTTGAGTTATAGACATTTTAGAAAAATAGGCTCCTCCCACAACGTTCATTTAGCGCCCCCTAGCAAACGTGAATCGATAATCGATCTTTTTTTCGATAATTATTGATCTTCAGACTCCAGAGAACATTTCTGCACTGGTTTGGTTCCGATCGGGCAAAAAACCAGGGACTAGTTTGCAAAAGTAGATTTTTGACAAAATTCAAAATGGCGGAAAATCTATCATGGCGGAAATGAAATCGGAGATATACGTTTTTTTCTTCAGGTGACCAGCTTTCCAATGATATAACACACTTGAGTCTACGACATACGGTCTTGGAGTTATAAGCAGTTTCGCGCAATTGGTTGCTCTAGCGCCACCTATGGGCCAATTGGGCTCATAATTTGATAACCTCTCCTCGATTTTTGTACTACCATCTGGCAAAGTTTCAAGTCTCTAGCACTTACGGTTTGGGCTGCACGATGCGTTTTACGGCGGAAGAATAAGAATAATAAAAATCAGTACAATTACAATAGGTTTTCAGCACTTCGTGCTTGAACACCTAAAAATCAGTACAATTACAATAGGTTTTCAGCACTTCGTGCTTGAACACCTAAAAATCAGTACAATTACAATAGGTTTTCAACACTTCGTGCTTGAACACCTAATAAGAACGATACCTTTTTGCCCGTTGTAGCGCCACCTATGGTCCGATCTCCATGAAACTCGGCATGCTTGTTAATGATGTTATGTCACATATGCTCACCAATTTTTGTGCAGTTCTGAGTTTTTATTTAGGATTTATAGGCTTTTGAGTGTATTTTGACACGCCCCTTTTCTAAATTACCCTGTTACAGCCACCCAAATGCAAAAGTTGCACTTTTTCTCGATAATTATTGTTCAGCAGAGTCCAGAGAACTGTCCTAGACTGGTTTGGTTCTGATTGGGCAAAAAACCAGGGACTAGTTCGCACAAGAAGGTTTTGGACAAAATTGGCCATAACTTTTTTTTAGAATGAGGAGATCTATCAAATGATATGCATATTGTGGGGATGTGTGCAACACCACGTGATTAACGAGCCGTAAAACTCGTTAGCGCCAACTAGTGGCCGATTTCTTTCAAAACTCTTACAGACCTCTTTGGCCACGAGTTGAACATGCCCGACGAGTTTCGTTACGATTGGCCTCCGTTAACCATGTCTAATGGGTGCTTAAACTTCATTGGCCAATGGCGGCCATTTTTTTTTTAGATACGCCAATATCCTTCTAGACATAGATGGCCCCTTGGGCCAAGACACTGCATACCAAATTTTAAGTCAATCGGACAAACGGTCAGGTGTTTATACGTTTTTTCTGTGTTATAGCGCCACCATGTGGCCAATCGACGCGGTTTTTTTATCGTGACCTCAAATTGACCTCCTACACATGTGTACCAAGTTTGGTGAAGTTATCTCATTTACTACTTGAGTTATAGGCGTTTTAGTAATATAGGCTCCGCCTACAACGTTAATTTTACGCCCCCTAGCGACCGTTAATCGATAATTGAACTTTTTTTCAATAATTATTGATTATCAGACTCCAGAGAACATTTCTGGATTGGTTTGGTTCCGATCGGGCAAAAAACCAGGGACTAGTTTGCAAAAGTAGGTTTTTGACAAAATTCAAAATGGCGGAAAATCTATCATGGCGGAAATTAAATCGGAGATATACGTTTTTTACGTCACGTGGTCAGCTTTCCAATGATATAAGACACTTGAGTCTACGACATACGGTCTAAGAGTTATGACCAGTTTCGCGCAATTGATCGCTATAGCGCCACCTATGGGCCAATCGGGGTCATAATTTGATAACCTCTCCTCGATTTTTGTACTACCATATGGCAAAGTTTCAAAGCTCCAGCACTTACGGTTTGGGCTGCACGATGCGTTTTACGGCAGAATAATAATAATAATAATTAAAGCTGCAAGCAGCATTTGCCGGTGTTCAAGCAGTTAAGGCCTTTGAGCACATTTAAGCATTTAAGACATTAAGATTTATTTAGCAAACTTTTAATCACTGACATCATAGATGGAATAGACCATGTTTTAGCATGATTTAGCATGATATACCATATTTTAGTGTGATTTTTCATGATTTACCACGTTCTTGTATGATTTACTATAGTTTACCATGATATACCAAGTTCTATTATGATTCAGCATGATTTACTCTGTTCTATTATGGTTAACAACAATTGAACACATTGTAGTATGATTTAATATGATTCTAGCATGATTTACCATAGTTTACCATGATTTATCTTAGTTTACCTTGATTTACCATGTTATAAGATGATTTACCATGATATACCACATTCCAGAATGATTTATCAGGAATCTAGCATGATTTACCTTATTTACTGTGATTTATCATGTTTATAGCGTTATTTACCATGATTTACCACGTTGCTAGCAATTATGTGAAGCATCAGAACAAATGAAGTGATAAACTTGTAGTAATTGTTATATAAGGGATTTTTTAGTGTCTGAATGAATGCAAAAGCACATGTGAAAAGACTTATGAAGAAGAATGTCCAGCAGAGGGCAGTAGAAGACCACTTATTGGCTCACTTTCATTTTGAACTACTTGGTTTCACTTGTATTCTGCATTAAAGCAAAACATTTTTTTCATGTTAACTCCATGATGCATGTTTACACACACACATTTGGGATTTGTTATTGTGAAAATCTCTTTTAATGCTGTATAATAAGCATTTCAGGATTCCCATTTCTCAATGTGACACAATTGTCAATAGTAATACTCCAATAGATGAATTTTGACAAAATGTGATTGTAAATGTTAAAATAATTATTTTATAAAGTCTAAATATGACTTATATAACAATATTAGGGAGTAATATGATTAAATGACAGCAGGGGGCAGTATAATACCACTTATTGGCTTAATATACCATGTTATTCATATCATTTTCATCTATTTTAACTGTTAAAGAGGCAAATTTTGTCCGATCTATCTGAAATTTGTCATGCTTCTTTATCATGTTATTTCACATGTTCTGACCTGTTTTTAAGAAGATCTGAGCATTCATTGAAGAGATATAGGCTTTCTGGGACACTTGGTCAAGGCTACATATTGAAGTGACCCTATTATAGCCATCCAAATACAGAAGTTACACTTTTTCTGATAATCATTGATCTAGAGAGTCCAGATAATTATTCTGCACTGGTTTTGAACATTATGATATGAACATTATTTGATCATAGATGGAAAACACCATTTACAGCCAATACAGGCAATTTACCATATAAATATATGGTTTTTAACTGTTTTTAACTGTTATAGCGCCACCTATTGTCCGATCTCCATATTATTTTGCATGCTTGTTAAGGATGTTATTTCACATATGCCCACCAATTTTCGTGAAGTTCTGAGTTTTTTTTTAGGATTTATAGGCTTTTGAGTGTATTTTGACACGCCCTTTTCTTAAATGACCCTCTTATAGCCACCCAAATGCAAAAGTTCAACTTTTTTTCGATAATTATTGATCTAGAGAGTCCAGAGAATTGTCCTAGACTGGTCTGGTTCCGATCGAGCAAAAAACCAGGGACTAGTTCGCAAAAGTAGGTTTATAACGTAATTGCGAATATTTAATGAACGATTCGATTGACAGCATTAGTTCTTGAGGCAAAGTTGTTCAGCATGAGGAGATCTATCAAATGATATGCATATTGTGACGATATTCGTAACACCACGTGATTACAGAGCCTTAAAACTCGTTAGCGCCAACTAGTGGCCGATTTCTTTCAAAACTCTTACAGACCTCTGGGGCCATGAGTTGAACACGCCCACCGAGTTTCGTTCTGATTGGCCTCCATTAACCTTGTCTAATAGGTGATTCAACTTCATTGGCCAATGGCGGCCATGTTTTTTGAGATACGCCAATATCCTTTTACACATACATGGGGCCTTGGGCCAAGACACTGCATACCAAATTTCAAGTCAATCGGACAAACGGTCAGGTGTTTATATGTTTTTTCTGTGTTATAGCGCCACCATGTGGCCAATCGACGCGGTTTTTTTATCGTGACCTCAGATTGACCTCTTACACATGTTTACCAAGTTTGGTGAAGCTATCTCGTTTACTTCTCGAGTTATAAGCATTTTAGTAAAATAGGCTCCTCCCACAACGTCCATTTTGCGCCCCCTAGCAACCGTGAATCGAAATTTCAACTTTTTTTCAATGATTGTTGATCTTCAGACACCAGAGAACATTTCTGCACTGGTTTGGTTCCGATCGGGCAAAAAACCAGGGACTAGTTCGCAAAAGTAGGTTTTTGACAAAATTCAAAATGGCGGAAAATCTATCATGGCGGAAATTAAATCGGAGATATACGTTTTGTTGGCCAGGTGACCAGCTTTCCAATGATATAAGACACTTGGATCTAGGACATACGGTCTAGGAGTTATGACCAGTTTCGCGCAAATGATTGCTATAGCGCCACCTATGGGCCAATCTGGCTCATAATTTGATAACCTCTCCTCGATTTTTGTACTACCATATGGCAAAGTTTCAAAGCTCCAGGACTTACGGTTTGGGCTGCACGATGCGTTTTACGGCAGAATAATAATAATAATAATAATAATTAAAGCTGCAAGCAGCATTTGTCGGTGTTCAAGCTTTTAAGGCCTTTAAGGCCTTTAAGCACATTAACGTTAAAAGACATTAAGATTTATTTAGCAAGCATTTAACCACTGACATCATAGATGGAAAAACACCATTTACAGCCAATACAGACAATTTACCATAGGAAATATATGGTTTAAAAGCTTTTTAACAGTTATAGCGCCACCTATGGTCCGATCTCCATAAAATTTTGCATGCTTGTTAATGATGTTATTGCACATATGCTCACCAATTTTTGTGAAGTTTTGAGTTTTTATTTAGGATTTATAGGCTTTTGAGTGTATTTTGACACGCCCCTTTTCTTAAATTACCCTCTTATAGCCATCCAAATGCAAAAGTTCAACTTTTTTTTAATAATTATTGATCTAGAGAGTCCAGAGAATTGTTCTAGACTGGTCTGGTTCCGATCGGGCGAAAAACCAGGGACTAGTTTGCAAAAGTAGGTTTTTAACGTAATTACGTATAATTAATGAACAATTCAATTGACAGCATTAGTTCTAGAGGCAAAGTTGTTCAGCATGAGGAGATCTATCAAATGATATGCATATTTTGGGGATTTGTGCAACACCACGTGATTACAGAGCCGTAAAACTCGTTAGCGCCAACTAGTGGCCGATTTCTTTCAAAACTCTTACAGGCCTTTAGGGCCATGAGTTGAACATGGCCATCGAGTTTTGTTACGATTGGCCTCCGTTAACCTTGTCTAATGGGTGCTTAAACTTCATTGGCCAATGGCGGCCATTTTTTTTTTAGATACGCCAATATCCTTCTAGACATAGATGGCCCCTTGGGCCAAGACACTGCATACCAAATTTTAAGTCAATCGGACAAACGGTCAGGTGTTTATACGTTTTTTCTGTGTTATAGCGCCACCATGTGGCCAATTGACGCGGTTTTTTTATCGTGACCTCAAATTGACCTCTTACACATGTGTAGTAAGTTTGGTGAAGTTATCTCATTTACTACTTGAGTTATAGGCGTTTTAGTAATATAGGCTCCGCCCACAACGTTAATTTTACGCCCCCTAGCGACCGTTAATCGATAATTGAACTTTTTTTCAATAATTATTGATTATCAGACTCCAGAGAACATTTCTGCATTGGTTTGGTTCCGATCGGGCGAAAAACCAGGGACTAGTTCGCAAAAGTAGGTTTTTGACAAAATTCAAAATGGCGGAAAATCTATCATGGCGGAAATTAAATCGGAGACATACGTTTTTTACGTCAGGTGGTCAGCTTTCCAATGATATAAGACACTTGAGTCTACGACATACGGTCTAGGAGTTATGACCAGTTTTGCGCAATTGATCGTTATAGCGCCACCTATGGGCCAATCTGGCTCATAATTTGATAACCTCTCCTCGATTTTTGTACTACCATATGGCAAAGTTTCAAAGCTCCAGCACTTACGGTTTGGGCTGCACGATGCGTTTTACGGCAGAAGAAAAATAATAATAATAATAATAATAATTAAAGCTGCAAGCAGCATTTATCGGTGTTCAAGCTTTTAAGGCCTTTAAGGCCTTTAAGCACATTAGCATCAAAAGACATTAAGATTTATTTAGCAAGCATTTAACCACTGACATCATAGATGGAAAAACACCATTTACAGCCAATACAGGCAATTTACCATAGGAAATGTATGGTTTTAAAGCTTTTTAACAGTTATAGCGCCACCTATTGTCAGATCTCCATAAAATTTGGCATGCTTGTTAATGATGTTATTTCACATATGCTCACCAATTTTTGTGAAGTTATGAGTTTTAATTCGGGATTTATAGGCTTTTGAGTGGATTTTGCCACGCCCATTTTCTAAATGAGCCAATTATAGCCATCCAAAGGCAAAAATTACACTTTTTTTCGATAATTATTGATCTAGAGAGTCCAGAGAATTGTCCTAGACTGGTCTGATTCCGATTGGGCGAAAAACCAGGGACTAGTTTGCAAAAGTAGGTTTTTAACGTAATTGCGAATATTTAATGAACGATTCGATTGACAGCATTGGTTCTTGAGGCAAATATGTTCACCATGAGGAGATCTATCAAATGATATGCATATTGTGACGATATTTGTAACACCACGTGATTACAGAGCCTTAAAACTCGTTAGCGCCAACTAGTGGCCGATTTCTTTCAAAACTCTTACAGACCTCTAGGGCCATGAGTTGAACATGCCCACTGAGTTTCGTTCTGATTGGCCATCGTTAACCTTGTCTAATAGGTGCTTACACTTCATTAGCCAATGGCGGCCATGTTTTTTGAGATACACCAATATCCTTTAACACATACATGGGGCCTTGGGCCAAGACACTGCATACCAAATTTCAGGTCAATCGGACAAACGGTCAGGTGTTTATATGTTTTTTCTGTGTTATAGCGCCACCATGTGGCCAATCGACGCGGTTTTTTTATCGTGACCTCAGATTGACCTCCTACACATGTGTACCAAGTTTGGTGAAGCTATCTCATTTACTTCTCGAGTTATAGGCATTTTAGTAAAATAGGCTCCTCCCACAACGTCCATTTTGCGCCCCCTAGCGACCGTAAATCGAAATTTCAACTTTCTTTCGATAATTATTGATCTTCAGACACCAGAGAACATTTCTGCACTGGTTTGGTTCCGATCGGGCAAAAAACCAGGGACTAGTTCGCAAAAGTAGGTTTTTGACAAAATTCAAAATGGCGGAAAATCTATCATGGCGGAAATTAAATCGGAGATATACGTTTTTTACGTCAGGTGGTCAGCTTTCCAATGATATAAGACACTTGAGTCTACGACATACGGTCTAGGAGTTATGAGCAGTTGTGCGCAATTGATTGCTATAGCGCCACCTATAGGCCAATTTGGCTCATATTTTGATAACCTCTCCTCGATTTTTGTACTACCTACTGGCAAAGTTTCAAGTCTCCAGCACTTACGGTTTGGGCTGCACGATGCGTGTTACGGCAGAAGAATAACAATAACAAGACAAATTAAAGCTGCAAGCAGCATTTGTCGGTGTTCAAGCTTTTAAGGCCTTTAAGGCCTTTAAGCACATTAACGTTAAAAGACATTAAGATTTATTTAGCAAGCATTTAACCACTGACATCATAGATGGAAAAACACCATTTACAGCCAATACAGGCAATTTACCATAGGAAATATATGGTTTAAAAGCTTTTTAACAGTTATAGCGCCACCTATGGTCCGATCTCCATAAAATTTGGCATGCTTGTTAATGATGTTATTGCACATATGCTCACCAATTTTTGTGAAGTTTTGAGTTTTTATTTAGGATTTATAGGCTTTTGAGTGTATTTTGACACGCCCCTTTTCTTAAATTACCCTCTTATAGCCATCCAAATGCAAAAGTTCAACTTTTTTTAATAATTATTGATCTAGAGAGTCCAGAGAATTGTTCTAGACTGGTCTGGTTCCGATCGGGCGAAAAACCAGGGACTAGTTTGCAAAAGTAGGTTTTTAACGTAATTGCGTATAATTAATGAACAATTCAATTGACAGCATTAGTTCTAGAGGCAAAGTTGTTCAACATGAGGAGATCTATCAAACGATATGCATATTCTGACGATATTTGTAACACCACGTGATTACAGAGCCGTAAAACTCGTTAGCGCCAACTAGTGGCCGATTTCTTTCAAAACTCTTACAGACCTTTAGGGCCATGAGTTGAACATGGCAATCGAGTTTCGTTACGATTGGCCTCCGTTAACCATGTCTAATGGGTGCTTAAACTTCATTGGCCAATGGCGGCCATTTTTTTTTTAGATACGCCAATATCCTTCTAGACATAGATGGCCCCTTGGGCCAAGACACTGCATACCAAATTTTAAGTCAATCGGACAAACGGTCAGGTGTTTATACGTTTTTTCTGTGTTATAGCGCCACCATGTGGCCAATCGACGCGTTTTTTTTATCGTGACCTCAAATTAACCTCCTACACATGTGTACCAAGTTTGGTGAAGTTATCTCATTTACTACTTGAGTTATAGGCGTTTTAGTAATATAGGCTCCGCCTACAACGTTAATTTTACGCCCCCTAGCGACCGTTAATCAATAATTGAACTTTTTTTCAATAATTATTGATTATCAGACTCCAGAGAACATTTCTGCATTGGTTTGGTTCCAATCGGGCGAAAAACCAGGGACTAGTTCGCAAAAGTAGGTTTTTGACAAAATTCAAAATGGCGGAAAATCTATCATGGCGGAAATTAAATCGGAGATATACGTTTTTTACGTCAGGTGGTCAGCTTTCCAATGATATAAGACACTTGAGTCTACGACATACGGTCTAGGAGTTATGACCAGTTTCGCGCAATTGATCGCTATAGCGCCACCTATGGGCCAATCGGGGTCATAATTTGATAACCTCTCCTCGATTTTTGTACTACCATATGGCAAAGTTTCAAAGCTCCAGCACTTACGGTTTGGGCTGCACGATGCGTTTTACGGCGGAAGAATAATAATAATAATAATAATAATAATAAAAATCAGTACAATTACAATAGGTTTTCAGCACTTCGTGCTTGAACACCTAATAAAAATCAGTACAATTACAATAGGTTTTCAGCACTTCGTGCTTGAACACCTAATAATAATAATAAAAATCAGTACAATTACAATAGGTTTTCAGCACTTCGTGCTTGAACACCTAATAATAAAAATCAGTACAATTACAATAGGTTTTCAACACTTCGTGCTTGAACACCTAATAAGAACGATACCTTTTTGCCAGTTATAGCGCCACCTATGGTCCGATCTCCATGAAACTCGGCATGCTTGTTAATGATGTTATTGCATATATGCTCACCAATTTTTGTGAAGTTTTGACTTTTTGTTTAGGATTTATAGGCTTTTGAGTGTATTTTGACACGCCCCTTTTCTGAAATGACCCTGTTACAGCCAGCCAAATGCAAAAGTTGCACCTCTTCTCGATAATTATTGTTCAGCAGAGTCCAGATAACTGTCCTAGACTGGTTTGGTTCTGATCAGGCCAAAAACCAGGGACTAGTTTGCACAAGTAGGTCTTGGACAAAATTGGCCTTAACTTTTTTTTTTGTGCTCCAAATCGAATTTGGAGATATACATCTTGTTCGTCTTGAGCCAAGGATTACAGTGATGTGAAAACTGTGATTCTAGCACAAACGAGCTAGGAGTTATGAGCAATTTAGTACTTTGGGTTGCTGTAGCGCCACCTATGGGCCAATTGGGCTCATATTTTGATAACCTCTCCTCGATTTTTGTACTACCATCTGGCAAAGTTTCAAGGCTCCAGCACTTATGGTTTGGGCTGCACGATGCGTTTTACGGCGGAAGAATAATAATAATAATAATAAAAATCAGTACAATTACAATAGGTTTTCAACACTTCGTGCTTGAACACCTAATAAGAACGATACCTTTTTGCCAGTTATAGCGCCACCTATGGTCCGATCTCCATGAAACTCGGCATGCTTGTTAATGATGTTATTGCATATATGCTCACCAATTTTTGTGAAGTTTTGACTTTTTGTTTAGGATTTATAGGCTTTTGAGTGTATTTTGACACGCCCCTTTTCTGAAATGACCCTGTTACAGCCAGCCAAATGCAAAAGTTGCACCTCTTCTCGATAATTATTGTTCAGCAGAGTCCAGATAACTGTCCTAGACTGGTTTGGTTCTGATCAGGCCAAAAACCAGGGACTAGTTTGCACAAGTAGGTCTTGGACAAAATTGGCCTTAACTTTTTTTTGTGTGCTCCAAATCGAATTTGGAGATATACATCTTGTTCGTCTTGAGCCAAGGATTACAGTGATGTGAAAACTGTGATTCTAGCACAAACGAGCTAGGAGTTATGAGCAATTTAGTACTTTGGGTTGCTGTAGCGCCACCTATGGGCCAATTGGGCTCATATTTTGATAACCTCTCCTCGATTTTTGTACTACCATCTGGCAAAGTTTCAAGGCTCCAGCACTTATGGTTTGGGCTGCACGATGCGTTTTACGGCGGAAGAATAATAATAATAATAATAAAAATCAGTACAATTACAATAGGTTTTCAACACTTCGTGCTTGAACACCTAATAAGAACGATACCTTTTTGCCAGTTATAGCGCCACCTATGGTCCGATCTCCATGAAACTCGGCATGCTTGTTAATGATGTTATTGCATATATGCTCACCAATTTTTGTGAAGTTTTGACTTTTTGTTTAGGATTTATAGGCTTTTGAGTGTATTTTGACACGCCCCTTTTCTGAAATGACCCTGTTACAGCCAGCCAAATGCAAAAGTTGCACCTCTTCTCGATAATTATTGTTCAGCAGAGTCCAGATAACTGTCCTAGACTGGTTTGGTTCTGATCAGGCCAAAAACCAGGGACTAGTTTGCACAAGTAGGTCTTGGACAAAATTGGCCTTAACTTTTTTTTGTGTGCTCCAAATCGAATTTGGAGATATACATCTTGTTCGTCTTGAGCCAAGGATTACAGTGATGTGAAAACTGTGATTCTAGCACAAACGAGCTAGGAGTTATGAGCAATTTAGTACTTTGGGTTGCTGTAGCGCCACCTATGGGCCAATTGGGCTCATATTTTGATAACCTCTCCTCGATTTTTGTACTACCATCTGGCAAAGTTTCAAGGCTCCAGCACTTATGGTTTGGGCTGCACGATGCGTTTTACGGCGGAAGAATAATAATAATAATAATAAAAATCAGTACAATTACAATAGGTTTTCAACACTTCGTGCTTGAACACCTAATAAGAACGATACCTTTTTGCCAGTTATAGCGCCACCTATGGTCCGATCTCCATGAAACTCGGCATGCTTGTTAATGATGTTATTGCATATATGCTCACCAATTTTTGTGAAGTTTTGACTTTTTGTTTAGGATTTATAGGCTTTTGAGTGTATTTTGACACGCCCCTTTTCTGAAATGACCCTGTTACAGCCAGCCAAATGCAAAAGTTGCACCTCTTCTCGATAATTATTGTTCAGCAGAGTCCAGATAACTGTCCTAGACTGGTTTGGTTCTGATCAGGCCAAAAACCAGGGACTAGTTTGCACAAGTAGGTCTTGGACAAAATTGGCCTTAACTTTTTTTTTTGTGCTCCAAATCGAATTTGGAGATATACATCTTGTTCGTCTTGAGCCAAGGATTACAGTGATGTGAAAACTGTGATTCTAGCACAAACGAGCTAGGAGTTATGAGCAATTTAGTACTTTGGGTTGCTGTAGCGCCACCTATGGGCCAATTGGGCTCATATTTTGATAACCTCTCCTCGATTTTTGTACTACCATCTGGCAAAGTTTCAAGGCTCCAGCACTTATGGTTTGGGCTGCACGATGCGTTTTACGGCGGAAGAATAATAATAATAATAATAAAAATCAGTACAATTACAATAGGTTTTCAACACTTCGTGCTTGAACACCTAATAAGAACGATACCTTTTTGCCAGTTATAGCGCCACCTATGGTCCGATCTCCATGAAACTCGGCATGCTTGTTAATGATGTTATTGCATATATGCTCACCAATTTTTGTGAAGTTTTGACTTTTTGTTTAGGATTTATAGGCTTTTGAGTGTATTTTGACACGCCCCTTTTCTGAAATGACCCTGTTACAGCCAGCCAAATGCAAAAGTTGCACCTCTTCTCGATAATTATTGTTCAGCAGAGTCCAGATAACTGTCCTAGACTGGTTTGGTTCTGATCAGGCCAAAAACCAGGGACTAGTTTGCACAAGTAGGTCTTGGACAAAATTGGCCTTAACTTTTTTTTGTGTGCTCCAAATCGAATTTGGAGATATACATCTTGTTCGTCTTGAGCCAAGGATTACAGTGATGTGAAAACTGTGATTCTAGCACAAACGAGCTAGGAGTTATGAGCAATTTAGTACTTTGGGTTGCTGTAGCGCCACCTATGGGCCAATTGGGCTCATATTTTGATAACCTCTCCTCGATTTTTGTACTACCATCTGGCAAAGTTTCAAGGCTCCAGCACTTATGGTTTGGGCTGCACGATGCGTTTTACGGCGGAAGAATAATAATAATAATAATAAAAATCAGTACAATTACAATAGGTTTTCAACACTTCGTGCTTGAACACCTAATAAGAACGATACCTTTTTGCCAGTTATAGCGCCACCTATGGTCCGATCTCCATGAAACTCGGCATGCTTGTTAATGATGTTATTGCATATATGCTCACCAATTTTTGTGAAGTTTTGACTTTTTGTTTAGGATTTATAGGCTTTTGAGTGTATTTTGACACGCCCCTTTTCTGAAATGACCCTGTTACAGCCAGCCAAATGCAAAAGTTGCACCTCTTCTCGATAATTATTGTTCAGCAGAGTCCAGATAACTGTCCTAGACTGGTTTGGTTCTGATCAGGCCAAAAACCAGGGACTAGTTTGCACAAGTAGGTCTTGGACAAAATTGGCCTTAACTTTTTTTTTTGTGCTCCAAATCGAATTTGGAGATATACATCTTGTTCGTCTTGAGCCAAGGATTACAGTGATGTGAAAACTGTGATTCTAGCACAAACGAGCTAGGAGTTATGAGCAATTTAGTACTTTGGGTTGCTGTAGCGCCACCTATGGGCCAATTGGGCTCATATTTTGATAACCTCTCCTCGATTTTTGTACTACCATCTGGCAAAGTTTCAAGGCTCCAGCACTTATGGTTTGGGCTGCACGATGCGTTTTACGGCGGAAGAATAATAATAATAATAATAAAAATCAGTACAATTACAATAGGTTTTCAACACTTCGTGCTTGAACACCTAATAAGAACGATACCTTTTTGCCAGTTATAGCGCCACCTATGGTCCGATCTCCATGAAACTCGGCATGCTTGTTAATGATGTTATTGCATATATGCTCACCAATTTTTGTGAAGTTTTGACTTTTTGTTTAGGATTTATAGGCTTTTGAGTGTATTTTGACACGCCCCTTTTCTGAAATGACCCTGTTACAGCCAGCCAAATGCAAAAGTTGCACCTCTTCTCGATAATTATTGTTCAGCAGAGTCCAGATAACTGTCCTAGACTGGTTTGGTTCTGATCAGGCCAAAAACCAGGGACTAGTTTGCACAAGTAGGTCTTGGACAAAATTGGCCTTAACTTTTTTTTGTGTGCTCCAAATCGAATTTGGAGATATACATCTTGTTCGTCTTGAGCCAAGGATTACAGTGATGTGAAAACTGTGATTCTAGCACAAACGAGCTAGGAGTTATGAGCAATTTAGTACTTTGGGTTGCTGTAGCGCCACCTATGGGCCAATTGGGCTCATATTTTGATAACCTCTCCTCGATTTTTGTACTACCATCTGGCAAAGTTTCAAGGCTCCAGCACTTATGGTTTGGGCTGCACGATGCGTTTTACGGCGGAAGAATAATAATAATAATAATAAAAATCAGTACAATTACAATAGGTTTTCAACACTTCGTGCTTGAACACCTAATAAGAACGATACCTTTTTGCCAGTTATAGCGCCACCTATGGTCCGATCTCCATGAAACTCGGCATGCTTGTTAATGATGTTATTGCATATATGCTCACCAATTTTTGTGAAGTTTTGACTTTTTGTTTAGGATTTATAGGCTTTTGAGTGTATTTTGACACGCCCCTTTTCTGAAATGACCCTGTTACAGCCAGCCAAATGCAAAAGTTGCACCTCTTCTCGATAATTATTGTTCAGCAGAGTCCAGATAACTGTCCTAGACTGGTTTGGTTCTGATCAGGCCAAAAACCAGGGACTAGTTTGCACAAGTAGGTCTTGGACAAAATTGGCCTTAACTTTTTTTTTTGTGCTCCAAATCGAATTTGGAGATATACATCTTGTTCGTCTTGAGCCAAGGATTACAGTGATGTGAAAACTGTGATTCTAGCACAAACGAGCTAGGAGTTATGAGCAATTTAGTACTTTGGGTTGCTGTAGCGCCACCTATGGGCCAATTGGGCTCATATTTTGATAACCTCTCCTCGATTTTTGTACTACCATCTGGCAAAGTTTCAAGGCTCCAGCACTTATGGTTTGGGCTGCACGATGCGTTTTACGGCGGAAGAATAATAATAATAATAATAAAAATCAGTACAATTACAATAGGTTTTCAACACTTCGTGCTTGAACACCTAATAAGAACGATACCTTTTTGCCAGTTATAGCGCCACCTATGGTCCGATCTCCATGAAACTCGGCATGCTTGTTAATGATGTTATTGCATATATGCTCACCAATTTTTGTGAAGTTTTGACTTTTTGTTTAGGATTTATAGGCTTTTGAGTGTATTTTGACACGCCCCTTTTCTGAAATGACCCTGTTACAGCCAGCCAAATGCAAAAGTTGCACCTCTTCTCGATAATTATTGTTCAGCAGAGTCCAGATAACTGTCCTAGACTGGTTTGGTTCTGATCAGGCCAAAAACCAGGGACTAGTTTGCACAAGTAGGTCTTGGACAAAATTGGCCTTAACTTTTTTTTTTGTGCTCCAAATCGAATTTGGAGATATACATCTTGTTCGTCTTGAGCCAAGGATTACAGTGATGTGAAAACTGTGATTCTAGCACAAACGAGCTAGGAGTTATGAGCAATTTAGTACTTTGGGTTGCTGTAGCGCCACCTATGGGCCAATTGGGCTCATATTTTGATAACCTCTCCTCGATTTTTGTACTACCATCTGGCAAAGTTTCAAGGCTCCAGCACTTATGGTTTGGGCTGCACGATGCGTTTTACGGCGGAAGAATAATAATAATAATAATAAAAATCAGTACAATTACAATAGGTTTTCAACACTTCGTGCTTGAACACCTAATAAGAACGATACCTTTTTGCCAGTTATAGCGCCACCTATGGTCCGATCTCCATGAAACTCGGCATGCTTGTTAATGATGTTATTGCATATATGCTCACCAATTTTTGTGAAGTTTTGACTTTTTGTTTAGGATTTATAGGCTTTTGAGTGTATTTTGACACGCCCCTTTTCTGAAATGACCCTGTTACAGCCAGCCAAATGCAAAAGTTGCACCTCTTCTCGATAATTATTGTTCAGCAGAGTCCAGATAACTGTCCTAGACTGGTTTGGTTCTGATCAGGCCAAAAACCAGGGACTAGTTTGCACAAGTAGGTCTTGGACAAAATTGGCCTTAACTTTTTTTTGTGTGCTCCAAATCGAATTTGGAGATATACATCTTGTTCGTCTTGAGCCAAGGATTACAGTGATGTGAAAACTGTGATTCTAGCACAAACGAGCTAGGAGTTATGAGCAATTTAGTACTTTGGGTTGCTGTAGCGCCACCTATGGGCCAATTGGGCTCATATTTTGATAACCTCTCCTCGATTTTTGTACTACCATCTGGCAAAGTTTCAAGGCTCCAGCACTTATGGTTTGGGCTGCACGATGCGTTTTACGGCGGAAGAATAATAATAATAATAATAAAAATCAGTACAATTACAATAGGTTTTCAACACTTCGTGCTTGAACACCTAATAAGAACGATACCTTTTTGCCAGTTATAGCGCCACCTATGGTCCGATCTCCATGAAACTCGGCATGCTTGTTAATGATGTTATTGCATATATGCTCACCAATTTTTGTGAAGTTTTGACTTTTTGTTTAGGATTTATAGGCTTTTGAGTGTATTTTGACACGCCCCTTTTCTGAAATGACCCTGTTACAGCCAGCCAAATGCAAAAGTTGCACCTCTTCTCGATAATTATTGTTCAGCAGAGTCCAGATAACTGTCCTAGACTGGTTTGGTTCTGATCAGGCCAAAAACCAGGGACTAGTTTGCACAAGTAGGTCTTGGACAAAATTGGCCTTAACTTTTTTTTTTGTGCTCCAAATCGAATTTGGAGATATACATCTTGTTCGTCTTGAGCCAAGGATTACAGTGATGTGAAAACTGTGATTCTAGCACAAACGAGCTAGGAGTTATGAGCAATTTAGTACTTTGGGTTGCTGTAGCGCCACCTATGGGCCAATTGGGCTCATATTTTGATAACCTCTCCTCGATTTTTGTACTACCATCTGGCAAAGTTTCAAGGCTCCAGCACTTATGGTTTGGGCTGCACGATGCGTTTTACGGCGGAAGAATAATAATAATAATAATAAAAATCAGTACAATTACAATAGGTTTTCAACACTTCGTGCTTGAACACCTAATAAGAACGATACCTTTTTGCCAGTTATAGCGCCACCTATGGTCCGATCTCCATGAAACTCGGCATGCTTGTTAATGATGTTATTGCATATATGCTCACCAATTTTTGTGAAGTTTTGACTTTTTGTTTAGGATTTATAGGCTTTTGAGTGTATTTTGACACGCCCCTTTTCTGAAATGACCCTGTTACAGCCAGCCAAATGCAAAAGTTGCACCTCTTCTCGATAATTATTGTTCAGCAGAGTCCAGATAACTGTCCTAGACTGGTTTGGTTCTGATCAGGCCAAAAACCAGGGACTAGTTTGCACAAGTAGGTCTTGGACAAAATTGGCCTTAACTTTTTTTTGTGTGCTCCAAATCGAATTTGGAGATATACATCTTGTTCGTCTTGAGCCAAGGATTACAGTGATGTGAAAACTGTGATTCTAGCACAAACGAGCTAGGAGTTATGAGCAATTTAGTACTTTGGGTTGCTGTAGCGCCACCTATGGGCCAATTGGGCTCATATTTTGATAACCTCTCCTCGATTTTTGTACTACCATCTGGCAAAGTTTCAAGGCTCCAGCACTTATGGTTTGGGCTGCACGATGCGTTTTACGGCGGAAGAATAATAATAATAATAATAAAAATCAGTACAATTACAATAGGTTTTCAACACTTCGTGCTTGAACACCTAATAAGAACGATACCTTTTTGCCAGTTATAGCGCCACCTATGGTCCGATCTCCATGAAACTCGGCATGCTTGTTAATGATGTTATTGCATATATGCTCACCAATTTTTGTGAAGTTTTGACTTTTTGTTTAGGATTTATAGGCTTTTGAGTGTATTTTGACACGCCCCTTTTCTGAAATGACCCTGTTACAGCCAGCCAAATGCAAAAGTTGCACCTCTTCTCGATAATTATTGTTCAGCAGAGTCCAGATAACTGTCCTAGACTGGTTTGGTTCTGATCAGGCCAAAAACCAGGGACTAGTTTGCACAAGTAGGTCTTGGACAAAATTGGCCTTAACTTTTTTTTTTGTGCTCCAAATCGAATTTGGAGATATACATCTTGTTCGTCTTGAGCCAAGGATTACAGTGATGTGAAAACTGTGATTCTAGCACAAACGAGCTAGGAGTTATGAGCAATTTAGTACTTTGGGTTGCTGTAGCGCCACCTATGGGCCAATTGGGCTCATATTTTGATAACCTCTCCTCGATTTTTGTACTACCATCTGGCAAAGTTTCAAGGCTCCAGCACTTATGGTTTGGGCTGCACGATGCGTTTTACGGCGGAAGAATAATAATAATAATAATAAAAATCAGTACAATTACAATAGGTTTTCAACACTTCGTGCTTGAACACCTAATAAGAACGATACCTTTTTGCCAGTTATAGCGCCACCTATGGTCCGATCTCCATGAAACTCGGCATGCTTGTTAATGATGTTATTGCATATATGCTCACCAATTTTTGTGAAGTTTTGACTTTTTGTTTAGGATTTATAGGCTTTTGAGTGTATTTTGACACGCCCCTTTTCTGAAATGACCCTGTTACAGCCAGCCAAATGCAAAAGTTGCACCTCTTCTCGATAATTATTGTTCAGCAGAGTCCAGATAACTGTCCTAGACTGGTTTGGTTCTGATCAGGCCAAAAACCAGGGACTAGTTTGCACAAGTAGGTCTTGGACAAAATTGGCCTTAACTTTTTTTTGTGTGCTCCAAATCGAATTTGGAGATATACATCTTGTTCGTCTTGAGCCAAGGATTACAGTGATGTGAAAACTGTGATTCTAGCACAAACGAGCTAGGAGTTATGAGCAATTTAGTACTTTGGGTTGCTGTAGCGCCACCTATGGGCCAATTGGGCTCATATTTTGATAACCTCTCCTCGATTTTTGTACTACCATCTGGCAAAGTTTCAAGGCTCCAGCACTTATGGTTTGGGCTGCACGATGCGTTTTACGGCGGAAGAATAATAATAATAATAATAAAAATCAGTACAATTACAATAGGTTTTCAACACTTCGTGCTTGAACACCTAATAAGAACGATACCTTTTTGCCAGTTATAGCGCCACCTATGGTCCGATCTCCATGAAACTCGGCATGCTTGTTAATGATGTTATTGCATATATGCTCACCAATTTTTGTGAAGTTTTGACTTTTTGTTTAGGATTTATAGGCTTTTGAGTGTATTTTGACACGCCCCTTTTCTGAAATGACCCTGTTACAGCCAGCCAAATGCAAAAGTTGCACCTCTTCTCGATAATTATTGTTCAGCAGAGTCCAGATAACTGTCCTAGACTGGTTTGGTTCTGATCAGGCCAAAAACCAGGGACTAGTTTGCACAAGTAGGTCTTGGACAAAATTGGCCTTAACTTTTTTTTTTGTGCTCCAAATCGAATTTGGAGATATACATCTTGTTCGTCTTGAGCCAAGGATTACAGTGATGTGAAAACTGTGATTCTAGCACAAACGAGCTAGGAGTTATGAGCAATTTAGTACTTTGGGTTGCTGTAGCGCCACCTATGGGCCAATTGGGCTCATATTTTGATAACCTCTCCTCGATTTTTGTACTACCATCTGGCAAAGTTTCAAGGCTCCAGCACTTATGGTTTGGGCTGCACGATGCGTTTTACGGCGGAAGAATAATAATAATAATAATAAAAATCAGTACAATTACAATAGGTTTTCAACACTTCGTGCTTGAACACCTAATAAGAACGATACCTTTTTGCCAGTTATAGCGCCACCTATGGTCCGATCTCCATGAAACTCGGCATGCTTGTTAATGATGTTATTGCATATATGCTCACCAATTTTTGTGAAGTTTTGACTTTTTGTTTAGGATTTATAGGCTTTTGAGTGTATTTTGACACGCCCCTTTTCTGAAATGACCCTGTTACAGCCAGCCAAATGCAAAAGTTGCACCTCTTCTCGATAATTATTGTTCAGCAGAGTCCAGATAACTGTCCTAGACTGGTTTGGTTCTGATCAGGCCAAAAACCAGGGACTAGTTTGCACAAGTAGGTCTTGGACAAAATTGGCCTTAACTTTTTTTTGTGTGCTCCAAATCGAATTTGGAGATATACATCTTGTTCGTCTTGAGCCAAGGATTACAGTGATGTGAAAACTGTGATTCTAGCACAAACGAGCTAGGAGTTATGAGCAATTTAGTACTTTGGGTTGCTGTAGCGCCACCTATGGGCCAATTGGGCTCATATTTTGATAACCTCTCCTCGATTTTTGTACTACCATCTGGCAAAGTTTCAAGGCTCCAGCACTTATGGTTTGGGCTGCACGATGCGTTTTACGGCGGAAGAATAATAATAATAATAATAAAAATCAGTACAATTACAATAGGTTTTCAACACTTCGTGCTTGAACACCTAATAAGAACGATACCTTTTTGCCAGTTATAGCGCCACCTATGGTCCGATCTCCATGAAACTCGGCATGCTTGTTAATGATGTTATTGCATATATGCTCACCAATTTTTGTGAAGTTTTGACTTTTTGTTTAGGATTTATAGGCTTTTGAGTGTATTTTGACACGCCCCTTTTCTGAAATGACCCTGTTACAGCCAGCCAAATGCAAAAGTTGCACCTCTTCTCGATAATTATTGTTCAGCAGAGTCCAGATAACTGTCCTAGACTGGTTTGGTTCTGATCAGGCCAAAAACCAGGGACTAGTTTGCACAAGTAGGTCTTGGACAAAATTGGCCTTAACTTTTTTTTTTGTGCTCCAAATCGAATTTGGAGATATACATCTTGTTCGTCTTGAGCCAAGGATTACAGTGATGTGAAAACTGTGATTCTAGCACAAACGAGCTAGGAGTTATGAGCAATTTAGTACTTTGGGTTGCTGTAGCGCCACCTATGGGCCAATTGGGCTCATATTTTGATAACCTCTCCTCGATTTTTGTACTACCATCTGGCAAAGTTTCAAGGCTCCAGCACTTATGGTTTGGGCTGCACGATGCGTTTTACGGCGGAAGAATAATAATAATAATAATAAAAATCAGTACAATTACAATAGGTTTTCAACACTTCGTGCTTGAACACCTAATAAGAACGATACCTTTTTGCCAGTTATAGCGCCACCTATGGTCCGATCTCCATGAAACTCGGCATGCTTGTTAATGATGTTATTGCATATATGCTCACCAATTTTTGTGAAGTTTTGACTTTTTGTTTAGGATTTATAGGCTTTTGAGTGTATTTTGACACGCCCCTTTTCTGAAATGACCCTGTTACAGCCAGCCAAATGCAAAAGTTGCACCTCTTCTCGATAATTATTGTTCAGCAGAGTCCAGATAACTGTCCTAGACTGGTTTGGTTCTGATCAGGCCAAAAACCAGGGACTAGTTTGCACAAGTAGGTCTTGGACAAAATTGGCCTTAACTTTTTTTTGTGTGCTCCAAATCGAATTTGGAGATATACATCTTGTTCGTCTTGAGCCAAGGATTACAGTGATGTGAAAACTGTGATTCTAGCACAAACGAGCTAGGAGTTATGAGCAATTTAGTACTTTGGGTTGCTGTAGCGCCACCTATGGGCCAATTGGGCTCATATTTTGATAACCTCTCCTCGATTTTTGTACTACCATCTGGCAAAGTTTCAAGGCTCCAGCACTTATGGTTTGGGCTGCACGATGCGTTTTACGGCGGAAGAATAATAATAATAATTAAAGCTGCAAGCAGCATTTGTCGGTGTTCAAGCTTTTAAGGCCTTTAAGGCCTTTAAGCACATTAGCGTTAAAAGACATTAAGATTTATTTAGCAAGCATTTAACCACTGACATCATAGATGGAAAAACACCATTTACAGCCAATACAGCCAATTTACCATAGGAAATATATGGTTTTAAAGATTTTTAACAGTTATAGCGCCACCTATGATCCAATCTCCATAAAATTTTGCATGCTTGTTAATGATGTTATTTCACATATGCTCACCAATTTTTGTGAAGTTCTGAGTTTTTATTTAGGATTTATAGGCTTTTGAGTGTATTTTGACACACCCCTTTTCTAAATGAGCCAATTAAAGCCATACAAATGCAAAAATGACACTTTTTTTCGATAATTATTGATCTAGAGAGTCCAGAGAATTGTCCTAGACTGGTCTGGTTCCGATCGGGCGAAAAACCAGGGACTAGTTCGCAAAAGTAGGTTTTTAACATATTCGTGAATATTTAATGAACGGTTTGATTGACAGCAAAGGTTCTTGAAGCAAAGTTGTTCAGCATGATGAGATCTATCAAATGATATGCATTTTGTGATGATATTTGTAACACCACGTGATTACAGAGCCGTAAAACTCGTTAGCGCCAACTAGTGGCCGATTTCTTTCAAAACTCTTACAGACCTCTAGGGCCATGAGTTGAACATGCCCACTGAGTTTCATTCTGATTGGCCATTGTTAACCTTGTCTAATAGGTCATTAAACTTCATTGGCCAATGGCGGCCATGTTTTTTGGGATACACCAATATCCTTTTACACATACATGGGGCCTTGGGCCAAGACACTTCATACCAAATTTCAAGTCAATCGGACAAACGGTCAGGTGTGTATACGTTTTTTCTTGTTTATAGCGCCACCACGTGGCCAATCGACGCAGTTTTTTTATCGTGACCTCAGATTGATCTCCTACACATGTGTACCAAGTTTGGTGAAGCTATCTCATTTACTTATCGAGTTATAGGCTTTTTAGTAAAATAGACTCCGCCCACATTGACGTTTTGACGCCCCCTAGCAACCGTAAATCGAAATTTCAACTTTCTTTCGATAATTATTGATCTTCAGACTCCAGAGAACATTTCTGCACTGGTTTGATTCCAATCGGGCGAAAAACCAGGGACTAGTTCGCAAAAGTAGGTTTTTGACAAAATTCAAAATGGCGGAAAATCTATCATGGCGGAAATAAAATCGGAGATATACGTTTTGTTTTCCAGGTGACCAGCTTTCCACTGATATAAGACACTTGAGTATACGACATACGGTCTAGGAGTTATGACCAGTTTTGCGCAATTGATTGCTATAGCGCCACCTATGGGCCAATGTGACTCATAATTTGATAACCTCTCCTCGATTTTTGTACTACCATATGGCAAAGTTTCAAAGCTCCAGCACTTACGGTTTGGGCTGCACGATGCGTTTTACGGCAGAATAATAACAATAACAAGACAAATTAAAGCTGCAAGCAGCATTTGTCGGTGTTCAAGCTTTTAAGGCCTTTAAGGCCGTTAAGCACATTAACGTTAAAAGACATTAAGATTTATTTAGCAAGCATTTAACCACTGACATCATAGATGGAAAAACACCATTTACAGCCAATACAGACAATTTACCATAGGAAATATATGGTTTAAAAGCTTTTTAACAGTTATAGCGCCACCTATGGTCCGATCTCCATAAAATTTTGCATGCTTGTTAATGATGTTATTGCACATATGCTCACCAATTTTTGTGAAGTTTTGAGCTTTTATTTAGGATTTATAGGCTTTTGAGTGTATTTTGACACGCCCCTTTTCTTAATATACCCTCTTATAGCCATCCAAATGTAAAAGTTCAACTTTTTTTAATAATTATTGATCTAGAGAGTCCAGAGAATTGTTCTAGACTGGTCTGGTTCCGATCGGGCGAAAAACCAGGGACTAGTTCGCAAAAGTAGGTTTTTAACGTAATTACGTATAATTAATGAACAATTCAATTGACAGCATTAGTTCTAGAGGCAAAGTTGTTCAGCATGAGGAGATCTATCAAATGATATGCATATTCTGACGATATTTGTAACACCACGTGATTACAGAGCCGTAAAACTCGTTAGCGCCAACTAGTGGCCGATTTCTTTCAAAACTCTTACAGACCTTTAGGGCCATGAGTTGAACATGGCCATCGAGTTTCGTTACGATTGGCCTCCGTTAACCTTGTCTAATGGGTGCTTAAACTTCATTGGCCAATGGCGGCCATTTTTTTTTTAGATACGCCAATATCCTTCTAGACATAGATGGCCCCTTGGGCCAAGACACTGCATACCAAATTTTAAGTCAATCGGACAAACGGTCAGATGTTTATACGTTTTTTCTGTGTTATAGCGCCACCATGTGGCCAATCGGCGCGGTTTTTTTATCGTGA
The DNA here is from genome assembly GCF_949152265.1 of Phoxinus phoxinus. NCBI lineage: Eukaryota > Metazoa > Chordata > Actinopteri > Cypriniformes > Leuciscidae > Phoxinus > Phoxinus phoxinus. Next base: position 38,165,470 of record NC_136878.1, read on the forward strand.
CCTCAAATTGACCGCCAACACATGTCTACCAAGTTTGGTGAAGTTATCTCATTTACTACTTGAGTTATAGGCGTTTTAGTAATATAGGCTCCGCCTACAACGTTAATTTTACGCCCCCTAGCGACCGTTAATCGATAATTGAACTTTTTTTCAATAATTATTGATTATCAGACTCCAGAGAACATTTCTGCATTGGTTTGGTTCCGATCGGGCGAAAAACCAGGGACTAGTTTGCAAAAGTAGGTTTTTGCCAAAATTCAAAATGGCGGAAAATCTATCATGGCGGAAATTAAATCGGAGATATACGTTTTTTACGTCAGGTGGTCAGCTTTCCAATGATATAAGACACTTGAGTCTGCGACATACGGTCTAGGAGTTATGACCAGTTTCGCGCAATTGGTTGCTATAGCGCCACCTATGGGCCAATCTGGCTCATAATTTGATAACCTCTCCTCGATTTTTGTACTACCATATGGCAAAGTTTCAAAGCTCTAGCTCTTACGGTTTGGGCTGCACGATGCGTTTTACGGCAGAATAATAATAATAATAATAATAAAAATCAGTACAATTACAATAGGTTTTCAGCACTTCGTGCTTGAACACCTAATAATAAAAATCAGTACAATTACAATAGGTTTTCAACACTTCGTGCTTGAACACCTAATAAGAACGATACCTTTTTGCCAGTTATAGCGCCACCTATGGTCCGATCTCCATGAAACTCGGCATGCTTGTTAATGATGTTATTGCATATATGCTCACCAATTTTTGTGAAGTTTTGACTTTTTGTTTAGGATTTATAGGCTTTTGAGTGTATTTTGACACGCCCCTTTTCTGAAATGACCCTGTTACAGCCAGCCAAATGCAAAAGTTGCACCTCTTCTCGATAATTATTGTTCAGCAGAGTCCAGATAACTGTCCTAGACTGGTTTGGTTCTGATCAGGCCAAAAACCAGGGACTAGTTTGCACAAGTAGGTCTTGGACAAAATTGGCCTTAACTTTTTTTTGTGTGCTCCAAATCGAATTTGGAGATATACATCTTGTTCGTCTTGAGCCAAGGATTACAGTGATGTGAAAACTGTGATTCTAGCACAAACGAGCTAGGAGTTATGAGCAATTTAGTACTTTGGGTTGCTGTAGCGCCACCTATGGGCCAATTGGGCTCATATTTTGATAACCTCTCCTCGATTTTTGTACTACCATCTGGCAAAGTTTCAAGGCTCCAGCACTTATGGTTTGGGCTGCACGATGCGTTTTACGGCGGAAGAATAATAATAATAATAATTAAAGCTGCAAGCAGCATTTGTCGGTGTTCAAGCTTTTAAGGCCTTTAAGGCCTTTAAGCACATTAACGTTAAAAGACATTAAGATTTATTTAGCAAGCATTTAATCACTGACATCATAGATGGAAAAACACCATTTACAGCCAATACAGGCAATTTACCATAGGAAATATATGGTTTAAAAGCTTTTTAACTGTTATAGCGCCACCTATGGTCCGACCTCCATAAAATTTTGCATGCTTGTTAATGATGTTATTGCACATATGCTCACCATTTTTTGTGAAGTTTTGAGTTTTTATTTAGGATTTATAGGCTTTTGAGTGTATTTTGACACGCCCCTTTTCTTAAATTACCCTCTTATAGCCATCCAAATGCAAAAGTTCAACTTTTTTTAATAATTATTGATCTAGAGAGTCCAGAGAATTGTTCTAGACTGGTCTGGTTCCGATCGGGCAAAAAACCAGGGACTAGTTCGCAAAAGTAGGTTTTTAACGTAATTGCGTATAATTAATGAACAATTCAATTGACAGCATTAGTTCTAGTGGCAAAGTTGTTCAACATGAGGAGATCTATCAAATGATATGCATATTCTGACGATATTTGTAACACCACGTGATTACAGAGCCGTAAAACTCGTTAGCGCCAACTAGTGGCCGATTTCTTTCAAAACTCTTACAGACCTTTAAGGCCATGAGTTGAACATGGCCATCGAGTTTCGTTACGATTGGCCTCCGTTAATCATGTCTAATGGGTGCTTAAACTTCATTGGCCAATGGCGGCCATTTTTTTTTTTAGATACGCCAATATCCTTCTAGACATAGATGGCCCCTTGGGCCAAGACACTGCATACCAAATTTTAAGTCAATCGGACAAACGGTCAGGTGTTTATACGTTTGTTATGTGTTATAGCGCCACCATGTGGCCAATCGACGCGGTTTTTTTATCGTGACCTCAAATTGACCTCCTACACATGTGTACCAAGTTTGGTGAAGTTATCTCATTTACTACTTGAGTTATAGGCGTTTTAGTATTATAGGCTCCGCCTACAACGTTAATTTTACGCCCCCTAGCGACCGTTAATCGATAATTGAACTTTTTTTCAATAATTATTGATTATCAGACTCCAGGGAACATTTCTGCATTGGTTTGGTTCCGATCGGGCGAAAAACCAGGGACTAGTTCGCAAAAGTAGGTTTTTGACAAAATTCAAAATGGCGGAAAATCTATCATGGCGGAAATTAAATCGGAGATATACGTTTTTTACGTCAGGTGGTCAGCTTTCCAATGATATAAGACACTTGAGTCTACGACATACGGTCTAGGAGTTATGACCAGTTTCGCGCAATTGATCGCTATAGCGCCACCTATGGGCCAATCGGGGTCATAATTTGATAACCTCTCCTCGATTTTTGTACTACCATATGGCAAAGTTTCAAAGCTCTAGCTCTTACCGTTTGGGCTGCACGATGCGTTTTACGGCAGAAGAAAAATAATAATAATAACAAGCAGCATTTGTCGGTGTTCAAGCTTTTAAGGCCTTTAAGGCCTTTAAGCACATTAACGTTAAAAGACATTAAGATTTATTTAGCAAGCATTTAATCACTGACATCATAGATGGAAAAACACCATTTACAGCCAATACAGTCAATTTACCATAGGAAATATATGGTTTAAAAGCTTTTTAACAGTTATAGCGCCACCTATGGTCCGATCTCCATAAAATTTTGCTTGCTTGTTAATGATGTTATTGCACATATGCTCACCAATTTTTGTGAAGTTTTGAGTTTTAATTTAGGATTTATAGGCTTTTGAGTGTATTTTGACACGCCCCTTTTCTTAAATTACCCTCTTATAGCCATCCAAATGCAAAAGTTCAACTTTTTTTTGATAATTATTGATCTAGAGAGTCCAGAGAATTGTTCTAGACTGGTCTGGTTCCGATCGGGCGAAAAACCAGGGACTAGTTCGCAAAAGTAGGTTTTTAACGTAATTGCGAATAATTAATGAACAATTCAATTGACAGCATTAGTTCTAGAGGCAAAGTTGTTCAACATGAGGAGATCTATCTAATGATATGCATATTCTGACGATATTTGTTACACCACGTGATTACAGAGCCGTAAAACTCGTTAGCGCCAACTAGTGGCCGATTTCTTTCAAAACTCTTACAGACCTCTAGGGCCATGAGTTGAACATGTCCACTGAGTTTCGTTCTGATTGGCCATCGTTAACCTTGTCTTAAACTTAATTGGCCAATGGCGGCCATGTTTTTTTAGATACGCCAATATCCTTCTAGACATACATGGCCCCTTGGGCCAAGACACTGCATACCAAATTTCAAGTCAATCGGACAAACGGTCAGGTGTTTATACGTTTTTTCTGTGTTATAGCGCCACCATGTGGCCAATCGACGCGGTTTTTTTATCGTGACCTCAGATTGACCTCCTACACATGTGTACCAAGTTTGGTAAAGTTATCTCATTTACTACTTGAGTTATAGGCATTTTAGTAAAATAGGCTCCGCCCATATTAACGTTTTGACGCCCCCTAGCAACCGTGAATCGAAATTTCAACTTTTTTTCAATAATTATTGATCTTCAGACTCCAGAGAACATTTCTGCACTGGTTTGGTTCCGATCGGGCAAAAAACCAGGGACTAGTTCGCAAAAGTAGGTTTTTGACAAAATTCAAAATGGCGGAAAATCTATCATGGCGGAAAAAAAAAACCTGCGCGATTTTTTGTTCGTCTTGAGCCAAGGATTCCAATGATATAAGACACTTGAGTCTAGGCCAAAGGGTTATTGAGATATAAGCAAAATAGTGATTTTTTTTTGTTTTTTGCGCTATAGCGCCACCTATGGGCCAATCGAGCTCATAATTTGATAACCTCTCCTCGATTTTTGTACTACCTACTGGCAAAGTTTCAAGTCTCTAGCTCTTACGGTTTGGGCTGCACGATGCGTTTTACGGCAGAAGAATAATAATAATAATAAAAATCAGTACAATTACAATAGGTTTTCAGCACTTCGTGCTTGAACACCTAATAATAAAAATCAGTACAATTACAATAGGTTTTCAGCACTTCGTGCTTGAACACCTAATTAAAGCTGCAAGCAGCATTTGGCGGTGTTCAAGCAGTTAAGGCCTTTGAGCACATTTAAGCATTTAAGACATTAAGATTTATTTAGCAAACTTTTAATCACTGACATCATAGATGGAATAGCATGATATACCATATTTTAGTGTGATTTTTCATGATTTACCATGTTCTTGTATGATTTACTATAGTTTACCATGATATACCAAGTTCTAGTATGATTCAGCATGATTTACTCTGTTCTATTATGGTTTACAACAATTGAACACATTGTAGTATGATTTAATATGATTCTAGCATGATTTACCATAGTTTACCATTATTTATCTTAGTTTACCTTGATTTACCATGTTATTAGATGATTTACCATGATATACCACATTCCATAATGATTTACCAGGAATCTAGCATGATTTACCTTATTTACTGTGATTTACCATGTTTATAGCGTTATTTACCATGATTTACCACGTTGCTAGCAATTATGTGAAGCATCAGAACAAATGAAGTGATAAACTCTGACAAAATATGATTGTGTTATAATAGTAATTGTTATATAAGGGATTTTTTAGTGTCTAAATGAATGCAAAAGCACATGTGAAAAGACTATTAATAAGTAGAATGTCCAGCAGAGGGCAGTAGAAGACCACTTATTGGCTCACTTTCATTTTGAACTACTTGGTTTCACCAGTATTCTGCATTAAAGTAAAACATTTTTTTCATGTTAACTCCATGATGCATGTTTACACACACACATTTGGGATATGTTATTGTGAAAATCTATTTTAATGCTGTATAATAAGCATTTCAGGATTCCCATTTCTCAATGTGACACAATTGTCAATAGTAATACTCCAATAGATGAATTTTGACAAAATGTGATTGTAAATGTTAAAATAATTATTTTATAAAGTCTAAATATGACTTGTATAACAATATTAGGGAGTAATATGATTAAATGACAGCAGGGGGCAGTATAATACCACTTATTGGCTTAATATACCATGTTATTCATATCATTTTCATCTTTTTTAACTGTTAAAGAGGCAAATTTTGTCTGATCTATCTGAAATTTGTCATGCTTCTTTATCATGTTATTTCACATGTTCTGACCTGTTTTTGAGAAGATCTGAGCATTCATTGAAGAGATATAGGCGTTCGGGGACACTTGGTCAAGGCTACATATTGAAGTGACCCTATTATAGCCATCCAAATACAGAAGTTCAACTTTTTCTGATAATCATTGATCTAGAGAGTCCAGATAATTATTCTGCACTGGTTTTGAACATTATGATATGAACATTATTTGATCATAGATGGAAAACACCATTTACAGCCATTACAGGCAATTTACCATAGGAAATATATGGTTTTTAACTGTTTCTAACTGTTATAGCGCCATCTATAGTCCGATCTCCATATCATTTTGCATGCTTGTTAATGATGTTATTTCACATATGCCCACCAATTTTCGTGAAGTTCTGAGTTTTTTTTTAGGATTTATAGGCTTATGAGTGGATTTTGCCACACCCATTTTCTAAATGACCCTGTTATAGCCACCCAAATGCAAAAATTACACTTTTTTTCAATAATTATTGATCTAGAGAGTCCAGAGAATTGTCCTAGACTGGTCTGGTTCTGATCGGACGAAAAACCAGGGACTAGTTCGCAAAAGTAGGTTTTTAACGTAATTGCGTATATTTAATGAACGATTCGATTGACAGCATTAGTTCTAGAGGCAAAGTTGTTCAGCATGAGGAGATCTATCAAATGATATGCATATTTTGGGGATTTGTGCAACACCACGTGATTACAGAGCCGTAAAACTCGTTAGCGCCAACTAGTGGCCGATTTCTTTCAAAACTCTTACAGACTTCTTTGGCCACGAGTTGAACATGCCCGACGAGTTTCGTTCCGATTGGCCTCCGTTAACCTTGTCTAATAGGTGATTCAACTTCATTGGTCAATGGCGGCCATGTTTTTTGAGATACGCCAATATCCTTCTAGACATAGATGGCCCCTTGGGCCAAAGCACTGCATACCAAATTTCAAGTCAATCGGACAAACGGTCAGTTGTTTATACGTTTTTTTTTGTTTATAGCGCCACCATGTGGTCAATCGACGCGGTTTTTTTACCGTGACCAAAGATTGACCTCCTACACATGTGTACCAAGTTTGGTGAAGTTATCTCATTTACTTCTTGAATTATAGCCATTTTAGTAAAATAGGCTCCTCCCACAACGTTCATTTTGCGCCCCCTAGCAACCGTGAATCGATAATTCAACTTTTTTTCGATGATTATTAATCATCAGACTCCAAAGAACATTTCTGCACTGGTTTGGTTCAGATTGGGCAAAAAACCAGGGACTAGTTCGCAAAAGTAGGTTTTTGACAAAATTCAAAATGGCGGAAAATCTATCATGGCGGAAATAAAATCGGAGATATACGTTTTGTTCTCCAGGTGACCAGCTTTCCACTGATATAAGACACTTGAGTCTACGACATACGGTCTAGGAGTTAGGACCAGTTTCGCGCAATTGATTGCTATAGCGCCACCTATGGGCCAATGTGGCTCATAATTTGATAACCTCTCCTCGATTTTTGTACTACCATATGGCAAAGTTTCAAGTCTCCAGCACTTACGGTTTGGGCTGCACGATGCGTTTTACGGCGGAAGAATAATAATAATAATAATAATTAAAGCTGCAAGCAGCATTTGTCGGTGTTCAAGCTTTTAAGGCCTTTAAGGCCTTTAAGCACATTAACGTTAAAAGACATTAAGATTTATTTAGCAAGCATTTAATCACTGACATCATAGATGGAAAAACACCATTTACAGCCAATACAGGCAATTTACCATAGGAAATGTATGGTTTTAAAGCTTTTTAACAGTTATAGCGCCACCTATGGTCCGATCTCCATAAAATTTGGCATGCTTGGTAATGATGTTATTGCACATATGCTGAACAATTTTTGAGAAGTTTTGAGTTTTTATTTAGGATTTATAGGCTTTTAAATGTATTTTGACACGCCCCTTTTCTAAATTAGCCTATTTTACCATGCGCAAAATGCAAAAGTTCAACTTTTTTTAATAATTATTGATCTAGAGAGTCCAGAGAATTGTTCTAGACTGGTCTGGTTCCGATCGGGCGAAAAACCAGGGACTAGTTCGCAAAAGTAGGTTTTTAACGTAATTACGTATAATTAATGAACAATTCAATTGACAGCATTAGTTCTAGAGGCAAAGTTGTTCAGCATGAGGAGATCTATCAAATGATATGCATATTCTGACGATATTTGTAACACCACGTGATTACAGAGCCGTAAAACTCGTTAGCGCCAACTAGTGGCCGATTTCTTTCAAAACTCTTACAGACCTTTAGGGCCATGAGTTGAACATGGCCATCGAGTTTCGTTACGATTGGCCTCCGTTAACCATGTCTAATGGGTGCTTAAACTTCATTGGCCAATGGCGGCCATTTTTTTTTAGATACGCCAATATCCTTCTAGACATAGATGGCCCCTTGGGCCAAGACACTGCATACCAAATTTTAAGTCAATCGGACAAACGGTCAGGTGTTTATACGTTTTTTCTGTGTTATAGCGCCACCATGTGGCCAATCGACGCGTTTTTTTTATCGTGACCTCAAATTGACCTCCTACACATGTGTACCAAGTTTGGTGAAGTTATCTCATTTACTACTTGAGTTATAGGCGTTTTAGTAATATAGGCTCCGCCTACAACGTTAATTTTACGCCCCCTAGCGACCGTTAATCGATAATCGAACTTTTTTTCAATAATTATTGATTATCAGACTCCAGAGAACATTTCTGCATTGGTTTGGTTCCGATCGGGCGACAAACCAGGGACTAGTTTGCAAAAGTAGGTTTTTGACAAAATTCAAAATGGCGGAAAATCTATCATGGCGGAAATTAAATCGGAGATATACGTTTTTTACGTCAGGTGGTCAGCTTTCCAATGATATAAGACTCTTGAGTCTACGACATACGGTCTAGGAGTTATGACCAGTTTCGCGCAATTGATCGCTATAGCGCCACCTATGGGCCAATCGGGGTCATAATTTGATAACCTCTCCTCGATTTTTGTACTACCATATGGCAAAGTTTCAAAGCTCTAGCTCTTACGGTTTGGGCTGCACGATGCGTTTTACGGCAGAATAATAATAATAATAATAATAATAAAAATCAGTACAATTACAATAGGTTTTCAGCACTTCGTGCTTGAACACCTAATAAAAATCAGTACAATTACAATAGGTTTTCAACACTTCGTGCTTGAACACCTAATAAGAACGATACCTTTTTGCCAGTTATAGCGCCACCTATGGTCCGATCTCCATGAAACTCGGCATGCTTGTTAATGATGTTATTGCATATATGCTCACCAATTTTTGTGAAGTTTTGACTTTTTGTTTAGGATTTATAGGCTTTTGAGTGTATTTTGACACGCCCCTTTTCTGAAATGACCCTGTTACAGCCAGCCAAATGCAAAAGTTGCACCTCTTCTCGATAATTATTGTTCAGCAGAGTCCAGATAACTGTCCTAGACTGGTTTGGTTCTGATCAGGCCAAAAACCAGGGACTAGTTTGCACAAGTAGGTCTTGGACAAAATTGGCCTTAACTTTTTTTTGTGTGCTCCAAATCGAATTTGGAGATATACATCTTGTTCGTCTTGAGCCAAGGATTACAGTGATGTGAAAACTGTGATTCTAGCACAAACGAGCTAGGAGTTATGAGCAATTTAGTACTTTGGGTTGCTGTAGCGCCACCTATGGGCCAATTGGGCTCATATTTTGATAACCTCTCCTCGATTTTTGTACTACCATCTGGCAAAGTTTCAAGGCTCCAGCACTTATGGTTTGGGCTGCACGATGCGTTTTACGGCGGAAGAATAATAATAATAATAATAAAAATCAGTACAATTACAATAGGTTTTCAACACTTCGTGCTTGAACACCTAATAAGAACGATACCTTTTTGCCAGTTATAGCGCCACCTATGGTCCGATCTCCATGAAACTCGGCATGCTTGTTAATGATGTTATTGCATATATGCTCACCAATTTTTGTGAAGTTTTGACTTTTTGTTTAGGATTTATAGGCTTTTGAGTGTATTTTGACACGCCCCTTTTCTGAAATGACCCTGTTACAGCCAGCCAAATGCAAAAGTTGCACCTCTTCTCGATAATTATTGTTCAGCAGAGTCCAGATAACTGTCCTAGACTGGTTTGGTTCTGATCAGGCCAAAAACCAGGGACTAGTTTGCACAAGTAGGTCTTGGACAAAATTGGCCTTAACTTTTTTTTGTGTGCTCCAAATCGAATTTGGAGATATACATCTTGTTCGTCTTGAGCCAAGGATTACAGTGATGTGAAAACTGTGATTCTAGCACAAACGAGCTAGGAGTTATGAGCAATTTAGTACTTTGGGTTGCTGTAGCGCCACCTATGGGCCAATTGGGCTCATATTTTGATAACCTCTCCTCGATTTTTGTACTACCATCTGGCAAAGTTTCAAGGCTCCAGCACTTATGGTTTGGGCTGCACGATGCGTTTTACGGCGGAAGAATAATAATAATAATAATAAAAATCAGTACAATTACAATAGGTTTTCAACACTTCGTGCTTGAACACCTAATAAGAACGATACCTTTTTGCCAGTTATAGCGCCACCTATGGTCCGATCTCCATGAAACTCGGCATGCTTGTTAATGATGTTATTGCATATATGCTCACCAATTTTTGTGAAGTTTTGACTTTTTGTTTAGGATTTATAGGCTTTTGAGTGTATTTTGACACGCCCCTTTTCTGAAATGACCCTGTTACAGCCAGCCAAATGCAAAAGTTGCACCTCTTCTCGATAATTATTGTTCAGCAGAGTCCAGATAACTGTCCTAGACTGGTTTGGTTCTGATCAGGCCAAAAACCAGGGACTAGTTTGCACAAGTAGGTCTTGGACAAAATTGGCCTTAACTTTTTTTTGTGTGCTCCAAATCGAATTTGGAGATATACATCTTGTTCGTCTTGAGCCAAGGATTACAGTGATGTGAAAACTGTGATTCTAGCACAAACGAGCTAGGAGTTATGAGCAATTTAGTACTTTGGGTTGCTGTAGCGCCACCTATGGGCCAATTGGGCTCATATTTTGATAACCTCTCCTCGATTTTTGTACTACCATCTGGCAAAGTTTCAAGGCTCCAGCACTTATGGTTTGGGCTGCACGATGCGTTTTACGGCGGAAGAATAATAATAATAATAATAAAAATCAGTACAATTACAATAGGTTTTCAACACTTCGTGCTTGAACACCTAATAAGAACGATACCTTTTTGCCAGTTATAGCGCCACCTATGGTCCGATCTCCATGAAACTCGGCATGCTTGTTAATGATGTTATTGCATATATGCTCACCAATTTTTGTGAAGTTTTGACTTTTTGTTTAGGATTTATAGGCTTTTGAGTGTATTTTGACACGCCCCTTTTCTGAAATGACCCTGTTACAGCCAGCCAAATGCAAAAGTTGCACCTCTTCTCGATAATTATTGTTCAGCAGAGTCCAGATAACTGTCCTAGACTGGTTTGGTTCTGATCAGGCCAAAAACCAGGGACTAGTTTGCACAAGTAGGTCTTGGACAAAATTGGCCTTAACTTTTTTTTGTGTGCTCCAAATCGAATTTGGAGATATACATCTTGTTCGTCTTGAGCCAAGGATTACAGTGATGTGAAAACTGTGATTCTAGCACAAACGAGCTAGGAGTTATGAGCAATTTAGTACTTTGGGTTGCTGTAGCGCCACCTATGGGCCAATTGGGCTCATATTTTGATAACCTCTCCTCGATTTTTGTACTACCATCTGGCAAAGTTTCAAGGCTCCAGCACTTATGGTTTGGGCTGCACGATGCGTTTTACGGCGGAAGAATAATAATAATAATAATAAAAATCAGTACAATTACAATAGGTTTTCAACACTTCGTGCTTGAACACCTAATAAGAACGATACCTTTTTGCCAGTTATAGCGCCACCTATGGTCCGATCTCCATGAAACTCGGCATGCTTGTTAATGATGTTATTGCATATATGCTCACCAATTTTTGTGAAGTTTTGACTTTTTGTTTAGGATTTATAGGCTTTTGAGTGTATTTTGACACGCCCCTTTTCTGAAATGACCCTGTTACAGCCAGCCAAATGCAAAAGTTGCACCTCTTCTCGATAATTATTGTTCAGCAGAGTCCAGATAACTGTCCTAGACTGGTTTGGTTCTGATCAGGCCAAAAACCAGGGACTAGTTTGCACAAGTAGGTCTTGGACAAAATTGGCCTTAACTTTTTTTTTTGTGCTCCAAATCGAATTTGGAGATATACATCTTGTTCGTCTTGAGCCAAGGATTACAGTGATGTGAAAACTGTGATTCTAGCACAAACGAGCTAGGAGTTATGAGCAATTTAGTACTTTGGGTTGCTGTAGCGCCACCTATGGGCCAATTGGGCTCATATTTTGATAACCTCTCCTCGATTTTTGTACTACCATCTGGCAAAGTTTCAAGGCTCCAGCACTTATGGTTTGGGCTGCACGATGCGTTTTACGGCGGAAGAATAATAATAATAATAATAAAAATCAGTACAATTACAATAGGTTTTCAACACTTCGTGCTTGAACACCTAATAAGAACGATACCTTTTTGCCAGTTATAGCGCCACCTATGGTCCGATCTCCATGAAACTCGGCATGCTTGTTAATGATGTTATTGCATATATGCTCACCAATTTTTGTGAAGTTTTGACTTTTTGTTTAGGATTTATAGGCTTTTGAGTGTATTTTGACACGCCCCTTTTCTGAAATGACCCTGTTACAGCCAGCCAAATGCAAAAGTTGCACCTCTTCTCGATAATTATTGTTCAGCAGAGTCCAGATAACTGTCCTAGACTGGTTTGGTTCTGATCAGGCCAAAAACCAGGGACTAGTTTGCACAAGTAGGTCTTGGACAAAATTGGCCTTAACTTTTTTTTGTGTGCTCCAAATCGAATTTGGAGATATACATCTTGTTCGTCTTGAGCCAAGGATTACAGTGATGTGAAAACTGTGATTCTAGCACAAACGAGCTAGGAGTTATGAGCAATTTAGTACTTTGGGTTGCTGTAGCGCCACCTATGGGCCAATTGGGCTCATATTTTGATAACCTCTCCTCGATTTTTGTACTACCATCTGGCAAAGTTTCAAGGCTCCAGCACTTATGGTTTGGGCTGCACGATGCGTTTTACGGCGGAAGAATAATAATAATAATAATAAAAATCAGTACAATTACAATAGGTTTTCAACACTTCGTGCTTGAACACCTAATAAGAACGATACCTTTTTGCCAGTTATAGCGCCACCTATGGTCCGATCTCCATGAAACTCGGCATGCTTGTTAATGATGTTATTGCATATATGCTCACCAATTTTTGTGAAGTTTTGACTTTTTGTTTAGGATTTATAGGCTTTTGAGTGTATTTTGACACGCCCCTTTTCTGAAATGACCCTGTTACAGCCAGCCAAATGCAAAAGTTGCACCTCTTCTCGATAATTATTGTTCAGCAGAGTCCAGATAACTGTCCTAGACTGGTTTGGTTCTGATCAGGCCAAAAACCAGGGACTAGTTTGCACAAGTAGGTCTTGGACAAAATTGGCCTTAACTTTTTTTTGTGTGCTCCAAATCGAATTTGGAGATATACATCTTGTTCGTCTTGAGCCAAGGATTACAGTGATGTGAAAACTGTGATTCTAGCACAAACGAGCTAGGAGTTATGAGCAATTTAGTACTTTGGGTTGCTGTAGCGCCACCTATGGGCCAATTGGGCTCATATTTTGATAACCTCTCCTCGATTTTTGTACTACCATCTGGCAAAGTTTCAAGGCTCCAGCACTTATGGTTTGGGCTGCACGATGCGTTTTACGGCGGAAGAATAATAATAATAATAATAAAAATCAGTACAATTACAATAGGTTTTCAACACTTCGTGCTTGAACACCTAATAAGAACGATACCTTTTTGCCAGTTATAGCGCCACCTATGGTCCGATCTCCATGAAACTCGGCATGCTTGTTAATGATGTTATTGCATATATGCTCACCAATTTTTGTGAAGTTTTGACTTTTTGTTTAGGATTTATAGGCTTTTGAGTGTATTTTGACACGCCCCTTTTCTGAAATGACCCTGTTACAGCCAGCCAAATGCAAAAGTTGCACCTCTTCTCGATAATTATTGTTCAGCAGAGTCCAGATAACTGTCCTAGACTGGTTTGGTTCTGATCAGGCCAAAAACCAGGGACTAGTTTGCACAAGTAGGTCTTGGACAAAATTGGCCTTAACTTTTTTTTGTGTGCTCCAAATCGAATTTGGAGATATACATCTTGTTCGTCTTGAGCCAAGGATTACAGTGATGTGAAAACTGTGATTCTAGCACAAACGAGCTAGGAGTTATGAGCAATTTAGTACTTTGGGTTGCTGTAGCGCCACCTATGGGCCAATTGGGCTCATATTTTGATAACCTCTCCTCGATTTTTGTACTACCATCTGGCAAAGTTTCAAGGCTCCAGCACTTATGGTTTGGGCTGCACGATGCGTTTTACGGCGGAAGAATAATAATAATAATAATAAAAATCAGTACAATTACAATAGGTTTTCAACACTTCGTGCTTGAACACCTAATAAGAACGATACCTTTTTGCCAGTTATAGCGCCACCTATGGTCCGATCTCCATGAAACTCGGCATGCTTGTTAATGATGTTATTGCATATATGCTCACCAATTTTTGTGAAGTTTTGACTTTTTGTTTAGGATTTATAGGCTTTTGAGTGTATTTTGACACGCCCCTTTTCTGAAATGACCCTGTTACAGCCAGCCAAATGCAAAAGTTGCACCTCTTCTCGATAATTATTGTTCAGCAGAGTCCAGATAACTGTCCTAGACTGGTTTGGTTCTGATCAGGCCAAAAACCAGGGACTAGTTTGCACAAGTAGGTCTTGGACAAAATTGGCCTTAACTTTTTTTTGTGTGCTCCAAATCGAATTTGGAGATATACATCTTGTTCGTCTTGAGCCAAGGATTACAGTGATGTGAAAACTGTGATTCTAGCACAAACGAGCTAGGAGTTATGAGCAATTTAGTACTTTGGGTTGCTGTAGCGCCACCTATGGGCCAATTGGGCTCATATTTTGATAACCTCTCCTCGATTTTTGTACTACCATCTGGCAAAGTTTCAAGGCTCCAGCACTTATGGTTTGGGCTGCACGATGCGTTTTACGGCGGAAGAATAATAATAATAATAATAAAAATCAGTACAATTACAATAGGTTTTCAACACTTCGTGCTTGAACACCTAATAAGAACGATACCTTTTTGCCAGTTATAGCGCCACCTATGGTCCGATCTCCATGAAACTCGGCATGCTTGTTAATGATGTTATTGCATATATGCTCACCAATTTTTGTGAAGTTTTGACTTTTTGTTTAGGATTTATAGGCTTTTGAGTGTATTTTGACACGCCCCTTTTCTGAAATGACCCTGTTACAGCCAGCCAAATGCAAAAGTTGCACCTCTTCTCGATAATTATTGTTCAGCAGAGTCCAGATAACTGTCCTAGACTGGTTTGGTTCTGATCAGGCCAAAAACCAGGGACTAGTTTGCACAAGTAGGTCTTGGACAAAATTGGCCTTAACTTTTTTTTGTGTGCTCCAAATCGAATTTGGAGATATACATCTTGTTCGTCTTGAGCCAAGGATTACAGTGATGTGAAAACTGTGATTCTAGCACAAACGAGCTAGGAGTTATGAGCAATTTAGTACTTTGGGTTGCTGTAGCGCCACCTATGGGCCAATTGGGCTCATATTTTGATAACCTCTCCTCGATTTTTGTACTACCATCTGGCAAAGTTTCAAGGCTCCAGCACTTATGGTTTGGGCTGCACGATGCGTTTTACGGCGGAAGAATAATAATAATAATAATAAAAATCAGTACAATTACAATAGGTTTTCAACACTTCGTGCTTGAACACCTAATAAGAACGATACCTTTTTGCCAGTTATAGCGCCACCTATGGTCCGATCTCCATGAAACTCGGCATGCTTGTTAATGATGTTATTGCATATATGCTCACCAATTTTTGTGAAGTTTTGACTTTTTGTTTAGGATTTATAGGCTTTTGAGTGTATTTTGACACGCCCCTTTTCTGAAATGACCCTGTTACAGCCAGCCAAATGCAAAAGTTGCACCTCTTCTCGATAATTATTGTTCAGCAGAGTCCAGATAACTGTCCTAGACTGGTTTGGTTCTGATCAGGCCAAAAACCAGGGACTAGTTTGCACAAGTAGGTCTTGGACAAAATTGGCCTTAACTTTTTTTTGTGTGCTCCAAATCGAATTTGGAGATATACATCTTGTTCGTCTTGAGCCAAGGATTACAGTGATGTGAAAACTGTGATTCTAGCACAAACGAGCTAGGAGTTATGAGCAATTTAGTACTTTGGGTTGCTGTAGCGCCACCTATGGGCCAATTGGGCTCATATTTTGATAACCTCTCCTCGATTTTTGTACTACCATCTGGCAAAGTTTCAAGGCTCCAGCACTTATGGTTTGGGCTGCACGATGCGTTTTACGGCGGAAGAATAATAATAATAATAATAAAAATCAGTACAATTACAATAGGTTTTCAACACTTCGTGCTTGAACACCTAATAAGAACGATACCTTTTTGCCAGTTATAGCGCCACCTATGGTCCGATCTCCATGAAACTCGGCATGCTTGTTAATGATGTTATTGCATATATGCTCACCAATTTTTGTGAAGTTTTGACTTTTTGTTTAGGATTTATAGGCTTTTGAGTGTATTTTGACACGCCCCTTTTCTGAAATGACCCTGTTACAGCCAGCCAAATGCAAAAGTTGCACCTCTTCTCGATAATTATTGTTCAGCAGAGTCCAGATAACTGTCCTAGACTGGTTTGGTTCTGATCAGGCCAAAAACCAGGGACTAGTTTGCACAAGTAGGTCTTGGACAAAATTGGCCTTAACTTTTTTTTGTGTGCTCCAAATCGAATTTGGAGATATACATCTTGTTCGTCTTGAGCCAAGGATTACAGTGATGTGAAAACTGTGATTCTAGCACAAACGAGCTAGGAGTTATGAGCAATTTAGTACTTTGGGTTGCTGTAGCGCCACCTATGGGCCAATTGGGCTCATATTTTGATAACCTCTCCTCGATTTTTGTACTACCATCTGGCAAAGTTTCAAGGCTCCAGCACTTATGGTTTGGGCTGCACGATGCGTTTTACGGCGGAAGAATAATAATAATAATAATAAAAATCAGTACAATTACAATAGGTTTTCAACACTTCGTGCTTGAACACCTAATAAGAACGATACCTTTTTGCCAGTTATAGCGCCACCTATGGTCCGATCTCCATGAAACTCGGCATGCTTGTTAATGATGTTATTGCATATATGCTCACCAATTTTTGTGAAGTTTTGACTTTTTGTTTAGGATTTATAGGCTTTTGAGTGTATTTTGACACGCCCCTTTTCTGAAATGACCCTGTTACAGCCAGCCAAATGCAAAAGTTGCACCTCTTCTCGATAATTATTGTTCAGCAGAGTCCAGATAACTGTCCTAGACTGGTTTGGTTCTGATCAGGCCAAAAACCAGGGACTAGTTTGCACAAGTAGGTCTTGGACAAAATTGGCCTTAACTTTTTTTTGTGTGCTCCAAATCGAATTTGGAGATATACATCTTGTTCGTCTTGAGCCAAGGATTACAGTGATGTGAAAACTGTGATTCTAGCACAAACGAGCTAGGAGTTATGAGCAATTTAGTACTTTGGGTTGCTGTAGCGCCACCTATGGGCCAATTGGGCTCATATTTTGATAACCTCTCCTCGATTTTTGTACTACCATCTGGCAAAGTTTCAAGGCTCCAGCACTTATGGTTTGGGCTGCACGATGCGTTTTACGGCGGAAGAATAATAATAATAATAATAAAAATCAGTACAATTACAATAGGTTTTCAACACTTCGTGCTTGAACACCTAATAAGAACGATACCTTTTTGCCAGTTATAGCGCCACCTATGGTCCGATCTCCATGAAACTCGGCATGCTTGTTAATGATGTTATTGCATATATGCTCACCAATTTTTGTGAAGTTTTGACTTTTTGTTTAGGATTTATAGGCTTTTGAGTGTATTTTGACACGCCCCTTTTCTGAAATGACCCTGTTACAGCCAGCCAAATGCAAAAGTTGCACCTCTTCTCGATAATTATTGTTCAGCAGAGTCCAGATAACTGTCCTAGACTGGTTTGGTTCTGATCAGGCCAAAAACCAGGGACTAGTTTGCACAAGTAGGTCTTGGACAAAATTGGCCTTAACTTTTTTTTTTGTGCTCCAAATCGAATTTGGAGATATACATCTTGTTCGTCTTGAGCCAAGGATTACAGTGATGTGAAAACTGTGATTCTAGCACAAACGAGCTAGGAGTTATGAGCAATTTAGTACTTTGGGTTGCTGTAGCGCCACCTATGGGCCAATTGGGCTCATATTTTGATAACCTCTCCTCGATTTTTGTACTACCATCTGGCAAAGTTTCAAGGCTCCAGCACTTATGGTTTGGGCTGCACGATGCGTTTTACGGCGGAAGAATAATAATAATAATAATAAAAATCAGTACAATTACAATAGGTTTTCAACACTTCGTGCTTGAACACCTAATAAGAACGATACCTTTTTGCCAGTTATAGCGCCACCTATGGTCCGATCTCCATGAAACTCGGCATGCTTGTTAATGATGTTATTGCATATATGCTCACCAATTTTTGTGAAGTTTTGACTTTTTGTTTAGGATTTATAGGCTTTTGAGTGTATTTTGACACGCCCCTTTTCTGAAATGACCCTGTTACAGCCAGCCAAATGCAAAAGTTGCACCTCTTCTCGATAATTATTGTTCAGCAGAGTCCAGATAACTGTCCTAGACTGGTTTGGTTCTGATCAGGCCAAAAACCAGGGACTAGTTTGCACAAGTAGGTCTTGGACAAAATTGGCCTTAACTTTTTTTTGTGTGCTCCAAATCGAATTTGGAGATATACATCTTGTTCGTCTTGAGCCAAGGATTACAGTGATGTGAAAACTGTGATTCTAGCACAAACGAGCTAGGAGTTATGAGCAATTTAGTACTTTGGGTTGCTGTAGCGCCACCTATGGGCCAATTGGGCTCATATTTTGATAACCTCTCCTCGATTTTTGTACTACCATCTGGCAAAGTTTCAAGGCTCCAGCACTTATGGTTTGGGCTGCACGATGCGTTTTACGGCGGAAGAATAATAATAATAATAATAAAAATCAGTACAATTACAATAGGTTTTCAACACTTCGTGCTTGAACACCTAATAAGAACGATACCTTTTTGCCAGTTATAGCGCCACCTATGGTCCGATCTCCATGAAACTCGGCATGCTTGTTAATGATGTTATTGCATATATGCTCACCAATTTTTGTGAAGTTTTGACTTTTTGTTTAGGATTTATAGGCTTTTGAGTGTATTTTGACACGCCCCTTTTCTGAAATGACCCTGTTACAGCCAGCCAAATGCAAAAGTTGCACCTCTTCTCGATAATTATTGTTCAGCAGAGTCCAGATAACTGTCCTAGACTGGTTTGGTTCTGATCAGGCCAAAAACCAGGGACTAGTTTGCACAAGTAGGTCTTGGACAAAATTGGCCTTAACTTTTTTTTTTGTGCTCCAAATCGAATTTGGAGATATACATCTTGTTCGTCTTGAGCCAAGGATTACAGTGATGTGAAAACTGTGATTCTAGCACAAACGAGCTAGGAGTTATGAGCAATTTAGTACTTTGGGTTGCTGTAGCGCCACCTATGGGCCAATTGGGCTCATATTTTGATAACCTCTCCTCGATTTTTGTACTACCATCTGGCAAAGTTTCAAGGCTCCAGCACTTATGGTTTGGGCTGCACGATGCGTTTTACGGCGGAAGAATAATAATAATAATAATAAAAATCAGTACAATTACAATAGGTTTTCAACACTTCGTGCTTGAACACCTAATAAGAACGATACCTTTTTGCCAGTTATAGCGCCACCTATGGTCCGATCTCCATGAAACTCGGCATGCTTGTTAATGATGTTATTGCATATATGCTCACCAATTTTTGTGAAGTTTTGACTTTTTGTTTAGGATTTATAGGCTTTTGAGTGTATTTTGACACGCCCCTTTTCTGAAATGACCCTGTTACAGCCAGCCAAATGCAAAAGTTGCACCTCTTCTCGATAATTATTGTTCAGCAGAGTCCAGATAACTGTCCTAGACTGGTTTGGTTCTGATCAGGCCAAAAACCAGGGACTAGTTTGCACAAGTAGGTCTTGGACAAAATTGGCCTTAACTTTTTTTTTGTGCTCCAAATCGAATTTGGAGATATACATCTTGTTCGTCTTGAGCCAAGGATTACAGTGATGTGAAAACTGTGATTCTAGCACAAACGAGCTAGGAGTTATGAGCAATTTAGTACTTTGGGTTGCTGTAGCGC
Organism: Phoxinus phoxinus; assembly: GCF_949152265.1. Lineage (NCBI taxonomy): Eukaryota > Metazoa > Chordata > Actinopteri > Cypriniformes > Leuciscidae > Phoxinus > Phoxinus phoxinus. The sequence goes on from NC_136878.1 coordinate 38,185,438, forward strand.
CACCTATGGGCCAATTGGGCTCATATTTTGATAACCTCTCCTCGATTTTTGTACTACCATCTGGCAAAGTTTCAAGGCTCCAGCACTTATGGTTTGGGCTGCACGATGCGTTTTACGGCGGAAGAATAATAATAATAATAATAAAAATCAGTACAATTACAATAGGTTTTCAACACTTCGTGCTTGAACACCTAATAAGAACGATACCTTTTTGCCAGTTATAGCGCCACCTATGGTCCGATCTCCATGAAACTCGGCATGCTTGTTAATGATGTTATTGCATATATGCTCACCAATTTTTGTGAAGTTTTGACTTTTTGTTTAGGATTTATAGGCTTTTGAGTGTATTTTGACACGCCCCTTTTCTGAAATGACCCTGTTACAGCCAGCCAAATGCAAAAGTTGCACCTCTTCTCGATAATTATTGTTCAGCAGAGTCCAGATAACTGTCCTAGACTGGTTTGGTTCTGATCAGGCCAAAAACCAGGGACTAGTTTGCACAAGTAGGTCTTGGACAAAATTGGCCTTAACTTTTTTTTGTGTGCTCCAAATCGAATTTGGAGATATACATCTTGTTCGTCTTGAGCCAAGGATTACAGTGATGTGAAAACTGTGATTCTAGCACAAACGAGCTAGGAGTTATGAGCAATTTAGTACTTTGGGTTGCTGTAGCGCCACCTATGGGCCAATTGGGCTCATATTTTGATAACCTCTCCTCGATTTTTGTACTACCATCTGGCAAAGTTTCAAGGCTCCAGCACTTATGGTTTGGGCTGCACGATGCGTTTTACGGCGGAAGAATAATAATAATAATAATAAAAATCAGTACAATTACAATAGGTTTTCAACACTTCGTGCTTGAACACCTAATAAGAACGATACCTTTTTGCCAGTTATAGCGCCACCTATGGTCCGATCTCCATGAAACTCGGCATGCTTGTTAATGATGTTATTGCATATATGCTCACCAATTTTTGTGAAGTTTTGACTTTTTGTTTAGGATTTATAGGCTTTTGAGTGTATTTTGACACGCCCCTTTTCTGAAATGACCCTGTTACAGCCAGCCAAATGCAAAAGTTGCACCTCTTCTCGATAATTATTGTTCAGCAGAGTCCAGATAACTGTCCTAGACTGGTTTGGTTCTGATCAGGCCAAAAACCAGGGACTAGTTTGCACAAGTAGGTCTTGGACAAAATTGGCCTTAACTTTTTTTTGTGTGCTCCAAATCGAATTTGGAGATATACATCTTGTTCGTCTTGAGCCAAGGATTACAGTGATGTGAAAACTGTGATTCTAGCACAAACGAGCTAGGAGTTATGAGCAATTTAGTACTTTGGGTTGCTGTAGCGCCACCTATGGGCCAATTGGGCTCATATTTTGATAACCTCTCCTCGATTTTTGTACTACCATCTGGCAAAGTTTCAAGGCTCCAGCACTTATGGTTTGGGCTGCACGATGCGTTTTACGGCGGAAGAATAATAATAATAATAATAAAAATCAGTACAATTACAATAGGTTTTCAACACTTCGTGCTTGAACACCTAATAAGAACGATACCTTTTTGCCAGTTATAGCGCCACCTATGGTCCGATCTCCATGAAACTCGGCATGCTTGTTAATGATGTTATTGCATATATGCTCACCAATTTTTGTGAAGTTTTGACTTTTTGTTTAGGATTTATAGGCTTTTGAGTGTATTTTGACACGCCCCTTTTCTGAAATGACCCTGTTACAGCCAGCCAAATGCAAAAGTTGCACCTCTTCTCGATAATTATTGTTCAGCAGAGTCCAGATAACTGTCCTAGACTGGTTTGGTTCTGATCAGGCCAAAAACCAGGGACTAGTTTGCACAAGTAGGTCTTGGACAAAATTGGCCTTAACTTTTTTTTGTGTGCTCCAAATCGAATTTGGAGATATACATCTTGTTCGTCTTGAGCCAAGGATTACAGTGATGTGAAAACTGTGATTCTAGCACAAACGAGCTAGGAGTTATGAGCAATTTAGTACTTTGGGTTGCTGTAGCGCCACCTATGGGCCAATTGGGCTCATATTTTGATAACCTCTCCTCGATTTTTGTACTACCATCTGGCAAAGTTTCAAGGCTCCAGCACTTATGGTTTGGGCTGCACGATGCGTTTTACGGCGGAAGAATAATAATAATAATAATAATTAAAGCTGCAAGCAGCATTTGTCGGTGTTCAAGCTTTTAAGGCCTTTAAGGCCGTTAAGCACATTAGCATCAAAAGACATTAAGATTTATTTAGCAAGCATTTAACCACTGACATCATAGATGGAAAAACACCATTTGCAGCCAATACAGGCAATTTACCATAGGAAATATATGGTTTTAAAGCTTTTTAACAGTTATAGCGCCACCTATAGTCCGATCTCCATAAAATTTTGCATGCTTTTTAATGAAGTTATTGCACATATGCTCACCAATTTCTGTGAAATTTTGAGTTTTTATTTACGATTTATAGGCTTTTGAGTGTATTTTGACACGCCCCTTTTCTTAAATTACCCTCTTATAGCCATCCAAATGCAAAAGTTCAACTTTTTTTAATAATTATTGATCTAGAGAGTCCAGAGAATTGTTCTAGACTGGTCTGGTTCCGATCGGGCAAAAAACCAGGGACTAGTTCGCAAAAGTAGGTTTTTAACGTAATTGCGTATAATTACTGAAAAATGCGATTGACAGCATTAGTTCTAGAGGCAAAGTTGTTCACCATGAGGAGATCTATCAAATGATATGCATATTCTGACGATATTTGTAACACCACGTGATTAGAGAGCCGTAAAACTCGTTAGCGCCAACTAGTGGCCGATTTCTTTCAAAACTCTTATAGACTTCTTTGGCCACGAGTTGAACATGCCCACCGAGTTTCGTTCTGATTGGCCTCCGTTAACCTTGTCTAATGGGTGCTTAAACTTAATTGGCCAATGGCGGCCTTTTTTTTTTAGATACGCCAATATCCTTCTAGACATAGATGGCCCCTTGGGCCAAGACACTGCATACCAAATTTTAAGTCAATCGGACAAACGGTCAGGTGTTTATACTTTTTTCTGTGTTATAGCGCCACCATGTGTCCAATCGACGCGGTTTTTTTATCGTGACCTCAAATTGACCTCCTACACATGTGTACCAAGTTTGGTGAAGTTATCTCATTTACTACTTGAGTTATAGGCGTTTTAGTAATATAGGCTCCGCCTACAACGTTAATTTTACGCCCCCTAGCGACCGTTAATCAATAATTGAACTTTTTTTCAATAATTATTGATTATCAGACTCCAGAGAACATTTCTGCATTGGTTTGGTTCCGATCGGGCAAAAAACCAGGGACTAGTTCGCAAAAGTAGGTTTTTGACAAAATTCAAAATGGCGGAAAATCTATCATGGCGGAAATTAAATCGGAGATATACGTTTTTTACGTCAGGTGGTCAGCTTTCCAATGATATAAGACACTTGAGTCTACGACATACGGTCTAGGAGTTATGACCAGTTTCGCGCAATTGATCGCTATAGCGCCACCTATGGGCCAATCGGGGTCATAATTTGATAACCTCTCCTCGATTTTTGTACTACCATATGGCAAAGTTTCAAAGCTCCAGCACTTACGGTTTGGGCTGCACGATGCGTTTTACGGCAGAAGAAAAATAATAATAATAATAATAATAATAAAAATCAGTACAATTACAATAGGTTTTCAGCACTTCGTGCTTGAACACCTAATTAAAGCTGCAAGCAGCATTTGTCGGTGTTCAAGCTTTTAAGGCCTTTAAGCACATTAACGTTAAAAGACATTAAGATTTATTTAGCAAGCATTTAACCACTGACATCATAGATGGAAAAACACCATTTACAGCCAATACAGACAATTTACCATAGGAAATATATGGTTTAAAAGCTTTTTAACAGTTATAGCGCCACCTATGGTCCGATCTCCATAAAATTTTGCATGCTTGTTAATGATGTTATTGCACATATGCTCACCAATTTTTGTGAAGTTTTGAGTTTTTATTTAGGATTTATAGGCTTTTGAGTGTATTTTGACACGCCCCTTTTCTTAAATTACCCTCTTATAGCCATCCAAATGCAAAAGTTCAACTTTTTTTTAATAATTATTGATCTAGAGAGTCCAGAGAATTGTTCTAGACTGGTCTGGTTCCGATCGGGCGAAAAACCAGGGACTAGTTCGCAAAAGTAGGTTTTTAACGTAATTGCGTATAATTAATGAACAATTCAATTGACAGTATTAGTTCTAGAGGCAAAGTTGTTCAGCATGAGGAGATCTATCAAATGATATGCATATTCTGACGATATTTGTAACACCACGTGATTACAGAGCCGTAAAACTCGTTAGCGCCAACTAGTGGCCGATTTCTTTCAAAACTCTTACAGACCTTTAGGGCCATGAGTTGAAGATGGCCATCGAGTTTCGTTACGATTGGCCTCCGTTAACCATGTCTAATGGGTGCTTAAACTTCATTGGCCAATGGCGGCCATTTTTTTTTTAGATACGCCAATATCCTTCTAGACATAGATGGCCCCTTGGGCCAAGACACTGCATACCAAATTTTAAGTCAATCGGACAAACGGTCAGGTGTTTATACGTTTTTTCTGTGTTATAGCGCCACCATGTGGCCAATCGACGCGTTTTTTTTATCGTGACCTCAAATTGACCTCCTACACATGTGTACCAAGTTTGGTGAAGTTATCTCATTTACTACTTGAGTTATAGGCGTTTTAGTAATATAGGCTCCGCCTACAACGTTAATTTTACGCCCCCTAGCGACCGTTAATCGATAATTGAACTTTTTTTCAATAATTATTGATTATCAGACTCCAGAGAACATTTCTGCATTGGTTTGGTTCCGATCGGGCGAAAAACCAGGGACTAGTTCGCAAAAGTAGGTTTTTGACAAAATTCAAAATGGCGGAAAATCTATCATGGCGGAAATAAAATCGGAGATATACGTTTTGTTCTCCAGGTGACCAGCTTTCCACTGATATAAGACACTTGAGTATACGACATACGGTCTAGGAGTTATGACCAGTTTTGCGCAATTGTATGCTATAGCGCCACCTATGGGCCAATGTGGCTCATAATTTGATAACCTCTCCTCGATTTTTGTACTACCATATGGCAAAGTTTCAAAGCTCCAGCACTTACGGTTTGGGCTGCACAATGCGTTTTACGGCAGAATATTAACAATAACAAGACAAATTAAAGCTGCAAGCAGCATTTGTCGGTGTTCAAGCTTTTAAGGCCTTTAAGGCCGTTAAGCACATTAGCATCAAAAGACAATAAGATTTATTTAGCAAGCATTTAACCACTGACATCATAGATGGAAAAACACCATTTACAGCCAATACAGGCAATTTACCATAGGAAATATATGGTTTAAAAGCTTTTTAACAGTTATAGCGCCACCTATTGTCCGATCTCCATAAAATTTTGCATGCTTGTTAATAATGTTAAGACACATATGCTGATCAATTTTTGTGCAGTTCTGAGTTTTTATTTAGGATTTATATGCTTTTTAGTGTATTTTGACACTCCCCTTTTCTAAATTAGCCTATTTTACCATGCGAAAAATGCAAAAGTTCAACTTTTTTTCGATAATTATTGATCAAGAGAGTCCAGGGAATGGTCCTAGACTGGTCTGGTCCCGATCAGCCAAAAAACCAGGGACTAGTTCGCAAAAGTAGTTTTTTGACGTAATTGCAAATATTTAATGATCGATTCGATTGACAGCATTAGTTCTAGAGGCAAAGTTGTTCAGCATGAGGAGATCTAACAAATGATATGCATATTCTGACGATATTTGTAACACCACGTGATTACAGAGCCGTAAAACTCGTTAGCGCCAACTAGTGGCCGATTTCTTTAAAAACTCTTACAGACAACTTTGGCCACGAGTTGAACATGCCCGACGAGTTTCGTTCTGATTGGCCTCCGGTAACCTTGTCTAATAGGTGATTCAACTTCATTAGCCAATGGCGGCCATTTTTTTTTTAGGTACGCCAATATCCTTCTAGACATAGATGGGGCCTTCGGCCAAGACACTGCATACCAAATTTCAAGTCAATCGGACAAACGGTCAGGTGTGTATAGGTTTTATCTTGTTTATAGCGCCACCGTGTGGTCAATTTACGCGATTTTTTTATCGTGACCAAAGATTGACCTTCTACACATGTGTACCAAGTTTGGTGAAGTTATCTCATTTACCTCTTGAGTTATAGGCATTTTAGTAAAATAGGCTCCTCCCACAACGTACATTTTGCGCCCCCTAGCTACTGTAGATCGATAATTCAACTTTTTTTCGATAATTATTCATCTTCAGAGTCCAGAGAACATTTCTGCACTGGTTTGGTTCCAATCGGGCGAAAAACCAGGGACTAGTTCACAAAAGTAGGTTTTTGACAAAATTCAAAATGGCGGAAAATCTATCATGGCGGAAATGAAATCGGAGATATACGTTTTTTACGTCAGGTGGCCAGCTTTCCAATGATATAAGACACTTGAGTCTATGACTTACGGTCTAGGAGTTATGAGCAGTTTTGCGCAATTGATTGCTATAGCGCCACCTATGGGCCAATTTGGCTCATATTTTGATAACCTCTCCTCGATTTTTGTACTACCTACTGGCAAAGTTTCAAGTCTCTAGCTCTTACGGTTTGGGCTGCACGATGCGTTTTACGGCAGAATAATAACAATAACAAGACAAATTAAAGCTGCAAGCAGCATTTGTCGGTGTTCAAGCTGTTAAGGCCTTTAAGGCCTTTAAGCACATTAACGTTAAAAGACATTAAGATTTATTTAGCAAGCATTTAACCACTGACATCATAGATGGAAAAACACCATTTACAGCCAATACAGACAATTTACCATAGGAAATATATGGTTTAAAAGCTTTTTAACAGTTATAGCGCCACCTATGGTCCGATCTCCATAAAATTTTGCATGCTTGTTAATGATGTTATTACACATATGCTCACCAATTTTTGTGAAGTTTTGAGTTTTTATTTAGGATTTATAGGCTTTTGAATGTATTTTGACACGCCCCTTTTCTTAAATTACCCTCTTATAGCCATCCAAATGCAAAAGTTCAACTTTTTTTAATAATTATTGATCTAAAGAGTCCAGAGAATTGTTCTAGACTGGTCTGGTTCCGATCAGGCGAAAAACCAGGGACTAGTTCGCAAAAGTAGGTTTTTAACGTAATTGCGTATAATTAATGAACAATTCAATTGACAGCATTAGTTCTAGAGGCAAAGTTGTTCAGCATGAGGAGATCTATCAAATGATATGCATATTCTGACGATATTTGTAACACCACGTGATTACAGAGCCGTAAAACTCGTTAGCGCCAACTAGTGGCTGATTTCTTTCAAAACTCTTACAGACCTTTAGGGCCATGAGTTGAACATGGCCATCGAGTTTCGTTACGATTGGCCTCCGTTAACCATGTCTAATGGGTGCTTAAACTTCATTGGCCAATGGCGGCCATTTTTTTTTTAGATACGCCAATATCCTTCTAGACATAGATGGCCCCTTGGGCCAAGACACTGCATACCAAATTTTAAGTCAATCGGACAAACGGTCAGGTGAATAAAAGTTTTTTCTGTGTTATAGCGCCACCATGTGGCCAATCGACGCAAGTTTTTTATCGTGACCTCAAATTGACCTCCTACACATGTGTACCAAGTTTGGTGAAGTTATCTCATTTACTACTTGAGTTATAGGCGTTTTAGTAATATAGGCTCCGCCTACAACGTTAATTTTACGCCCACTAGCGACCGTTAATCGATAATTGAACTTTTTTTCAATAATTATTGATTATCAGACTCCAGAGAACATTTCTGCATTGGTTTGGTTCCGATCGGGCGAAAAACCAGGGACTAGTTCGCAAAAGTAGGTTTTTGACAAAATTCAAAATGGCGGAAAATCTATCATGGCGGAAATTAAATCGGAGATATACGTTTTTTACGTCAGGTGGTCAGCTTTCCAATGATATAAGACACTTGAGTCTACGACATACGGTCTAGGAGTTATGACCAGTTTCGCGCAATTGATCGCTATAGCGCCACCTATGGGCCAATCGGGGTCATAATTTGATAACCTCTCCTCGATTTTTGTACTACCATATGGCAAAGTTTCAAAGCTCCAGCACTTACGGTTTGGGCTGCACGATGCGTTTTACGGCAGAAGAAAAATAATAATAATAATAATAATAATAAAAATCAGTACAATTACAATAGGTTTTCAGCACTTCGTGCTTGAACACCTAAAAATCAGTACAATTACAATAGGTTTTCAACACTTCGTGCTTGAACACCTAATAAGAACGATACCTTTTTGCCAGTTATAGCGCCACCTATGGTCCGATCTCCATGAAACTCGGCATGCTTGTTAATGATGTTATTGCATATATGCTCACCAATTTTTGTGAAGTTTTGACTTTTTGTTTAGGATTTATAGGCTTTTGAGTGTATTTTGACACGCCCCTTTTCTGAAATGACCCTGTTACAGCCAGCCAAATGCAAAAGTTGCACCTCTTCTCGATAATTATTGTTCAGCAGAGTCCAGATAACTGTCCTAGACTGGTTTGGTTCTGATCAGGCCAAAAACCAGGGACTAGTTTGCACAAGTAGGTCTTGGACAAAATTGGCCTTAACTTTTTTTTTTGTGCTCCAAATCGAATTTGGAGATATACATCTTGTTCGTCTTGAGCCAAGGATTACAGTGATGTGAAAACTGTGATTCTAGCACAAACGAGCTAGGAGTTATGAGCAATTTAGTACTTTGGGTTGCTGTAGCGCCACCTATGGGCCAATTGGGCTCATATTTTGATAACCTCTCCTCGATTTTTGTACTACCATCTGGCAAAGTTTCAAGGCTCCAGCACTTATGGTTTGGGCTGCACGATGCGTTTTACGGCGGAAGAATAATAATAATAATAATAAAAATCAGTACAATTACAATAGGTTTTCAACACTTCGTGCTTGAACACCTAATAAGAACGATACCTTTTTGCCAGTTATAGCGCCACCTATGGTCCGATCTCCATGAAACTCGGCATGCTTGTTAATGATGTTATTGCATATATGCTCACCAATTTTTGTGAAGTTTTGACTTTTTGTTTAGGATTTATAGGCTTTTGAGTGTATTTTGACACGCCCCTTTTCTGAAATGACCCTGTTACAGCCAGCCAAATGCAAAAGTTGCACCTCTTCTCGATAATTATTGTTCAGCAGAGTCCAGATAACTGTCCTAGACTGGTTTGGTTCTGATCAGGCCAAAAACCAGGGACTAGTTTGCACAAGTAGGTCTTGGACAAAATTGGCCTTAACTTTTTTTTGTGTGCTCCAAATCGAATTTGGAGATATACATCTTGTTCGTCTTGAGCCAAGGATTACAGTGATGTGAAAACTGTGATTCTAGCACAAACGAGCTAGGAGTTATGAGCAATTTAGTACTTTGGGTTGCTGTAGCGCCACCTATGGGCCAATTGGGCTCATATTTTGATAACCTCTCCTCGATTTTTGTACTACCATCTGGCAAAGTTTCAAGGCTCCAGCACTTATGGTTTGGGCTGCACGATGCGTTTTACGGCGGAAGAATAATAATAATAATAATAAAAATCAGTACAATTACAATAGGTTTTCAACACTTCGTGCTTGAACACCTAATAAGAACGATACCTTTTTGCCAGTTATAGCGCCACCTATGGTCCGATCTCCATGAAACTCGGCATGCTTGTTAATGATGTTATTGCATATATGCTCACCAATTTTTGTGAAGTTTTGACTTTTTGTTTAGGATTTATAGGCTTTTGAGTGTATTTTGACACGCCCCTTTTCTGAAATGACCCTGTTACAGCCAGCCAAATGCAAAAGTTGCACCTCTTCTCGATAATTATTGTTCAGCAGAGTCCAGATAACTGTCCTAGACTGGTTTGGTTCTGATCAGGCCAAAAACCAGGGACTAGTTTGCACAAGTAGGTCTTGGACAAAATTGGCCTTAACTTTTTTTTGTGTGCTCCAAATCGAATTTGGAGATATACATCTTGTTCGTCTTGAGCCAAGGATTACAGTGATGTGAAAACTGTGATTCTAGCACAAACGAGCTAGGAGTTATGAGCAATTTAGTACTTTGGGTTGCTGTAGCGCCACCTATGGGCCAATTGGGCTCATATTTTGATAACCTCTCCTCGATTTTTGTACTACCATCTGGCAAAGTTTCAAGGCTCCAGCACTTATGGTTTGGGCTGCACGATGCGTTTTACGGCGGAAGAATAATAATAATAATAATAAAAATCAGTACAATTACAATAGGTTTTCAACACTTCGTGCTTGAACACCTAATAAGAACGATACCTTTTTGCCAGTTATAGCGCCACCTATGGTCCGATCTCCATGAAACTCGGCATGCTTGTTAATGATGTTATTGCATATATGCTCACCAATTTTTGTGAAGTTTTGACTTTTTGTTTAGGATTTATAGGCTTTTGAGTGTATTTTGACACGCCCCTTTTCTGAAATGACCCTGTTACAGCCAGCCAAATGCAAAAGTTGCACCTCTTCTCGATAATTATTGTTCAGCAGAGTCCAGATAACTGTCCTAGACTGGTTTGGTTCTGATCAGGCCAAAAACCAGGGACTAGTTTGCACAAGTAGGTCTTGGACAAAATTGGCCTTAACTTTTTTTTGTGTGCTCCAAATCGAATTTGGAGATATACATCTTGTTCGTCTTGAGCCAAGGATTACAGTGATGTGAAAACTGTGATTCTAGCACAAACGAGCTAGGAGTTATGAGCAATTTAGTACTTTGGGTTGCTGTAGCGCCACCTATGGGCCAATTGGGCTCATATTTTGATAACCTCTCCTCGATTTTTGTACTACCATCTGGCAAAGTTTCAAGGCTCCAGCACTTATGGTTTGGGCTGCACGATGCGTTTTACGGCGGAAGAATAATAATAATAATAATAAAAATCAGTACAATTACAATAGGTTTTCAACACTTCGTGCTTGAACACCTAATAAGAACGATACCTTTTTGCCAGTTATAGCGCCACCTATGGTCCGATCTCCATGAAACTCGGCATGCTTGTTAATGATGTTATTGCATATATGCTCACCAATTTTTGTGAAGTTTTGACTTTTTGTTTAGGATTTATAGGCTTTTGAGTGTATTTTGACACGCCCCTTTTCTGAAATGACCCTGTTACAGCCAGCCAAATGCAAAAGTTGCACCTCTTCTCGATAATTATTGTTCAGCAGAGTCCAGATAACTGTCCTAGACTGGTTTGGTTCTGATCAGGCCAAAAACCAGGGACTAGTTTGCACAAGTAGGTCTTGGACAAAATTGGCCTTAACTTTTTTTTTTGTGCTCCAAATCGAATTTGGAGATATACATCTTGTTCGTCTTGAGCCAAGGATTACAGTGATGTGAAAACTGTGATTCTAGCACAAACGAGCTAGGAGTTATGAGCAATTTAGTACTTTGGGTTGCTGTAGCGCCACCTATGGGCCAATTGGGCTCATATTTTGATAACCTCTCCTCGATTTTTGTACTACCATCTGGCAAAGTTTCAAGGCTCCAGCACTTATGGTTTGGGCTGCACGATGCGTTTTACGGCGGAAGAATAATAATAATAATAATAAAAATCAGTACAATTACAATAGGTTTTCAACACTTCGTGCTTGAACACCTAATAAGAACGATACCTTTTTGCCAGTTATAGCGCCACCTATGGTCCGATCTCCATGAAACTCGGCATGCTTGTTAATGATGTTATTGCATATATGCTCACCAATTTTTGTGAAGTTTTGACTTTTTGTTTAGGATTTATAGGCTTTTGAGTGTATTTTGACACGCCCCTTTTCTGAAATGACCCTGTTACAGCCAGCCAAATGCAAAAGTTGCACCTCTTCTCGATAATTATTGTTCAGCAGAGTCCAGATAACTGTCCTAGACTGGTTTGGTTCTGATCAGGCCAAAAACCAGGGACTAGTTTGCACAAGTAGGTCTTGGACAAAATTGGCCTTAACTTTTTTTTTGTGCTCCAAATCGAATTTGGAGATATACATCTTGTTCGTCTTGAGCCAAGGATTACAGTGATGTGAAAACTGTGATTCTAGCACAAACGAGCTAGGAGTTATGAGCAATTTAGTACTTTGGGTTGCTGTAGCGCCACCTATGGGCCAATTGGGCTCATATTTTGATAACCTCTCCTCGATTTTTGTACTACCATCTGGCAAAGTTTCAAGGCTCCAGCACTTATGGTTTGGGCTGCACGATGCGTTTTACGGCGGAAGAATAATAATAATAATAATAAAAATCAGTACAATTACAATAGGTTTTCAACACTTCGTGCTTGAACACCTAATAAGAACGATACCTTTTTGCCAGTTATAGCGCCACCTATGGTCCGATCTCCATGAAACTCGGCATGCTTGTTAATGATGTTATTGCATATATGCTCACCAATTTTTGTGAAGTTTTGACTTTTTGTTTAGGATTTATAGGCTTTTGAGTGTATTTTGACACGCCCCTTTTCTGAAATGACCCTGTTACAGCCAGCCAAATGCAAAAGTTGCACCTCTTCTCGATAATTATTGTTCAGCAGAGTCCAGATAACTGTCCTAGACTGGTTTGGTTCTGATCAGGCCAAAAACCAGGGACTAGTTTGCACAAGTAGGTCTTGGACAAAATTGGCCTTAACTTTTTTTTTTGTGCTCCAAATCGAATTTGGAGATATACATCTTGTTCGTCTTGAGCCAAGGATTACAGTGATGTGAAAACTGTGATTCTAGCACAAACGAGCTAGGAGTTATGAGCAATTTAGTACTTTGGGTTGCTGTAGCGCCACCTATGGGCCAATTGGGCTCATATTTTGATAACCTCTCCTCGATTTTTGTACTACCATCTGGCAAAGTTTCAAGGCTCCAGCACTTATGGTTTGGGCTGCACGATGCGTTTTACGGCGGAAGAATAATAATAATAATAATAATTAAAGCTGCAAGCAGCATTTGTCGGTGTTCAAGCTTTTAAGGCCTTTAAGCACATTAACGTTAAAAGACATTAAGATTTATTTAGCAAGCATTTAACCACTGACATCATAGATGGAAAAACACCATTTACAGCCAATACAGACAATTTACCATAGGAAATATATGGTTTAAAAGCTTTTTAACAGTTATAGCGCCACCTATGGTCCGATCTCCATAAAATGTTGCATGCTTGTTAATGATGTTATTGCACATATGCTCACCAATTTTTGTGAAGTTTTGAGTTTTTATTTAGGATTTATAGGCTTTTGAGTGTATTTTGACACGCCCCTTTTCTTAAATTACCCTCTTATAGCCATCCAAATGCAAAAGTTCAACTTTTTTTAATAATTATTGATCTAGAGAGTCCAGAGAATTGTTCTAGACTGGTCTGGTTCCGATCGGGCAAAAAACCAGGGACTAGTTCGCAAAAGTAGGTTTTTAGCGTAATTGCGTATAATTAATGAACAATTCAATTGACAGCATTAGTTCTAGAGGCAAAGTTGTTCAGCATGAGGAGATCTATCAAATGATATGCATATTCTGACGATATTTGTAACACCACGTGATTACAGAGCCGTAAAACTCGTTAGCGCCAACTAGTGGCCGATTTCTTTCAAAACTCTTACAGACCTTTCGGGCCATGAGTTGAACATGGCCATCGAGTTTCGTTACGATTGGCCTCCGTTAACCATGTCTAATGGGTGCTTAAACTTCATTGGCCAATGGCGGCAATTTTTTTTTTAGATACGCCAATATCCTTCTAGACATAGATGGCCCCTTGGGCCAAGACACTGCATACCAAATTTTAAGTCAATCGGACAAACGGTCAGGTGTTTATACGTTTTTTCTGTGTTATAGCGCCACCATGTGGCCAATCGACGCGGTTTTTTTATCGTGACCTCAAATTGACCTCCTACATATGTGTACCAAGTTTGTTGAAGTTATCTCATTTACTACTTGAGTTATAGGCGTTTTAGTAATATAGGCTCCGCCTACAACGTTAATTTTACGCCCCCTAGCGACCGTTAATCGATAATTTTACTTTTTATCAATAATTATTGATTATCAGACTCCAGAGAACATTTCTGCATTGGTTTGGTTCCGATCGGGCGAAAAACCAGGGACTAGTTTGCAAAAGTAGATTTTCGACAAAATTCAAAATGGCGGAAAAATTTGCATACCGGAAATGAAATCGGAGATATACATTTTTTACGTCAGGTGGTCAGCTTTCCAATGATATAAGACACTTTAGTCTACGACATACGGTCTAGGAGTTATGACCAGTTTTGCGCAATTGGTCGCTATAGCGCCACCTATGGGCCAATCGGGGTCATAATTTGATAACCTCTCCTCGATTTTTGTACTACCTTGTGGCAAAGTTTCAAGTCTCTAGCTCTTACGGTTTGGGCTGCACGATGCGTTTTACGGCAGAATAATAATAATAATAATAATAAAAATCAGTACAATTACAATAGGTTTTCAGCACTTCGTGCTTGAACACCTAAAAATCAGTACAATTACAATAGGTTTTCAACACTTCGTGCTTGAACACCTAATAAGAACGATACCTTTTTGCCAGTTATAGCGCCACCTATGGTCCGATCTCCATGAAACTCGGCATGCTTGTTAATGATGTTATTGCATATATGCTCACCAATTTTTGTGAAGTTTTGACTTTTTGTTTAGGATTTATAGGCTTTTGAGTGTATTTTGACACGCCCCTTTTCTGAAATGACCCTGTTACAGCCAGCCAAATGCAAAAGTTGCACCTCTTCTCGATAATTATTGTTCAGCAGAGTCCAGATAACTGTCCTAGACTGGTTTGGTTCTGATCAGGCCAAAAACCAGGGACTAGTTTGCACAAGTAGGTCTTGGACAAAATTGGCCTTAACTTTTTTTTGTGTGCTCCAAATCGAATTTGGAGATATACATCTTGTTCGTCTTGAGCCAAGGATTACAGTGATGTGAAAACTGTGATTCTAGCACAAACGAGCTAGGAGTTATGAGCAATTTAGTACTTTGGGTTGCTGTAGCGCCACCTATGGGCCAATTGGGCTCATATTTTGATAACCTCTCCTCGATTTTTGTACTACCATCTGGCAAAGTTTCAAGGCTCCAGCACTTATGGTTTGGGCTGCACGATGCGTTTTACGGCGGAAGAATAATAATAATAATAATAAAAATCAGTACAATTACAATAGGTTTTCAACACTTCGTGCTTGAACACCTAATAAGAACGATACCTTTTTGCCAGTTATAGCGCCACCTATGGTCCGATCTCCATGAAACTCGGCATGCTTGTTAATGATGTTATTGCATATATGCTCACCAATTTTTGTGAAGTTTTGACTTTTTGTTTAGGATTTATAGGCTTTTGAGTGTATTTTGACACGCCCCTTTTCTGAAATGACCCTGTTACAGCCAGCCAAATGCAAAAGTTGCACCTCTTCTCGATAATTATTGTTCAGCAGAGTCCAGATAACTGTCCTAGACTGGTTTGGTTCTGATCAGGCCAAAAACCAGGGACTAGTTTGCACAAGTAGGTCTTGGACAAAATTGGCCTTAACTTTTTTTTTTGTGCTCCAAATCGAATTTGGAGATATACATCTTGTTCGTCTTGAGCCAAGGATTACAGTGATGTGAAAACTGTGATTCTAGCACAAACGAGCTAGGAGTTATGAGCAATTTAGTACTTTGGGTTGCTGTAGCGCCACCTATGGGCCAATTGGGCTCATATTTTGATAACCTCTCCTCGATTTTTGTACTACCATCTGGCAAAGTTTCAAGGCTCCAGCACTTATGGTTTGGGCTGCACGATGCGTTTTACGGCGGAAGAATAATAATAATAATAATAAAAATCAGTACAATTACAATAGGTTTTCAACACTTCGTGCTTGAACACCTAATAAGAACGATACCTTTTTGCCAGTTATAGCGCCACCTATGGTCCGATCTCCATGAAACTCGGCATGCTTGTTAATGATGTTATTGCATATATGCTCACCAATTTTTGTGAAGTTTTGACTTTTTGTTTAGGATTTATAGGCTTTTGAGTGTATTTTGACACGCCCCTTTTCTGAAATGACCCTGTTACAGCCAGCCAAATGCAAAAGTTGCACCTCTTCTCGATAATTATTGTTCAGCAGAGTCCAGATAACTGTCCTAGACTGGTTTGGTTCTGATCAGGCCAAAAACCAGGGACTAGTTTGCACAAGTAGGTCTTGGACAAAATTGGCCTTAACTTTTTTTTGTGTGCTCCAAATCGAATTTGGAGATATACATCTTGTTCGTCTTGAGCCAAGGATTACAGTGATGTGAAAACTGTGATTCTAGCACAAACGAGCTAGGAGTTATGAGCAATTTAGTACTTTGGGTTGCTGTAGCGCCACCTATGGGCCAATTGGGCTCATATTTTGATAACCTCTCCTCGATTTTTGTACTACCATCTGGCAAAGTTTCAAGGCTCCAGCACTTATGGTTTGGGCTGCACGATGCGTTTTACGGCGGAAGAATAATAATAATAATAATAAAAATCAGTACAATTACAATAGGTTTTCAACACTTCGTGCTTGAACACCTAATAAGAACGATACCTTTTTGCCAGTTATAGCGCCACCTATGGTCCGATCTCCATGAAACTCGGCATGCTTGTTAATGATGTTATTGCATATATGCTCACCAATTTTTGTGAAGTTTTGACTTTTTGTTTAGGATTTATAGGCTTTTGAGTGTATTTTGACACGCCCCTTTTCTGAAATGACCCTGTTACAGCCAGCCAAATGCAAAAGTTGCACCTCTTCTCGATAATTATTGTTCAGCAGAGTCCAGATAACTGTCCTAGACTGGTTTGGTTCTGATCAGGCCAAAAACCAGGGACTAGTTTGCACAAGTAGGTCTTGGACAAAATTGGCCTTAACTTTTTTTTGTGTGCTCCAAATCGAATTTGGAGATATACATCTTGTTCGTCTTGAGCCAAGGATTACAGTGATGTGAAAACTGTGATTCTAGCACAAACGAGCTAGGAGTTATGAGCAATTTAGTACTTTGGGTTGCTGTAGCGCCACCTATGGGCCAATTGGGCTCATATTTTGATAACCTCTCCTCGATTTTTGTACTACCATCTGGCAAAGTTTCAAGGCTCCAGCACTTATGGTTTGGGCTGCACGATGCGTTTTACGGCGGAAGAATAATAATAATAATAATAAAAATCAGTACAATTACAATAGGTTTTCAACACTTCGTGCTTGAACACCTAATAAGAACGATACCTTTTTGCCAGTTATAGCGCCACCTATGGTCCGATCTCCATGAAACTCGGCATGCTTGTTAATGATGTTATTGCATATATGCTCACCAATTTTTGTGAAGTTTTGACTTTTTGTTTAGGATTTATAGGCTTTTGAGTGTATTTTGACACGCCCCTTTTCTGAAATGACCCTGTTACAGCCAGCCAAATGCAAAAGTTGCACCTCTTCTCGATAATTATTGTTCAGCAGAGTCCAGATAACTGTCCTAGACTGGTTTGGTTCTGATCAGGCCAAAAACCAGGGACTAGTTTGCACAAGTAGGTCTTGGACAAAATTGGCCTTAACTTTTTTTTGTGTGCTCCAAATCGAATTTGGAGATATACATCTTGTTCGTCTTGAGCCAAGGATTACAGTGATGTGAAAACTGTGATTCTAGCACAAACGAGCTAGGAGTTATGAGCAATTTAGTACTTTGGGTTGCTGTAGCGCCACCTATGGGCCAATTGGGCTCATATTTTGATAACCTCTCCTCGATTTTTGTACTACCATCTGGCAAAGTTTCAAGGCTCCAGCACTTATGGTTTGGGCTGCACGATGCGTTTTACGGCGGAAGAATAATAATAATAATAATAAAAATCAGTACAATTACAATAGGTTTTCAACACTTCGTGCTTGAACACCTAATAAGAACGATACCTTTTTGCCAGTTATAGCGCCACCTATGGTCCGATCTCCATGAAACTCGGCATGCTTGTTAATGATGTTATTGCATATATGCTCACCAATTTTTGTGAAGTTTTGACTTTTTGTTTAGGATTTATAGGCTTTTGAGTGTATTTTGACACGCCCCTTTTCTGAAATGACCCTGTTACAGCCAGCCAAATGCAAAAGTTGCACCTCTTCTCGATAATTATTGTTCAGCAGAGTCCAGATAACTGTCCTAGACTGGTTTGGTTCTGATCAGGCCAAAAACCAGGGACTAGTTTGCACAAGTAGGTCTTGGACAAAATTGGCCTTAACTTTTTTTTTTGTGCTCCAAATCGAATTTGGAGATATACATCTTGTTCGTCTTGAGCCAAGGATTACAGTGATGTGAAAACTGTGATTCTAGCACAAACGAGCTAGGAGTTATGAGCAATTTAGTACTTTGGGTTGCTGTAGCGCCACCTATGGGCCAATTGGGCTCATATTTTGATAACCTCTCCTCGATTTTTGTACTACCATCTGGCAAAGTTTCAAGGCTCCAGCACTTATGGTTTGGGCTGCACGATGCGTTTTACGGCGGAAGAATAATAATAATAATAATAAAAATCAGTACAATTACAATAGGTTTTCAACACTTCGTGCTTGAACACCTAATAAGAACGATACCTTTTTGCCAGTTATAGCGCCACCTATGGTCCGATCTCCATGAAACTCGGCATGCTTGTTAATGATGTTATTGCATATATGCTCACCAATTTTTGTGAAGTTTTGACTTTTTGTTTAGGATTTATAGGCTTTTGAGTGTATTTTGACACGCCCCTTTTCTGAAATGACCCTGTTACAGCCAGCCAAATGCAAAAGTTGCACCTCTTCTCGATAATTATTGTTCAGCAGAGTCCAGATAACTGTCCTAGACTGGTTTGGTTCTGATCAGGCCAAAAACCAGGGACTAGTTTGCACAAGTAGGTCTTGGACAAAATTGGCCTTAACTTTTTTTTTTGTGCTCCAAATCGAATTTGGAGATATACATCTTGTTCGTCTTGAGCCAAGGATTACAGTGATGTGAAAACTGTGATTCTAGCACAAACGAGCTAGGAGTTATGAGCAATTTAGTACTTTGGGTTGCTGTAGCGCCACCTATGGGCCAATTGGGCTCATATTTTGATAACCTCTCCTCGATTTTTGTACTACCATCTGGCAAAGTTTCAAGGCTCCAGCACTTATGGTTTGGGCTGCACGATGCGTTTTACGGCGGAAGAATAATAATAATAATAATAAAAATCAGTACAATTACAATAGGTTTTCAACACTTCGTGCTTGAACACCTAATAAGAACGATACCTTTTTGCCAGTTATAGCGCCACCTATGGTCCGATCTCCATGAAACTCGGCATGCTTGTTAATGATGTTATTGCATATATGCTCACCAATTTTTGTGAAGTTTTGACTTTTTGTTTAGGATTTATAGGCTTTTGAGTGTATTTTGACACGCCCCTTTTCTGAAATGACCCTGTTACAGCCAGCCAAATGCAAAAGTTGCACCTCTTCTCGATAATTATTGTTCAGCAGAGTCCAGATAACTGTCCTAGACTGGTTTGGTTCTGATCAGGCCAAAAACCAGGGACTAGTTTGCACAAGTAGGTCTTGGACAAAATTGGCCTTAACTTTTTTTTGTGTGCTCCAAATCGAATTTGGAGATATACATCTTGTTCGTCTTGAGCCAAGGATTACAGTGATGTGAAAACTGTGATTCTAGCACAAACGAGCTAGGAGTTATGAGCAATTTAGTACTTTGGGTTGCTGTAGCGCCACCTATGGGCCAATTGGGCTCATATTTTGATAACCTCTCCTCGATTTTTGTACTACCATCTGGCAAAGTTTCAAGGCTCCAGCACTTATGGTTTGGGCTGCACGATGCGTTTTACGGCGGAAGAATAATAATAATAATAATAAAAATCAGTACAATTACAATAGGTTTTCAACACTTCGTGCTTGAACACCTAATAAGAACGATACCTTTTTGCCAGTTATAGCGCCACCTATGGTCCGATCTCCATGAAACTCGGCATGCTTGTTAATGATGTTATTGCATATATGCTCACCAATTTTTGTGAAGTTTTGACTTTTTGTTTAGGATTTATAGGCTTTTGAGTGTATTTTGACACGCCCCTTTTCTGAAATGACCCTGTTACAGCCAGCCAAATGCAAAAGTTGCACCTCTTCTCGATAATTATTGTTCAGCAGAGTCCAGATAACTGTCCTAGACTGGTTTGGTTCTGATCAGGCCAAAAACCAGGGACTAGTTTGCACAAGTAGGTCTTGGACAAAATTGGCCTTAACTTTTTTTTTTGTGCTCCAAATCGAATTTGGAGATATACATCTTGTTCGTCTTGAGCCAAGGATTACAGTGATGTGAAAACTGTGATTCTAGCACAAACGAGCTAGGAGTTATGAGCAATTTAGTACTTTGGGTTGCTGTAGCGCCACCTATGGGCCAATTGGGCTCATATTTTGATAACCTCTCCTCGATTTTTGTACTACCATCTGGCAAAGTTTCAAGGCTCCAGCACTTATGGTTTGGGCTGCACGATGCGTTTTACGGCGGAAGAATAATAATAATAATAATAAAAATCAGTACAATTACAATAGGTTTTCAACACTTCGTGCTTGAACACCTAATAAGAACGATACCTTTTTGCCAGTTATAGCGCCACCTATGGTCCGATCTCCATGAAACTCGGCATGCTTGTTAATGATGTTATTGCATATATGCTCACCAATTTTTGTGAAGTTTTGACTTTTTGTTTAGGATTTATAGGCTTTTGAGTGTATTTTGACACGCCCCTTTTCTGAAATGACCCTGTTACAGCCAGCCAAATGCAAAAGTTGCACCTCTTCTCGATAATTATTGTTCAGCAGAGTCCAGATAACTGTCCTAGACTGGTTTGGTTCTGATCAGGCCAAAAACCAGGGACTAGTTTGCACAAGTAGGTCTTGGACAAAATTGGCCTTAACTTTTTTTTGTGTGCTCCAAATCGAATTTGGAGATATACATCTTGTTCGTCTTGAGCCAAGGATTACAGTGATGTGAAAACTGTGATTCTAGCACAAACGAGCTAGGAGTTATGAGCAATTTAGTACTTTGGGTTGCTGTAGCGCCACCTATGGGCCAATTGGGCTCATATTTTGATAACCTCTCCTCGATTTTTGTACTACCATCTGGCAAAGTTTCAAGGCTCCAGCACTTATGGTTTGGGCTGCACGATGCGTTTTACGGCGGAAGAATAATAATAATAATAATAAAAATCAGTACAATTACAATAGGTTTTCAACACTTCGTGCTTGAACACCTAATAAGAACGATACCTTTTTGCCAGTTATAGCGCCACCTATGGTCCGATCTCCATGAAACTCGGCATGCTTGTTAATGATGTTATTGCATATATGCTCACCAATTTTTGTGAAGTTTTGACTTTTTGTTTAGGATTTATAGGCTTTTGAGTGTATTTTGACACGCCCCTTTTCTGAAATGACCCTGTTACAGCCAGCCAAATGCAAAAGTTGCACCTCTTCTCGATAATTATTGTTCAGCAGAGTCCAGATAACTGTCCTAGACTGGTTTGGTTCTGATCAGGCCAAAAACCAGGGACTAGTTTGCACAAGTAGGTCTTGGACAAAATTGGCCTTAACTTTTTTTTTTGTGCTCCAAATCGAATTTGGAGATATACATCTTGTTCGTCTTGAGCCAAGGATTACAGTGATGTGAAAACTGTGATTCTAGCACAAACGAGCTAGGAGTTATGAGCAATTTAGTACTTTGGGTTGCTGTAGCGCCACCTATGGGCCAATTGGGCTCATATTTTGATAACCTCTCCTCGATTTTTGTACTACCATCTGGCAAAGTTTCAAGGCTCCAGCACTTATGGTTTGGGCTGCACGATGCGTTTTACGGCGGAAGAATAATAATAATAATAATAAAAATCAGTACAATTACAATAGGTTTTCAACACTTCGTGCTTGAACACCTAATAAGAACGATACCTTTTTGCCAGTTATAGCGCCACCTATGGTCCGATCTCCATGAAACTCGGCATGCTTGTTAATGATGTTATTGCATATATGCTCACCAATTTTTGTGAAGTTTTGACTTTTTGTTTAGGATTTATAGGCTTTTGAGTGTATTTTGACACGCCCCTTTTCTGAAATGACCCTGTTACAGCCAGCCAAATGCAAAAGTTGCACCTCTTCTCGATAATTATTGTTCAGCAGAGTCCAGATAACTGTCCTAGACTGGTTTGGTTCTGATCAGGCCAAAAACCAGGGACTAGTTTGCACAAGTAGGTCTTGGACAAAATTGGCCTTAACTTTTTTTTGTGTGCTCCAAATCGAATTTGGAGATATACATCTTGTTCGTCTTGAGCCAAGGATTACAGTGATGTGAAAACTGTGATTCTAGCACAAACGAGCTAGGAGTTATGAGCAATTTAGT
Source organism: Phoxinus phoxinus (assembly GCF_949152265.1). NCBI lineage: Eukaryota > Metazoa > Chordata > Actinopteri > Cypriniformes > Leuciscidae > Phoxinus > Phoxinus phoxinus. Next base: position 38,207,936 of record NC_136878.1, read on the forward strand.
ACTTTGGGTTGCTGTAGCGCCACCTATGGGCCAATTGGGCTCATATTTTGATAACCTCTCCTCGATTTTTGTACTACCATCTGGCAAAGTTTCAAGGCTCCAGCACTTATGGTTTGGGCTGCACGATGCGTTTTACGGCGGAAGAATAATAATAATAATAATAAAAATCAGTACAATTACAATAGGTTTTCAACACTTCGTGCTTGAACACCTAATAAGAACGATACCTTTTTGCCAGTTATAGCGCCACCTATGGTCCGATCTCCATGAAACTCGGCATGCTTGTTAATGATGTTATTGCATATATGCTCACCAATTTTTGTGAAGTTTTGACTTTTTGTTTAGGATTTATAGGCTTTTGAGTGTATTTTGACACGCCCCTTTTCTGAAATGACCCTGTTACAGCCAGCCAAATGCAAAAGTTGCACCTCTTCTCGATAATTATTGTTCAGCAGAGTCCAGATAACTGTCCTAGACTGGTTTGGTTCTGATCAGGCCAAAAACCAGGGACTAGTTTGCACAAGTAGGTCTTGGACAAAATTGGCCTTAACTTTTTTTTTTGTGCTCCAAATCGAATTTGGAGATATACATCTTGTTCGTCTTGAGCCAAGGATTACAGTGATGTGAAAACTGTGATTCTAGCACAAACGAGCTAGGAGTTATGAGCAATTTAGTACTTTGGGTTGCTGTAGCGCCACCTATGGGCCAATTGGGCTCATATTTTGATAACCTCTCCTCGATTTTTGTACTACCATCTGGCAAAGTTTCAAGGCTCCAGCACTTATGGTTTGGGCTGCACGATGCGTTTTACGGCGGAAGAATAATAATAATAATAATAAAAATCAGTACAATTACAATAGGTTTTCAACACTTCGTGCTTGAACACCTAATAAGAACGATACCTTTTTGCCAGTTATAGCGCCACCTATGGTCCGATCTCCATGAAACTCGGCATGCTTGTTAATGATGTTATTGCATATATGCTCACCAATTTTTGTGAAGTTTTGACTTTTTGTTTAGGATTTATAGGCTTTTGAGTGTATTTTGACACGCCCCTTTTCTGAAATGACCCTGTTACAGCCAGCCAAATGCAAAAGTTGCACCTCTTCTCGATAATTATTGTTCAGCAGAGTCCAGATAACTGTCCTAGACTGGTTTGGTTCTGATCAGGCCAAAAACCAGGGACTAGTTTGCACAAGTAGGTCTTGGACAAAATTGGCCTTAACTTTTTTTTGTGTGCTCCAAATCGAATTTGGAGATATACATCTTGTTCGTCTTGAGCCAAGGATTACAGTGATGTGAAAACTGTGATTCTAGCACAAACGAGCTAGGAGTTATGAGCAATTTAGTACTTTGGGTTGCTGTAGCGCCACCTATGGGCCAATTGGGCTCATATTTTGATAACCTCTCCTCGATTTTTGTACTACCATCTGGCAAAGTTTCAAGGCTCCAGCACTTATGGTTTGGGCTGCACGATGCGTTTTACGGCGGAAGAATAATAATAATAATAATAAAAATCAGTACAATTACAATAGGTTTTCAACACTTCGTGCTTGAACACCTAATAAGAACGATACCTTTTTGCCAGTTATAGCGCCACCTATGGTCCGATCTCCATGAAACTCGGCATGCTTGTTAATGATGTTATTGCATATATGCTCACCAATTTTTGTGAAGTTTTGACTTTTTGTTTAGGATTTATAGGCTTTTGAGTGTATTTTGACACGCCCCTTTTCTGAAATGACCCTGTTACAGCCAGCCAAATGCAAAAGTTGCACCTCTTCTCGATAATTATTGTTCAGCAGAGTCCAGATAACTGTCCTAGACTGGTTTGGTTCTGATCAGGCCAAAAACCAGGGACTAGTTTGCACAAGTAGGTCTTGGACAAAATTGGCCTTAACTTTTTTTTGTGTGCTCCAAATCGAATTTGGAGATATACATCTTGTTCGTCTTGAGCCAAGGATTACAGTGATGTGAAAACTGTGATTCTAGCACAAACGAGCTAGGAGTTATGAGCAATTTAGTACTTTGGGTTGCTGTAGCGCCACCTATGGGCCAATTGGGCTCATATTTTGATAACCTCTCCTCGATTTTTGTACTACCATCTGGCAAAGTTTCAAGGCTCCAGCACTTATGGTTTGGGCTGCACGATGCGTTTTACGGCGGAAGAATAATAATAATAATAATAAAAATCAGTACAATTACAATAGGTTTTCAACACTTCGTGCTTGAACACCTAATAAGAACGATACCTTTTTGCCAGTTATAGCGCCACCTATGGTCCGATCTCCATGAAACTCGGCATGCTTGTTAATGATGTTATTGCATATATGCTCACCAATTTTTGTGAAGTTTTGACTTTTTGTTTAGGATTTATAGGCTTTTGAGTGTATTTTGACACGCCCCTTTTCTGAAATGACCCTGTTACAGCCAGCCAAATGCAAAAGTTGCACCTCTTCTCGATAATTATTGTTCAGCAGAGTCCAGATAACTGTCCTAGACTGGTTTGGTTCTGATCAGGCCAAAAACCAGGGACTAGTTTGCACAAGTAGGTCTTGGACAAAATTGGCCTTAACTTTTTTTTTTGTGCTCCAAATCGAATTTGGAGATATACATCTTGTTCGTCTTGAGCCAAGGATTACAGTGATGTGAAAACTGTGATTCTAGCACAAACGAGCTAGGAGTTATGAGCAATTTAGTACTTTGGGTTGCTGTAGCGCCACCTATGGGCCAATTGGGCTCATATTTTGATAACCTCTCCTCGATTTTTGTACTACCATCTGGCAAAGTTTCAAGGCTCCAGCACTTATGGTTTGGGCTGCACGATGCGTTTTACGGCGGAAGAATAATAATAATAATAATAAAAATCAGTACAATTACAATAGGTTTTCAACACTTCGTGCTTGAACACCTAATAAGAACGATACCTTTTTGCCAGTTATAGCGCCACCTATGGTCCGATCTCCATGAAACTCGGCATGCTTGTTAATGATGTTATTGCATATATGCTCACCAATTTTTGTGAAGTTTTGACTTTTTGTTTAGGATTTATAGGCTTTTGAGTGTATTTTGACACGCCCCTTTTCTGAAATGACCCTGTTACAGCCAGCCAAATGCAAAAGTTGCACCTCTTCTCGATAATTATTGTTCAGCAGAGTCCAGATAACTGTCCTAGACTGGTTTGGTTCTGATCAGGCCAAAAACCAGGGACTAGTTTGCACAAGTAGGTCTTGGACAAAATTGGCCTTAACTTTTTTTTGTGTGCTCCAAATCGAATTTGGAGATATACATCTTGTTCGTCTTGAGCCAAGGATTACAGTGATGTGAAAACTGTGATTCTAGCACAAACGAGCTAGGAGTTATGAGCAATTTAGTACTTTGGGTTGCTGTAGCGCCACCTATGGGCCAATTGGGCTCATATTTTGATAACCTCTCCTCGATTTTTGTACTACCATCTGGCAAAGTTTCAAGGCTCCAGCACTTATGGTTTGGGCTGCACGATGCGTTTTACGGCGGAAGAATAATAATAATAATAATAAAAATCAGTACAATTACAATAGGTTTTCAACACTTCGTGCTTGAACACCTAATAAGAACGATACCTTTTTGCCAGTTATAGCGCCACCTATGGTCCGATCTCCATGAAACTCGGCATGCTTGTTAATGATGTTATTGCATATATGCTCACCAATTTTTGTGAAGTTTTGACTTTTTGTTTAGGATTTATAGGCTTTTGAGTGTATTTTGACACGCCCCTTTTCTGAAATGACCCTGTTACAGCCAGCCAAATGCAAAAGTTGCACCTCTTCTCGATAATTATTGTTCAGCAGAGTCCAGATAACTGTCCTAGACTGGTTTGGTTCTGATCAGGCCAAAAACCAGGGACTAGTTTGCACAAGTAGGTCTTGGACAAAATTGGCCTTAACTTTTTTTTTTGTGCTCCAAATCGAATTTGGAGATATACATCTTGTTCGTCTTGAGCCAAGGATTACAGTGATGTGAAAACTGTGATTCTAGCACAAACGAGCTAGGAGTTATGAGCAATTTAGTACTTTGGGTTGCTGTAGCGCCACCTATGGGCCAATTGGGCTCATATTTTGATAACCTCTCCTCGATTTTTGTACTACCATCTGGCAAAGTTTCAAGGCTCCAGCACTTATGGTTTGGGCTGCACGATGCGTTTTACGGCGGAAGAATAATAATAATAATAATAAAAATCAGTACAATTACAATAGGTTTTCAACACTTCGTGCTTGAACACCTAATAAGAACGATACCTTTTTGCCAGTTATAGCGCCACCTATGGTCCGATCTCCATGAAACTCGGCATGCTTGTTAATGATGTTATTGCATATATGCTCACCAATTTTTGTGAAGTTTTGACTTTTTGTTTAGGATTTATAGGCTTTTGAGTGTATTTTGACACGCCCCTTTTCTGAAATGACCCTGTTACAGCCAGCCAAATGCAAAAGTTGCACCTCTTCTCGATAATTATTGTTCAGCAGAGTCCAGATAACTGTCCTAGACTGGTTTGGTTCTGATCAGGCCAAAAACCAGGGACTAGTTTGCACAAGTAGGTCTTGGACAAAATTGGCCTTAACTTTTTTTTGTGTGCTCCAAATCGAATTTGGAGATATACATCTTGTTCGTCTTGAGCCAAGGATTACAGTGATGTGAAAACTGTGATTCTAGCACAAACGAGCTAGGAGTTATGAGCAATTTAGTACTTTGGGTTGCTGTAGCGCCACCTATGGGCCAATTGGGCTCATATTTTGATAACCTCTCCTCGATTTTTGTACTACCATCTGGCAAAGTTTCAAGGCTCCAGCACTTATGGTTTGGGCTGCACGATGCGTTTTACGGCGGAAGAATAATAATAATAATAATAAAAATCAGTACAATTACAATAGGTTTTCAACACTTCGTGCTTGAACACCTAATAAGAACGATACCTTTTTGCCAGTTATAGCGCCACCTATGGTCCGATCTCCATGAAACTCGGCATGCTTGTTAATGATGTTATTGCATATATGCTCACCAATTTTTGTGAAGTTTTGACTTTTTGTTTAGGATTTATAGGCTTTTGAGTGTATTTTGACACGCCCCTTTTCTGAAATGACCCTGTTACAGCCAGCCAAATGCAAAAGTTGCACCTCTTCTCGATAATTATTGTTCAGCAGAGTCCAGATAACTGTCCTAGACTGGTTTGGTTCTGATCAGGCCAAAAACCAGGGACTAGTTTGCACAAGTAGGTCTTGGACAAAATTGGCCTTAACTTTTTTTTGTGTGCTCCAAATCGAATTTGGAGATATACATCTTGTTCGTCTTGAGCCAAGGATTACAGTGATGTGAAAACTGTGATTCTAGCACAAACGAGCTAGGAGTTATGAGCAATTTAGTACTTTGGGTTGCTGTAGCGCCACCTATGGGCCAATTGGGCTCATATTTTGATAACCTCTCCTCGATTTTTGTACTACCATCTGGCAAAGTTTCAAGGCTCCAGCACTTATGGTTTGGGCTGCACGATGCGTTTTACGGCGGAAGAATAATAATAATAATAATAAAAATCAGTACAATTACAATAGGTTTTCAACACTTCGTGCTTGAACACCTAATAAGAACGATACCTTTTTGCCAGTTATAGCGCCACCTATGGTCCGATCTCCATGAAACTCGGCATGCTTGTTAATGATGTTATTGCATATATGCTCACCAATTTTTGTGAAGTTTTGACTTTTTGTTTAGGATTTATAGGCTTTTGAGTGTATTTTGACACGCCCCTTTTCTGAAATGACCCTGTTACAGCCAGCCAAATGCAAAAGTTGCACCTCTTCTCGATAATTATTGTTCAGCAGAGTCCAGATAACTGTCCTAGACTGGTTTGGTTCTGATCAGGCCAAAAACCAGGGACTAGTTTGCACAAGTAGGTCTTGGACAAAATTGGCCTTAACTTTTTTTTGTGTGCTCCAAATCGAATTTGGAGATATACATCTTGTTCGTCTTGAGCCAAGGATTACAGTGATGTGAAAACTGTGATTCTAGCACAAACGAGCTAGGAGTTATGAGCAATTTAGTACTTTGGGTTGCTGTAGCGCCACCTATGGGCCAATTGGGCTCATATTTTGATAACCTCTCCTCGATTTTTGTACTACCATCTGGCAAAGTTTCAAGGCTCCAGCACTTATGGTTTGGGCTGCACGATGCGTTTTACGGCGGAAGAATAATAATAATAATAATAAAAATCAGTACAATTACAATAGGTTTTCAACACTTCGTGCTTGAACACCTAATAAGAACGATACCTTTTTGCCAGTTATAGCGCCACCTATGGTCCGATCTCCATGAAACTCGGCATGCTTGTTAATGATGTTATTGCATATATGCTCACCAATTTTTGTGAAGTTTTGACTTTTTGTTTAGGATTTATAGGCTTTTGAGTGTATTTTGACACGCCCCTTTTCTGAAATGACCCTGTTACAGCCAGCCAAATGCAAAAGTTGCACCTCTTCTCGATAATTATTGTTCAGCAGAGTCCAGATAACTGTCCTAGACTGGTTTGGTTCTGATCAGGCCAAAAACCAGGGACTAGTTTGCACAAGTAGGTCTTGGACAAAATTGGCCTTAACTTTTTTTTGTGTGCTCCAAATCGAATTTGGAGATATACATCTTGTTCGTCTTGAGCCAAGGATTACAGTGATGTGAAAACTGTGATTCTAGCACAAACGAGCTAGGAGTTATGAGCAATTTAGTACTTTGGGTTGCTGTAGCGCCACCTATGGGCCAATTGGGCTCATATTTTGATAACCTCTCCTCGATTTTTGTACTACCATCTGGCAAAGTTTCAAGGCTCCAGCACTTATGGTTTGGGCTGCACGATGCGTTTTACGGCGGAAGAATAATAATAATAATAATAAAAATCAGTACAATTACAATAGGTTTTCAACACTTCGTGCTTGAACACCTAATAAGAACGATACCTTTTTGCCAGTTATAGCGCCACCTATGGTCCGATCTCCATGAAACTCGGCATGCTTGTTAATGATGTTATTGCATATATGCTCACCAATTTTTGTGAAGTTTTGACTTTTTGTTTAGGATTTATAGGCTTTTGAGTGTATTTTGACACGCCCCTTTTCTGAAATGACCCTGTTACAGCCAGCCAAATGCAAAAGTTGCACCTCTTCTCGATAATTATTGTTCAGCAGAGTCCAGATAACTGTCCTAGACTGGTTTGGTTCTGATCAGGCCAAAAACCAGGGACTAGTTTGCACAAGTAGGTCTTGGACAAAATTGGCCTTAACTTTTTTTTGTGTGCTCCAAATCGAATTTGGAGATATACATCTTGTTCGTCTTGAGCCAAGGATTACAGTGATGTGAAAACTGTGATTCTAGCACAAACGAGCTAGGAGTTATGAGCAATTTAGTACTTTGGGTTGCTGTAGCGCCACCTATGGGCCAATTGGGCTCATATTTTGATAACCTCTCCTCGATTTTTGTACTACCATCTGGCAAAGTTTCAAGGCTCCAGCACTTATGGTTTGGGCTGCACGATGCGTTTTACGGCGGAAGAATAATAATAATAATAATAAAAATCAGTACAATTACAATAGGTTTTCAACACTTCGTGCTTGAACACCTAATAAGAACGATACCTTTTTGCCAGTTATAGCGCCACCTATGGTCCGATCTCCATGAAACTCGGCATGCTTGTTAATGATGTTATTGCATATATGCTCACCAATTTTTGTGAAGTTTTGACTTTTTGTTTAGGATTTATAGGCTTTTGAGTGTATTTTGACACGCCCCTTTTCTGAAATGACCCTGTTACAGCCAGCCAAATGCAAAAGTTGCACCTCTTCTCGATAATTATTGTTCAGCAGAGTCCAGATAACTGTCCTAGACTGGTTTGGTTCTGATCAGGCCAAAAACCAGGGACTAGTTTGCACAAGTAGGTCTTGGACAAAATTGGCCTTAACTTTTTTTTGTGTGCTCCAAATCGAATTTGGAGATATACATCTTGTTCGTCTTGAGCCAAGGATTACAGTGATGTGAAAACTGTGATTCTAGCACAAACGAGCTAGGAGTTATGAGCAATTTAGTACTTTGGGTTGCTGTAGCGCCACCTATGGGCCAATTGGGCTCATATTTTGATAACCTCTCCTCGATTTTTGTACTACCATCTGGCAAAGTTTCAAGGCTCCAGCACTTATGGTTTGGGCTGCACGATGCGTTTTACGGCGGAAGAATAATAATAATAATAATAAAAATCAGTACAATTACAATAGGTTTTCAACACTTCGTGCTTGAACACCTAATAAGAACGATACCTTTTTGCCAGTTATAGCGCCACCTATGGTCCGATCTCCATGAAACTCGGCATGCTTGTTAATGATGTTATTGCATATATGCTCACCAATTTTTGTGAAGTTTTGACTTTTTGTTTAGGATTTATAGGCTTTTGAGTGTATTTTGACACGCCCCTTTTCTGAAATGACCCTGTTACAGCCAGCCAAATGCAAAAGTTGCACCTCTTCTCGATAATTATTGTTCAGCAGAGTCCAGATAACTGTCCTAGACTGGTTTGGTTCTGATCAGGCCAAAAACCAGGGACTAGTTTGCACAAGTAGGTCTTGGACAAAATTGGCCTTAACTTTTTTTTGTGTGCTCCAAATCGAATTTGGAGATATACATCTTGTTCGTCTTGAGCCAAGGATTACAGTGATGTGAAAACTGTGATTCTAGCACAAACGAGCTAGGAGTTATGAGCAATTTAGTACTTTGGGTTGCTGTAGCGCCACCTATGGGCCAATTGGGCTCATATTTTGATAACCTCTCCTCGATTTTTGTACTACCATCTGGCAAAGTTTCAAGGCTCCAGCACTTATGGTTTGGGCTGCACGATGCGTTTTACGGCGGAAGAATAATAATAATAATAATAAAAATCAGTACAATTACAATAGGTTTTCAACACTTCGTGCTTGAACACCTAATAAGAACGATACCTTTTTGCCAGTTATAGCGCCACCTATGGTCCGATCTCCATGAAACTCGGCATGCTTGTTAATGATGTTATTGCATATATGCTCACCAATTTTTGTGAAGTTTTGACTTTTTGTTTAGGATTTATAGGCTTTTGAGTGTATTTTGACACGCCCCTTTTCTGAAATGACCCTGTTACAGCCAGCCAAATGCAAAAGTTGCACCTCTTCTCGATAATTATTGTTCAGCAGAGTCCAGATAACTGTCCTAGACTGGTTTGGTTCTGATCAGGCCAAAAACCAGGGACTAGTTTGCACAAGTAGGTCTTGGACAAAATTGGCCTTAACTTTTTTTTGTGTGCTCCAAATCGAATTTGGAGATATACATCTTGTTCGTCTTGAGCCAAGGATTACAGTGATGTGAAAACTGTGATTCTAGCACAAACGAGCTAGGAGTTATGAGCAATTTAGTACTTTGGGTTGCTGTAGCGCCACCTATGGGCCAATTGGGCTCATATTTTGATAACCTCTCCTCGATTTTTGTACTACCATCTGGCAAAGTTTCAAGGCTCCAGCACTTATGGTTTGGGCTGCACGATGCGTTTTACGGCGGAAGAATAATAATAATAATAATAAAAATCAGTACAATTACAATAGGTTTTCAACACTTCGTGCTTGAACACCTAATAAGAACGATACCTTTTTGCCAGTTATAGCGCCACCTATGGTCCGATCTCCATGAAACTCGGCATGCTTGTTAATGATGTTATTGCATATATGCTCACCAATTTTTGTGAAGTTTTGACTTTTTGTTTAGGATTTATAGGCTTTTGAGTGTATTTTGACACGCCCCTTTTCTGAAATGACCCTGTTACAGCCAGCCAAATGCAAAAGTTGCACCTCTTCTCGATAATTATTGTTCAGCAGAGTCCAGATAACTGTCCTAGACTGGTTTGGTTCTGATCAGGCCAAAAACCAGGGACTAGTTTGCACAAGTAGGTCTTGGACAAAATTGGCCTTAACTTTTTTTTGTGTGCTCCAAATCGAATTTGGAGATATACATCTTGTTCGTCTTGAGCCAAGGATTACAGTGATGTGAAAACTGTGATTCTAGCACAAACGAGCTAGGAGTTATGAGCAATTTAGTACTTTGGGTTGCTGTAGCGCCACCTATGGGCCAATTGGGCTCATATTTTGATAACCTCTCCTCGATTTTTGTACTACCATCTGGCAAAGTTTCAAGGCTCCAGCACTTATGGTTTGGGCTGCACGATGCGTTTTACGGCGGAAGAATAATAATAATAATAATAAAAATCAGTACAATTACAATAGGTTTTCAACACTTCGTGCTTGAACACCTAATAAGAACGATACCTTTTTGCCAGTTATAGCGCCACCTATGGTCCGATCTCCATGAAACTCGGCATGCTTGTTAATGATGTTATTGCATATATGCTCACCAATTTTTGTGAAGTTTTGACTTTTTGTTTAGGATTTATAGGCTTTTGAGTGTATTTTGACACGCCCCTTTTCTGAAATGACCCTGTTACAGCCAGCCAAATGCAAAAGTTGCACCTCTTCTCGATAATTATTGTTCAGCAGAGTCCAGATAACTGTCCTAGACTGGTTTGGTTCTGATCAGGCCAAAAACCAGGGACTAGTTTGCACAAGTAGGTCTTGGACAAAATTGGCCTTAACTTTTTTTTTTGTGCTCCAAATCGAATTTGGAGATATACATCTTGTTCGTCTTGAGCCAAGGATTACAGTGATGTGAAAACTGTGATTCTAGCACAAACGAGCTAGGAGTTATGAGCAATTTAGTACTTTGGGTTGCTGTAGCGCCACCTATGGGCCAATTGGGCTCATATTTTGATAACCTCTCCTCGATTTTTGTACTACCATCTGGCAAAGTTTCAAGGCTCCAGCACTTATGGTTTGGGCTGCACGATGCGTTTTACGGCGGAAGAATAATAATAATAATAATAATTAAAGCTGCAAGCAGCATTTGTCGGTGTTCAAGCTTTTAAGGCCTTTAAGGCCTTTAATCACATTAACGTTAAAAGACATTAAGATTTATTTAGCAAGCATTTAACCACTGACATCATAGATGGAAAAACACCATTTACAGCCAATACAGACAATTTACCATAGGAAATATATGGTTTAAAAGCTTTTTAACAGTTATAGCGCCACCTATGGTCCGATCTCCATAAAATGTTGCATGCTTGTTAATGATGTTATTGCACATATGCTCACCAATTTTTGTGAAGTTTTGAGTTTTTATTTAGGATTTATAGGCTTTTGAGTGTATTTTGACACGCCCCTTTTCTTAAATTACCCTCTTATAGCCATCCAAATGCAAAAGTTCCATTTTTTTTTTAATAATTATTGATCTAGAGAGTCCAGAGAATTGTTCTAGACTGGTCTGGTTCCGATCGGGCGGAAAACCAGGGACTAGTTCGCAAAAGTAGGTTTTTAACGTAATTGCGTATAATTAATGAACAATTCGATTGACAGCATTAGTTCTAGAGGCAAAGTTGTTCAGCATGAGGAGATCTATCAAATGATATGCATATTCTGACGATATTTGTAACACCACGTGATTACAGAGCCGTAAAACTCGTTAGCACCAACTAGTGGCCGATTTCTTTCAAAACTCTTACAGACCTCTAGGGCCATGAGTTGAACATGCCCACTGAGTTTCGTTACGATTGGCCTCCGTTAACCTTGTCTAATGGGTGCTTAAACTTCATTGGCCAATGGCGGCCATTTTTTTTTTAGATACGCCAATATCCTTCTAGACATAGATGGCCCCTTGGGCCAAGACACTGCATACCAAATTTTAAGTCAATCGGACAAACGGTCAGGTGTTTATACGTTTTTTCTGTGTTATAGCGCCACCATGTGGTCAATCGACGCGGTTTTTTTACCGTGACCAAAGATTGACCTCCTACACATGTGTACCAAGTTTGGTGAAGTTATCTCATTTACTTCTTGAATTATAGCCATTTTAGTAAAATAGGCTCCTCCCACAACGTTCATTTTGCGCCCCCTAGCAACCGTGAATCGATAATTCAACTTTTTTTCGATGATTATTAATCATCAGACTCCAAAGAACATTTCTGCACTGGTTTGGTTCAGATTGGGCAAAAAACCAGGGACTAGTTCGCAAAAGTAGGTTTTTGACAAAATTCAAAATGGCGGAAAATCTATCATGGCGGAAATAAAATCGGAGATATACGTTTTGTTCTCCAGGTGACCAGCTTTCCACTGATATAAGACACTTGAGTCTACGACATACGGTCTAGGAGTTAGGACCAGTTTCGCGCAATTGATTGCTATAGCGCCACCTATGGGCCAATGTGGCTCATAATTTGATAACCTCTCCTCGATTTTTGTACTACCATATGGCAAAGTTTCAAGTCTCCAGCACTTACGGTTTGGGCTGCACGATGCGTTTTACGGCGGAAGAATAATAATAATAATAATAATAATAATAATAATTAAAGCTGCAAGCAGCATTTGTCGGTGTTCAAGCTTTTAAGGCCTTTAAGGCCTTTAAGCACATTAACGTTAAAAGACATTAAGATTTATTTAGCAAGCATTTAATCACTGACATCATAGATGGAAAAACACCATTTACAGCCAATACAGGCAATTTACCATAGGAAATATATGGTTTAAAAGCTTTTTAACTGTTATAGCGCCACCTATGGTCCGATCTCCATAAAATTTTGCATGCTTGTTAATGATGTTATTGCACATATGCTCACCAATTTTTGTGAAGTTTTGAGTTTTTATTTAGGATTTATAGGCTTTTGAGTGTATTTTGACACTCCCCTTTTCTTAAATTACCCTCTTATAGCCATCCAAATGCAAAAGTTCAACTTTTTTTAATAATTATTGATCTAGAGAGTCCAGAGAATTGTTCTAGACTGGTCTGGTTCCGATCGGGCGAAAAACCAGGGACTAGTTCGCAAAAGTAGGTTTTTAACGTAATTGCGTATAATTAATGAACAATTCAATTGACAGCATTAGTTCTAGAGGCAAAGTTGTTCAGCATGAGGAGATCTATCAAATGATATGTATATTTTGACGATATTTGTAACACCACGTGATTACAGAGCCGTAAAACTCGTTAGCGCCAACTAGTGGCCGATTTCTTTCAAAACTCTTACAGACCTTTAGGGCCATGAGTTGAACATGGCCATCGAGTTTCGTTACGATTGGCCTCCGTTAACCATGTCTAATGGGTGCTTAAACTTCATTGGCCAATGGCGGCCATTTTTTTTTTAGATACGCCAATATCCTTCTAGACATAGATGGCCCCTTGGGCCAAGACACTGCATACCAAATTTTAAGTCAATCGGACAAACGGTCAGGTGTTTATACGTTTTTTCTGTGTTATAGCGCCACCATGTGGCCAATCGACGCGGTTTTTTTATCGTGACCTCAAATTGACCTCCTACACATGTGTACCAAGTTTGGTGAAGTTATCTCATTTACTACTTGAGTTATAGGCGTTTTAGTAATATAGGCTCCGCCTACAACGTTAATTTTACGCCCCCTAGCGACCGTTAATCGATAATTGAACTTTTTTTCAATAATTATTGATTATCAGACTCCAGAGAACATTTCTGCATTAGTTTGGTTCCGATCAGGCGAAAAACCAGGGACTAGTTTGCAAAAGTAGGTTTTTGACAAAATTCAAAATGGCGGAAAATCTATCATGGCGGAAATTAAATCGGAGATATACGTTTTTTACGTCAGGTGGTCAGCTTTCCAATGATATAAGACACTTGAGTCTACAACATACGGTCTAGGAGTTATGACCAGTTTCGCGCAATTGATCGCTATAGCGCCACCTATGGGCCAATTGGGGTCATAATTTGATAACCTCTCCTCGATTTTTGTACTACCATATGGCAAAGTTTCAAAGCTCTAGCTCTTACGGTTTGGGCTGCACGATGCGTTTTACGGCAGAATAATAATAATAATAATAATAAAAATCAGTACAATTACAATAGGTTTTCAGCACTTCGTGCTTGAACACCTAAAAATCAGTACAATTACAATAGGTTTTCAGCACTTCGTGCTTGAACACCTAAAAATCAGTACAATTACAATAGGTTTTCAACACTTCGTGCTTGAACACCTAATAAGAACGATACCTTTTTGCCAGTTATAGCGCCACCTATGGTCCGATCTCCATGAAACTCGGCATGCTTGTTAATGATGTTATTGCATATATGCTCACCAATTTTTGTGAAGTTTTGACTTTTTGTTTAGGATTTATAGGCTTTTGAGTGTATTTTGACACGCCCCTTTTCTGAAATGACCCTGTTACAGCCAGCCAAATGCAAAAGTTGCACCTCTTCTCGATAATTATTGTTCAGCAGAGTCCAGATAACTGTCCTAGACTGGTTTGGTTCTGATCAGGCCAAAAACCAGGGACTAGTTTGCACAAGTAGGTCTTGGACAAAATTGGCCTTAACTTTTTTTTTTGTGCTCCAAATCGAATTTGGAGATATACATCTTGTTCGTCTTGAGCCAAGGATTACAGTGATGTGAAAACTGTGATTCTAGCACAAACGAGCTAGGAGTTATGAGCAATTTAGTACTTTGGGTTGCTGTAGCGCCACCTATGGGCCAATTGGGCTCATATTTTGATAACCTCTCCTCGATTTTTGTACTACCATCTGGCAAAGTTTCAAGGCTCCAGCACTTATGGTTTGGGCTGCACGATGCGTTTTACGGCGGAAGAATAATAATAATAATAATAATTAAAGCTGCAAGCAGCATTTGGCGGTGTTCAAGCAGTTAAGGCCTTTGAGCACATTTAAGCATTTAAGACATTAAGATTTATTTAGCAAACTTTTAATCACTGACATCATAGATGGAATAGCATGATATACCATATTTTAGTGTGATTTTTCATGATTTACCATGTTCTTGTATGATTTACTATAGTTTACCATGATATACCAAGTTCTAGTATGATTCAGCATGATTTACTCTGTTCTATTATGGTTTACAACAATTGAACACATTGTAGTATGATTTAATATGATTCTAGCATGATTTACCATAGTTTACCATTATTTATCTTAGTTTACCTTGATTTACCATGTTATTAGATGATTTACCATGATATACCACATTCCATAATGATTTACCAGGAATCTAGCATGATTTACCTTATTTACTGTGATTTACCATGTTTATAGCGTTATTTACCATGATTTACCACGTTGCTAGCAATTATGTGAAGCATCAGAACAAATGAAGTGATAAACTCTGACAAAATATGATTGTGTTATAATAGTAATTGTTATATAAGGGATTTTTTAGTGTCTAAATGAATGCAAAAGCACATGTGAAAAGACTATTAATAAGTAGAATGTCCAGCAGAGGGCAGTAGAAGACCACTTATTGGCTCACTTTCATTTTGAACTACTTGGTTTCACCAGTATTCTGCATTAAAGTAAAACATTTTTTTCATGTTAACTCCATGATGCATGTTTACACACACACATTTGGGATATGTTATTGTGAAAATCTATTTTAATGCTGTATAATAAGCATTTCAGGATTCCCATTTCTCAATGTGACACAATTGTCAATAGTAATACTCCAATAGATGAATTTTGACAAAATGTGATTGTAAATGTTAAAATAATTATTTTATAAAGTCTAAATATGACTTGTATAACAATATTAGGGAGTAATATGATTAAATGACAGCAGGGGGCAGTATAATACCACTTATTGGCTTAATATACCATGTTATTCATATCATTTTCATCTTTTTTAACTGTTAAAGAGGCAAATTTTGTCTGATCTATCTGAAATTTGTCATGCTTCTTTATCATGTTATTTCACATGTTCTGACCTGTTTTTGAGAAGATCTGAGCATTCATTGAAGAGATATAGGCGTTCGGGGACACTTGGTCAAGGCTACATATTGAAGTGACCCTATTATAGCCATCCAAATACAGAAGTTCAACTTTTTCTGATAATCATTGATCTAGAGAGTCCAGATAATTATTCTGCACTGGTTTTGAACATTATGATATGAACATTATTTGATCATAGATGGAAAACACCATTTACAGCCATTACAGGCAATTTACCATAGGAAATATATGGTTTTTAACTGTTTCTAACTGTTATAGCGCCATCTATAGTCCGATCTCCATATCATTTTGCATGCTTGTTAATGATGTTATTTCACATATGCCCACCAATTTTCGTGAAGTTCTGAGTTTTTTTTTAGGATTTATAGGCTTATGAGTGGATTTTGCCACACCCATTTTCTAAATGACCCTGTTATAGCCACCCAAATGCAAAAATTACACTTTTTTTCAATAATTATTGATCTAGAGAGTCCAGAGAATTGTCCTAGACTGGTCTGGTTCTGATCGGACGAAAAACCAGGGACTAGTTCGCAAAAGTAGGTTTTTAACGTAATTGCGTATATTTAATGAACGATTCGATTGACAGCATTAGTTCTAGAGGCAAAGTTGTTCAGCATGAGGAGATCTATCAAATGATATGCATATTTTGGGGATTTGTGCAACACCACGTGATTACAGAGCCGTAAAACTCGTTAGCGCCAACTAGTGGCCGATTTCTTTCAAAACTCTTACAGACTTCTTTGGCCACGAGTTGAACATGCCCGACGAGTTTCGTTCCGATTGGCCTCCGTTAACCTTGTCTAATAGGTGATTCAACTTCATTGGTCAATGGCGGCCATGTTTTTTGAGATACGCCAATATCCTTCTAGACATAGATGGCCCCTTGGGCCAAAGCACTGCATACCAAATTTCAAGTCAATCGGACAAATGGTCAGTTGTTTATACGTTTTTTTTTGTTTATAGCGCCACCATGTGGTCAATCGACGCGGTTTTTTTACCGTGACCAAAGATTGACCTCCTACACATGTGTACCAAGTTTGGTGAAGTTATCTCATTTACTTCTTGAATTATAGCCATTTTAGTAAAATAGGCTCCTCCCACAACGTTCATTTTGCGCCCCCTAGCAACCGTGAATCGATAATTCAACTTTTTTTCGATGATTATTAATCATCAGACTCCAAAGAACATTTCTGCACTGGTTTGGTTCAGATTGGGCAAAAAACCAGGGACTAGTTCGCAAAAGTAGGTTTTTGACAAAATTCAAAATGGCGGAAAATCTATCATGGCGGAAATAAAATCGGAGATATACGTTTTGTTCTCCAGGTGACCAGCTTTCCACTGATATAAGACACTTGAGTCTACGACATACGGTCTAGGAGTTAGGACCAGTTTCGCGCAATTGATTGCTATAGCGCCACCTATGGGCCAATGTGGCTCATAATTTGATAACCTCTCCTCGATTTTTGTACTACCATATGGCAAAGTTTCAAGTCTCCAGCACTTACGGTTTGGGCTGCACGATGCGTTTTACGGCGGAAGAATAATAATAATAATAATAATAATAATAAAAATCAGTACAATTACAATAGGTTTTCAGCACTTCGTGCTTGAACACCTAAAAATCAGTACAATTACAATAGGTTTTCAACACTTCGTGCTTGAACACCTAATAAGAACGATACCTTTTTGCCAGTTATAGCGCCACCTATGGTCCGATCTCCATGAAACTCGGCATGCTTGTTAATGATGTTATTGCATATATGCTCACCAATTTTTGTGAAGTTTTGACTTTTTGTTTAGGATTTATAGGCTTTTGAGTGTATTTTGACACGCCCCTTTTCTGAAATGACCCTGTTACAGCCAGCCAAATGCAAAAGTTGCACCTCTTCTCGATAATTATTGTTCAGCAGAGTCCAGATAACTGTCCTAGACTGGTTTGGTTCTGATCAGGCCAAAAACCAGGGACTAGTTTGCACAAGTAGGTCTTGGACAAAATTGGCCTTAACTTTTTTTTTTGTGCTCCAAATCGAATTTGGAGATATACATCTTGTTCGTCTTGAGCCAAGGATTACAGTGATGTGAAAACTGTGATTCTAGCACAAACGAGCTAGGAGTTATGAGCAATTTAGTACTTTGGGTTGCTGTAGCGCCACCTATGGGCCAATTGGGCTCATATTTTGATAACCTCTCCTCGATTTTTGTACTACCATCTGGCAAAGTTTCAAGGCTCCAGCACTTATGGTTTGGGCTGCACGATGCGTTTTACGGCGGAAGAATAATAATAATAATAATAATTAAAGCTGCAAGCAGCATTTGGCGGTGTTCAAGCAGTTAAGGCCTTTGAGCACATTTAAGCATTTAAGACATTAAGATTTATTTAGCAAACTTTTAATCACTGACATCATAGATGGAATAGCATGATATACCATATTTTAGTGTGATTTTTCATGATTTACCATGTTCTTGTATGATTTACTATAGTTTACCATGATATACCAAGTTCTAGTATGATTCAGCATGATTTACTCTGTTCTATTATGGTTTACAACAATTGAACACATTGTAGTATGATTTAATATGATTCTAGCATGATTTACCATAGTTTACCATTATTTATCTTAGTTTACCTTGATTTACCATGTTATTAGATGATTTACCATGATATACCACATTCCATAATGATTTACCAGGAATCTAGCATGATTTACCTTATTTACTGTGATTTACCATGTTTATAGCGTTATTTACCATGATTTACCACGTTGCTAGCAATTATGTGAAGCATCAGAACAAATGAAGTGATAAACTCTGACAAAATATGATTGTGTTATAATAGTAATTGTTATATAAGGGATTTTTTAGTGTCTAAATGAATGCAAAAGCACATGTGAAAAGACTATTAATAAGTAGAATGTCCAGCAGAGGGCAGTAGAAGACCACTTATTGGCTCACTTTCATTTTGAACTACTTGGTTTCACCAGTATTCTGCATTAAAGTAAAACATTTTTTTCATGTTAACTCCATGATGCATGTTTACACACACACATTTGGGATATGTTATTGTGAAAATCTATTTTAATGCTGTATAATAAGCATTTCAGGATTCCCATTTCTCAATGTGACACAATTGTCAATAGTAATACTCCAATAGATGAATTTTGACAAAATGTGATTGTAAATGTTAAAATAATTATTTTATAAAGTCTAAATATGACTTGTATAACAATATTAGGGAGTAATATGATTAAATGACAGCAGGGGGCAGTATAATACCACTTATTGGCTTAATATACCATGTTATTCATATCATTTTCATCTTTTTTAACTGTTAAAGAGGCAAATTTTGTCTGATCTATCTGAAATTTGTCATGCTTCTTTATCATGTTATTTCACATGTTCTGACCTGTTTTTGAGAAGATCTGAGCATTCATTGAAGAGATATAGGCGTTCGGGGACACTTGGTCAAGGCTACATATTGAAGTGACCCTATTATAGCCATCCAAATACAGAAGTTCAACTTTTTCTGATAATCATTGATCTAGAGAGTCCAGATAATTATTCTGCACTGGTTTTGAACATTATGATATGAACATTATTTGATCATAGATGGAAAACACCATTTACAGCCATTACAGGCAATTTACCATAGGAAATATATGGTTTTTAACTGTTTCTAACTGTTATAGCGCCATCTATAGTCCGATCTCCATATCATTTTGCATGCTTGTTAATGATGTTATTTCACATATGCCCACCAATTTTCGTGAAGTTCTGAGTTTTTTTTTAGGATTTATAGGCTTATGAGTGGATTTTGCCACACCCATTTTCTAAATGACCCTGTTATAGCCACCCAAATGCAAAAATTACACTTTTTTTCAATAATTATTGATCTAGAGAGTCCAGAGAATTGTCCTAGACTGGTCTGGTTCTGATCGGACGAAAAACCAGGGACTAGTTCGCAAAAGTAGGTTTTTAACGTAATTGCGTATATTTAATGAACGATTCGATTGACAGCATTAGTTCTAGAGGCAAAGTTGTTCAGCATGAGGAGATCTATCAAATGATATGCATATTTTGGGGATTTGTGCAACACCACGTGATTACAGAGCCGTAAAACTCGTTAGCGCCAACTAGTGGCCGATTTCTTTCAAAACTCTTACAGACTTCTTTGGCCACGAGTTGAACATGCCCGACGAGTTTCGTTCCGATTGGCCTCCGTTAACCTTGTCTAATAGGTGATTCAACTTCATTGGTCAATGGCGGCCATGTTTTTTGAGATACGCCAATATCCTTCTAGACATAGATGGCCCCTTGGGCCAAAGCACTGCATACCAAATTTCAAGTCAATCGGACAAATGGTCAGTTGTTTATACGTTTTTTTTTGTTTATAGCGCCACCATGTGGTCAATCGACGCGGTTTTTTTACCGTGACCAAAGATTGACCTCCTACACATGTGTACCAAGTTTGGTGAAGTTATCTCATTTACTTCTTGAATTATAGCCATTTTAGTAAAATAGGCTCCTCCCACAACGTTCATTTTGCGCCCCCTAGCAACCGTGAATCGATAATTCAACTTTTTTTCGATGATTATTAATCATCAGACTCCAAAGAACATTTCTGCACTGGTTTGGTTCAGATTGGGCAAAAAACCAGGGACTAGTTCGCAAAAGTAGGTTTTTGACAAAATTCAAAATGGCGGAAAATCTATCATGGCGGAAATAAAATCGGAGATATACGTTTTGTTCTCCAGGTGACCAGCTTTCCACTGATATAAGACACTTGAGTCTACGACATACGGTCTAGGAGTTAGGACCAGTTTCGCGCAATTGATTGCTATAGCGCCACCTATGGGCCAATGTGGCTCATAATTTGATAACCTCTCCTCGATTTTTGTACTACCATATGGCAAAGTTTCAAGTCTCCAGCACTTACGGTTTGGGCTGCACGATGCGTTTTACGGCGGAAGAATAATAATAATAATAATAATAATAATAAAAATCAGTACAATTACAATAGGTTTTCAGCACTTCGTGCTTGAACACCTAAAAATCAGTACAATTACAATAGGTTTTCAACACTTCGTGCTTGAACACCTAATAAGAACGATACCTTTTTGCCAGTTATAGCGCCACCTATGGTCCGATCTCCATGAAACTCGGCATGCTTGTTAATGATGTTATTGCATATATGCTCACCAATTTTTGTGAAGTTTTGACTTTTTGTTTAGGATTTATAGGCTTTTGAGTGTATTTTGACACGCCCCTTTTCTGAAATGACCCTGTTACAGCCAGCCAAATGCAAAAGTTGCACCTCTTCTCGATAATTATTGTTCAGCAGAGTCCAGATAACTGTCCTAGACTGGTTTGGTTCTGATCAGGCCAAAAACCAGGGACTAGTTTGCACAAGTAGGTCTTGGACAAAATTGGCCTTAACTTTTTTTTTTGTGCTCCAAATCGAATTTGGAGATATACATCTTGTTCGTCTTGAGCCAAGGATTACAGTGATGTGAAAACTGTGATTCTAGCACAAACGAGCTAGGAGTTATGAGCAATTTAGTACTTTGGGTTGCTGTAGCGCCACCTATGGGCCAATTGGGCTCATATTTTGATAACCTCTCCTCGATTTTTGTACTACCATCTGGCAAAGTTTCAAGGCTCCAGCACTTATGGTTTGGGCTGCACGATGCGTTTTACGGCGGAAGAATAATAATAATAATAATAAAAATCAGTACAATTACAATAGGTTTTCAACACTTCGTGCTTGAACACCTAATAAGAACGATACCTTTTTGCCAGTTATAGCGCCACCTATGGTCCGATCTCCATGAAACTCGGCATGCTTGTTAATGATGTTATTGCATATATGCTCACCAATTTTTGTGAAGTTTTGACTTTTTGTTTAGGATTTATAGGCTTTTGAGTGTATTTTGACACGCCCCTTTTCTGAAATGACCCTGTTACAGCCAGCCAAATGCAAAAGTTGCACCTCTTCTCGATAATTATTGTTCAGCAGAGTCCAGATAACTGTCCTAGACTGGTTTGGTTCTGATCAGGCCAAAAACCAGGGACTAGTTTGCACAAGTAGGTCTTGGACAAAATTGGCCTTAACTTTTTTTTGTGTGCTCCAAATCGAATTTGGAGATATACATCTTGTTCGTCTTGAGCCAAGGATTACAGTGATGTGAAAACTGTGATTCTAGCACAAACGAGCTAGGAGTTATGAGCAATTTAGTACTTTGGGTTGCTGTAGCGCCACCTATGGGCCAATTGGGCTCATATTTTGATAACCTCTCCTCGATTTTTGTACTACCATCTGGCAAAGTTTCAAGGCTCCAGCACTTATGGTTTGGGCTGCACGATGCGTTTTACGGCGGAAGAATAATAATAATAATAATAAAAATCAGTACAATTACAATAGGTTTTCAACACTTCGTGCTTGAACACCTAATAAGAACGATACCTTTTTGCCAGTTATAGCGCCACCTATGGTCCGATCTCCATGAAACTCGGCATGCTTGTTAATGATGTTATTGCATATATGCTCACCAATTTTTGTGAAGTTTTGACTTTTTGTTTAGGATTTATAGGCTTTTGAGTGTATTTTGACACGCCCCTTTTCTGAAATGACCCTGTTACAGCCAGCCAAATGCAAAAGTTGCACCTCTTCTCGATAATTATTGTTCAGCAGAGTCCAGATAACTGTCCTAGACTGGTTTGGTTCTGATCAGGCCAAAAACCAGGGACTAGTTTGCACAAGTAGGTCTTGGACAAAATTGGCCTTAACTTTTTTTTGTGTGCTCCAAATCGAATTTGGAGATATACATCTTGTTCGTCTTGAGCCAAGGATTACAGTGATGTGAAAACTGTGATTCTAGCACAAACGAGCTAGGAGTTATGAGCAATTTAGTACTTTGGGTTGCTGTAGCGCCACCTATGGGCCAATTGGGCTCATATTTTGATAACCTCTCCTCGATTTTTGTACTACCATCTGGCAAAGTTTCAAGGCTCCAGCACTTATGGTTTGGGCTGCACGATGCGTTTTACGGCGGAAGAATAATAATAATAATAATAAAAATCAGTACAATTACAATAGGTTTTCAACACTTCGTGCTTGAACACCTAATAAGAACGATACCTTTTTGCCAGTTATAGCGCCACCTATGGTCCGATCTCCATGAAACTCGGCATGCTTGTTAATGATGTTATTGCATATATGCTCACCAATTTTTGTGAAGTTTTGACTTTTTGTTTAGGATTTATAGGCTTTTGAGTGTATTTTGACACGCCCCTTTTCTGAAATGACCCTGTTACAGCCAGCCAAATGCAAAAGTTGCACCTCTTCTCGATAATTATTGTTCAGCAGAGTCCAGATAACTGTCCTAGACTGGTTTGGTTCTGATCAGGCCAAAAACCAGGGACTAGTTTGCACAAGTAGGTCTTGGACAAAATTGGCCTTAACTTTTTTTTGTGTGCTCCAAATCGAATTTGGAGATATACATCTTGTTCGTCTTGAGCCAAGGATTACAGTGATGTGAAAACTGTGATTCTAGCACAAACGAGCTAGGAGTTATGAGCAATTTAGTACTTTGGGTTGCTGTAGCGCCACCTATGGGCCAATTGGGCTCATATTTTGATAACCTCTCCTCGATTTTTGTACTACCATCTGGCAAAGTTTCAAGGCTCCAGCACTTATGGTTTGGGCTGCACGATGCGTTTTACGGCGGAAGAATAATAATAATAATAATAATTAAAGCTGCAAGCAGCATTTGTCGGTGTTCAAGCTTTTAAGGCCTTTAAGGCCTTTAATCACATTAACGTTAAAAGACATTAAGATTTATTTAGCAAGCATTTAACCACTGACATCATAGATGGAAAAACACCATTTACAGCCAATACAGACAATTTACCATAGGAAATATATGGTTTAAAAGCTTTTTAACAGTTATAGCGCCACCTATGGTCCGATCTCCATAAAATGTTGCATGCTTGTTAATGATGTTATTGCACATATGCTCACCAATTTTTGTGAAGTTTTGAGTTTTTATTTAGGATTTATAGGCTTTTGAGTGTATTTTGACACGCCCCTTTTCTTAAATTACCCTCTTATAGCCATCCAAATGCAAAAGTTCCATTTTTTTTTTAATAATTATTGATCTAGAGAGTCCAGAGAATTGTTCTAGACTGGTCTGGTTCCGATCGGGCGGAAAACCAGGGACTAGTTCGCAAAAGTAGGTTTTTAACGTAATTGCGTATAATTAATGAACAATTCGATTGACAGCATTAGTTCTAGAGGCAAAGTTGTTCAGCATGAGGAGATCTATCAAATGATATGCATATTCTGACGATATTTGTAACACCACGTGATTACAGAGCCGTAAAACTCGTTAGCACCAACTAGTGGCCGATTTCTTTCAAAACTCTTACAGACCTCTAGGGCCATGAGTTGAACATGCCCACTGAGTTTCGTTACGATTGGCCTCCGTTAACCTTGTCTAATGGGTGCTTAAACTTCATTGGCCAATGGCGGCCATTTTTTTTTTAGATACGCCAATATCCTTCTAGACATAGATGGCCCCTTGGGCCAAGACACTGCATACCAAATTTTAAGTCAATCGGACAAACGGTCAGGTGTTTATACGTTTTTTCTGTGTTATAGCGCCACCATGTGGTCAATCGACGCGGTTTTTTTACCGTGACCAAAGATTGACCTCCTACACATGTGTACCAAGTTTGGTGAAGTTATCTCATTTACTTCTTGAATTATAGCCATTTTAGTAAAATAGGCTCCTCCCACAACGTTCATTTTGCGCCCCCTAGCAACCGTGAATCGATAATTCAACTTTTTTTCGATGATTATTAATCATCAGACTCCAAAGAACATTTCTGCACTGGTTTGGTTCAGATTGGGCAAAAAACCAGGGACTAGTTCGCAAAAGTAGGTTTTTGACAAAATTCAAAATGGCGGAAAATCTATCATGGCGGAAATAAAATCGGAGATATACGTTTTGTTCTCCAGGTGACCAGCTTTCCACTGATATAAGACACTTGAGTCTACGACATACGGTCTAGGAGTTAGGACCAGTTTCGCGCAATTGATTGCTATAGCGCCACCTATGGGCCAATGTGGCTCATAATTTGATAACCTCTCCTCGATTTTTGTACTACCATATGGCAAAGTTTCAAGTCTCCAGCACTTACGGTTTGGGCTGCACGATGCGTTTTACGGCGGAAGAATAATAATAATAATAATAATAATAATAATAAAAATCAGTACAATTACAATAGGTTTTCAGCACTTCGTGCTTGAACACCTAAAAATCAGTACAATTACAATAGGTTTTCAACACTTCGTGCTTGAACACCTAATAAGAACGATACCTTTTTGCCAGTTATAGCGCCACCTATGGTCCGATCTCCATGAAACTCGGCATGCTTGTTAATGATGTTATTGCATATATGCTCACCAATTTTTGTGAAGTTTTGACTTTTTGTTTAGGATTTATAGGCTTTTGAGTGTATTTTGACACGCCCCTTTTCTGAAATGACCCTGTTACAGCCAGCCAAATGCAAAAGTTGCACCTCTTCTCGATAATTATTGTTCAGCAGAGTCCAGATAACTGTCCTAGACTGGTTTGGTTCTGATCAGGCCAAAAACCAGGGACTAGTTTGCACAAGTAGGTCTTGGACAAAATTGGCCTTAACTTTTTTTTTTGTGCTCCAAATCGAATTTGGAGATATACATCTTGTTCGTCTTGAGCCAAGGATTACAGTGATGTGAAAACTGTGATTCTAGCACAAACGAGCTAGGAGTTATGAGCAATTTAGTACTTTGGGTTGCTGTAGCGCCACCTATGGGCCAATTGGGCTCATATTTTGATAACCTCTCCTCGATTTTTGTACTACCATCTGGCAAAGTTTCAAGGCTCCAGCACTTATGGTTTGGGCTGCACGATGCGTTTTACGGCGGAAGAATAATAATAATAATAATAAAAATCAGTACAATTACAATAGGTTTTCAACACTTCGTGCTTGAACACCTAATAAGAACGATACCTTTTTGCCAGTTATAGCGCCACCTATGGTCCGATCTCCATGAAACTCGGCATGCTTGTTAATGATGTTATTGCATATATGCTCACCAATTTTTGTGAAGTTTTGACTTTTTGTTTAGGATTTATAGGCTTTTGAGTGTATTTTGACACGCCCCTTTTCTGAAATGACCCTGTTACAGCCAGCCAAATGCAAAAGTTGCACCTCTTCTCGATAATTATTGTTCAGCAGAGTCCAGATAACTGTCCTAGACTGGTTTGGTTCTGATCAGGCCAAAAACCAGGGACTAGTTTGCACAAGTAGGTCTTGGACAAAATTGGCCTTAACTTTTTTTTTTGTGCTCCAAATCGAATTTGGAGATATACATCTTGTTCGTCTTGAGCCAAGGATTACAGTGATGTGAAAACTGTGATTCTAGCACAAACGAGCTAGGAGTTATGAGCAATTTAGTACTTTGGGTTGCTGTAGCGCCACCTATGGGCCAATTGGGCTCATATTTTGATAACCTCTCCTCGATTTTTGTACTACCATCTGGCAAAGTTTCAAGGCTCCAGCACTTATGGTTTGGGCTGCACGATGCGTTTTACGGCGGAAGAATAATAATAATAATAATAAAAATCAGTACAATTACAATAGGTTTTCAACACTTCGTGCTTGAACACCTAATAAGAACGATACCTTTTTGCCAGTTATAGCGCCACCTATGGTCCGATCTCCATGAAACTCGGCATGCTTGTTAATGATGTTATTGCATATATGCTCACCAATTTTTGTGAAGTTTTGACTTTTTGTTTAGGATTTATAGGCTTTTGAGTGTATTTTGACACGCCCCTTTTCTGAAATGACCCTGTTACAGCCAGCCAAATGCAAAAGTTGCACCTCTTCTCGATAATTATTGTTCAGCAGAGTCCAGATAACTGTCCTAGACTGGTTTGGTTCTGATCAGGCCAAAAACCAGGGACTAGTTTGCACAAGTAGGTCTTGGACAAAATTGGCCTTAACTTTTTTTTTTGTGCTCCAAATCGAATTTGGAGATATACATCTTGTTCGTCTTGAGCCAAGGATTACAGTGATGTGAAAACTGTGATTCTAGCACAAACGAGCTAGGAGTTATGAGCAATTTAGTACTTTGGGTTGCTGTAGCGCCACCTATGGGCCAATTGGGCTCATATTTTGATAACCTCTCCTCGATTTTTGTACTACCATCTGGCAAAGTTTCAAGGCTCCAGCACTTATGGTTTGGGCTGCACGATGCGTTTTACGGCGGAAGAATAATAATAATAATAATAATTAAAGCTGCAAGCAGCATTTGTCGGTGTTCAAGCTTTTAAGGCCTTTAAGGCCTTTAATCACATTAACGTTAAAAGACATTAAGATTTATTTAGCAAGCATTTAACCACTGACATCATAGATGGAAAAACACCATTTACAGCCAATACAGACAATTTACCATAGGAAATATATGGTTTAAAAGCTTTTTAACAGTTATAGCGCCACCTATGGTCCGATCTCCATAAAATGTTGCATGCTTGTTAATGATGTTATTGCACATATGCTCACCAATTTTTGTGAAGTTTTGAGTTTTTATTTAGGATTTATAGGCTTTTGAGTGTATTTTGACACGCCCCTTTTCTTAAATTACCCTCTTATAGCCATCCAAATGCAAAAGTTCCATTTTTTTTTTAATAATTATTGATCTAGAGAGTCCAGAGAATTGTTCTAGACTGGTCTGGTTCCGATCGGGCGGAAAACCAGGGACTAGTTCGCAAAAGTAGGTTTTTAACGTAATTGCGTATAATTAATGAACAATTCGATTGACAGCATTAGTTCTAGAGGCAAAGTTGTTCAGCATGAGGAGATCTATCAAATGATATGCATATTCTGACGATATTTGTAACACCACGTGATTACAGAGCCGTAAAACTCGTTAGCACCAACTAGTGGCCGATTTCTTTCAAAACTCTTACAGACCTCTAGGGCCATGAGTTGAACATGCCCACTGAGTTTCGTTACGATTGGCCTCCGTTAACCTTGTCTAATGGGTGCTTAAACTTCATTGGCCAATGGCGGCCATTTTTTTTTTAGATACGCCAATATCCTTCTAGACATAGATGGCCCCTTGGGCCAAGACACTGCATACCAAATTTTAAGTCAATCGGACAAACGGTCAGGTGTTTATACGTTTTTTCTGTGTTATAGCGCCACCATGTGGTCAATCGACGCGGTTTTTTTACCGTGACCAAAGATTGACCTCCTACACATGTGTACCAAGTTTGGTGAAGTTATCTCATTTACTTCTTGAATTATAGCCATTTTAGTAAAATAGGCTCCTCCCACAACGTTCATTTTGCGCCCCCTAGCAACCGTGAATCGATAATTCAACTTTTTTTCGATGATTATTAATCATCAGACTCCAAAGAACATTTCTGCACTGGTTTGGTTCAGATTGGGCAAAAAACCAGGGACTAGTTCGCAAAAGTAGGTTTTTGACAAAATTCAAAATGGCGGAAAATCTATCATGGCGGAAATAAAATCGGAGATATACGTTTTGTTCTCCAGGTGACCAGCTTTCCACTGATATAAGACACTTGAGTCTACGACATACGGTCTAGGAGTTAGGACCAGTTTCGCGCAATTGATTGCTATAGCGCCACCTATGGGCCAATGTGGCTCATAATTTGATAACCTCTCCTCGATTTTTGTACTACCATATGGCAAAGTTTCAAGTCTCCAGCACTTACGGTTTGGGCTGCACGATGCGTTTTACGGCGGAAGAATAATAATAATAATAATAATAATAATAATAATTAAAGCTGCAAGCAGCATTTGTCGGTGTTCAAGCTTTTAAGGCCTTTAAGGCCTTTAAGCACATTAACGTTAAAAGACATTAAGATTTATTTAGCAAGCATTTAATCACTGACATCATAGATGGAAAAACACCATTTACAGCCAATACAGGCAATTTACCATAGGAAATATATGGTTTAAAAGCTTTTTAACTGTTATAGCGCCACCTATGGTCCGATCTCCATAAAATTTTGCATGCTTGTTAATGATGTTATTGCACATATGCTCACCAATTTTTGTGAAGTTTTGAGTTTTTATTTAGGATTTATAGGCTTTTGAGTGTATTTTGACACTCCCCTTTTCTTAAATTACCCTCTTATAGCCATCCAAATGCAAAAGTTCAACTTTTTTTAATAATTATTGATCTAGAGAGTCCAGAGAATTGTTCTAGACTGGTCTGGTTCCGATCGGGCGAAAAACCAGGGACTAGTTCGCAAAAGTAGGTTTTTAACGTAATTGCGTATAATTAATGAACAATTCAATTGACAGCATTAGTTCTAGAGGCAAAGTTGTTCAGCATGAGGAGATCTATCAAATGATATGTATATTTTGACGATATTTGTAACACCACGTGATTACAGAGCCGTAAAACTCGTTAGCGCCAACTAGTGGCCGATTTCTTTCAAAACTCTTACAGACCTTTAGGGCCATGAGTTGAACATGGCCATCGAGTTTCGTTACGATTGGCCTCCGTTAACCATGTCTAATGGGTGCTTAAACTTCATTGGCCAATGGCGGCCATTTTTTTTTTAGATACGCCAATATCCTTCTAGACATAGATGGCCCCTTGGGCCAAGACACTGCATACCAAATTTTAAGTCAATCGGACAAACGGTCAGGTGTTTATACGTTTTTTCTGTGTTATAGCGCCACCATGTGGCCAATCGACGCGGTTTTTTTATCGTGACCTCAAATTGACCTCCTACACATGTGTACCAAGTTTGGTGAAGTTATCTCATTTACTACTTGAGTTATAGGCGTTTTAGTAATATAGGCTCCGCCTACAACGTTAATTTTACGCCCCCTAGCGACCGTTAATCGATAATTGAACTTTTTTTCAATAATTATTGATTATCAGACTCCAGAGAACATTTCTGCATTAGTTTGGTTCCGATCAGGCGAAAAACCAGGGACTAGTTTGCAAAAGTAGGTTTTTGACAAAATTCAAAATGGCGGAAAATCTATCATGGCGGAAATTAAATCGGAGATATACGTTTTTTACGTCAGGTGGTCAGCTTTCCAATGATATAAGACACTTGAGTCTACAACATACGGTCTAGGAGTTATGACCAGTTTCGCGCAATTGATCGCTATAGCGCCACCTATGGGCCAATTGGGGTCATAATTTGATAACCTCTCCTCGATTTTTGTACTACCATATGGCAAAGTTTCAAAGCTCTAGCTCTTACGGTTTGGGCTGCACGATGCGTTTTACGGCAGAATAATAATAATAATAATAATAAAAATCAGTACAATTACAATAGGTTTTCAGCACTTCGTGCTTGAACACCTAAAAATCAGTACAATTACAATAGGTTTTCAGCACTTCGTGCTTGAACACCTAAAAATCAGTACAATTACAATAGGTTTTCAACACTTCGTGCTTGAACACCTAATAAGAACGATACCTTTTTGCCAGTTATAGCGCCACCTATGGTCCGATCTCCATGAAACTCGGCATGCTTGTTAATGATGTTATTGCATATATGCTCACCAATTTTTGTGAAGTTTTGACTTTTTGTTTAGGATTTATAGGCTTTTGAGTGTATTTTGACACGCCCCTTTTCTGAAATGACCCTGTTACAGCCAGCCAAATGCAAAAGTTGCACCTCTTCTCGATAATTATTGTTCAGCAGAGTCCAGATAACTGTCCTAGACTGGTTTGGTTCTGATCAGGCCAAAAACCAGGGACTAGTTTGCACAAGTAGGTCTTGGACAAAATTGGCCTTAACTTTTTTTTTTGTGCTCCAAATCGAATTTGGAGATATACATCTTGTTCGTCTTGAGCCAAGGATTACAGTGATGTGAAAACTGTGATTCTAGCACAAACGAGCTAGGAGTTATGAGCAATTTAGTACTTTGGGTTGCTGTAGCGCCACCTATGGGCCAATTGGGCTCATATTTTGATAACCTCTCCTCGATTTTTGTACTACCATCTGGCAAAGTTTCAAGGCTCCAGCACTTATGGTTTGGGCTGCACGATGCGTTTTACGGCGGAAGAATAATAATAATAATAATAATTAAAGCTGCAAGCAGCATTTGGCGGTGTTCAAGCAGTTAAGGCCTTTGAGCACATTTAAGCATTTAAGACATTAAGATTTATTTAGCAAACTTTTAATCACTGACATCATAGATGGAATAGCATGATATACCATATTTTAGTGTGATTTTTCATGATTTACCATGTTCTTGTATGATTTACTATAGTTTACCATGATATACCAAGTTCTAGTATGATTCAGCATGATTTACTCTGTTCTATTATGGTTTACAACAATTGAACACATTGTAGTATGATTTAATATGATTCTAGCATGATTTACCATAGTTTACCATTATTTATCTTAGTTTACCTTGATTTACCATGTTATTAGATGATTTACCATGATATACCACATTCCATAATGATTTACCAGGAATCTAGCATGATTTACCTTATTTACTGTGATTTACCATGTTTATAGCGTTATTTACCATGATTTACCACGTTGCTAGCAATTATGT
The DNA here is from genome assembly GCF_949152265.1 of Phoxinus phoxinus. NCBI lineage: Eukaryota > Metazoa > Chordata > Actinopteri > Cypriniformes > Leuciscidae > Phoxinus > Phoxinus phoxinus. The sequence continues at coordinate 38,239,452 of NC_136878.1, forward strand.
GAAGCATCAGAACAAATGAAGTGATAAACTCTGACAAAATATGATTGTGTTATAATAGTAATTGTTATATAAGGGATTTTTTAGTGTCTAAATGAATGCAAAAGCACATGTGAAAAGACTATTAATAAGTAGAATGTCCAGCAGAGGGCAGTAGAAGACCACTTATTGGCTCACTTTCATTTTGAACTACTTGGTTTCACCAGTATTCTGCATTAAAGTAAAACATTTTTTTCATGTTAACTCCATGATGCATGTTTACACACACACATTTGGGATATGTTATTGTGAAAATCTATTTTAATGCTGTATAATAAGCATTTCAGGATTCCCATTTCTCAATGTGACACAATTGTCAATAGTAATACTCCAATAGATGAATTTTGACAAAATGTGATTGTAAATGTTAAAATAATTATTTTATAAAGTCTAAATATGACTTGTATAACAATATTAGGGAGTAATATGATTAAATGACAGCAGGGGGCAGTATAATACCACTTATTGGCTTAATATACCATGTTATTCATATCATTTTCATCTTTTTTAACTGTTAAAGAGGCAAATTTTGTCTGATCTATCTGAAATTTGTCATGCTTCTTTATCATGTTATTTCACATGTTCTGACCTGTTTTTGAGAAGATCTGAGCATTCATTGAAGAGATATAGGCGTTCGGGGACACTTGGTCAAGGCTACATATTGAAGTGACCCTATTATAGCCATCCAAATACAGAAGTTCAACTTTTTCTGATAATCATTGATCTAGAGAGTCCAGATAATTATTCTGCACTGGTTTTGAACATTATGATATGAACATTATTTGATCATAGATGGAAAACACCATTTACAGCCATTACAGGCAATTTACCATAGGAAATATATGGTTTTTAACTGTTTCTAACTGTTATAGCGCCATCTATAGTCCGATCTCCATATCATTTTGCATGCTTGTTAATGATGTTATTTCACATATGCCCACCAATTTTCGTGAAGTTCTGAGTTTTTTTTTAGGATTTATAGGCTTATGAGTGGATTTTGCCACACCCATTTTCTAAATGACCCTGTTATAGCCACCCAAATGCAAAAATTACACTTTTTTTCAATAATTATTGATCTAGAGAGTCCAGAGAATTGTCCTAGACTGGTCTGGTTCTGATCGGACGAAAAACCAGGGACTAGTTCGCAAAAGTAGGTTTTTAACGTAATTGCGTATATTTAATGAACGATTCGATTGACAGCATTAGTTCTAGAGGCAAAGTTGTTCAGCATGAGGAGATCTATCAAATGATATGCATATTTTGGGGATTTGTGCAACACCACGTGATTACAGAGCCGTAAAACTCGTTAGCGCCAACTAGTGGCCGATTTCTTTCAAAACTCTTACAGACTTCTTTGGCCACGAGTTGAACATGCCCGACGAGTTTCGTTCCGATTGGCCTCCGTTAACCTTGTCTAATAGGTGATTCAACTTCATTGGTCAATGGCGGCCATGTTTTTTGAGATACGCCAATATCCTTCTAGACATAGATGGCCCCTTGGGCCAAAGCACTGCATACCAAATTTCAAGTCAATCGGACAAATGGTCAGTTGTTTATACGTTTTTTTTTGTTTATAGCGCCACCATGTGGTCAATCGACGCGGTTTTTTTACCGTGACCAAAGATTGACCTCCTACACATGTGTACCAAGTTTGGTGAAGTTATCTCATTTACTTCTTGAATTATAGCCATTTTAGTAAAATAGGCTCCTCCCACAACGTTCATTTTGCGCCCCCTAGCAACCGTGAATCGATAATTCAACTTTTTTTCGATGATTATTAATCATCAGACTCCAAAGAACATTTCTGCACTGGTTTGGTTCAGATTGGGCAAAAAACCAGGGACTAGTTCGCAAAAGTAGGTTTTTGACAAAATTCAAAATGGCGGAAAATCTATCATGGCGGAAATAAAATCGGAGATATACGTTTTGTTCTCCAGGTGACCAGCTTTCCACTGATATAAGACACTTGAGTCTACGACATACGGTCTAGGAGTTAGGACCAGTTTCGCGCAATTGATTGCTATAGCGCCACCTATGGGCCAATGTGGCTCATAATTTGATAACCTCTCCTCGATTTTTGTACTACCATATGGCAAAGTTTCAAGTCTCCAGCACTTACGGTTTGGGCTGCACGATGCGTTTTACGGCGGAAGAATAATAATAATAATAATAATAATAATAAAAATCAGTACAATTACAATAGGTTTTCAACACTTCGTGCTTGAACACCTAATAAGAACGATACCTTTTTGCCAGTTATAGCGCCACCTATGGTCCGATCTCCATGAAACTCGGCATGCTTGTTAATGATGTTATTGCATATATGCTCACCAATTTTTGTGAAGTTTTGACTTTTTGTTTAGGATTTATAGGCTTTTGAGTGTATTTTGACACGCCCCTTTTCTGAAATGACCCTGTTACAGCCAGCCAAATGCAAAAGTTGCACCTCTTCTCGATAATTATTGTTCAGCAGAGTCCAGATAACTGTCCTAGACTGGTTTGGTTCTGATCAGGCCAAAAACCAGGGACTAGTTTGCACAAGTAGGTCTTGGACAAAATTGGCCTTAACTTTTTTTTTTGTGCTCCAAATCGAATTTGGAGATATACATCTTGTTCGTCTTGAGCCAAGGATTACAGTGATGTGAAAACTGTGATTCTAGCACAAACGAGCTAGGAGTTATGAGCAATTTAGTACTTTGGGTTGCTGTAGCGCCACCTATGGGCCAATTGGGCTCATATTTTGATAACCTCTCCTCGATTTTTGTACTACCATCTGGCAAAGTTTCAAGGCTCCAGCACTTATGGTTTGGGCTGCACGATGCGTTTTACGGCGGAAGAATAATAATAATAATAATAAAAATCAGTACAATTACAATAGGTTTTCAACACTTCGTGCTTGAACACCTAATAAGAACGATACCTTTTTGCCAGTTATAGCGCCACCTATGGTCCGATCTCCATGAAACTCGGCATGCTTGTTAATGATGTTATTGCATATATGCTCACCAATTTTTGTGAAGTTTTGACTTTTTGTTTAGGATTTATAGGCTTTTGAGTGTATTTTGACACGCCCCTTTTCTGAAATGACCCTGTTACAGCCAGCCAAATGCAAAAGTTGCACCTCTTCTCGATAATTATTGTTCAGCAGAGTCCAGATAACTGTCCTAGACTGGTTTGGTTCTGATCAGGCCAAAAACCAGGGACTAGTTTGCACAAGTAGGTCTTGGACAAAATTGGCCTTAACTTTTTTTTTTGTGCTCCAAATCGAATTTGGAGATATACATCTTGTTCGTCTTGAGCCAAGGATTACAGTGATGTGAAAACTGTGATTCTAGCACAAACGAGCTAGGAGTTATGAGCAATTTAGTACTTTGGGTTGCTGTAGCGCCACCTATGGGCCAATTGGGCTCATATTTTGATAACCTCTCCTCGATTTTTGTACTACCATCTGGCAAAGTTTCAAGGCTCCAGCACTTATGGTTTGGGCTGCACGATGCGTTTTACGGCGGAAGAATAATAATAATAATAATAAAAATCAGTACAATTACAATAGGTTTTCAACACTTCGTGCTTGAACACCTAATAAGAACGATACCTTTTTGCCAGTTATAGCGCCACCTATGGTCCGATCTCCATGAAACTCGGCATGCTTGTTAATGATGTTATTGCATATATGCTCACCAATTTTTGTGAAGTTTTGACTTTTTGTTTAGGATTTATAGGCTTTTGAGTGTATTTTGACACGCCCCTTTTCTGAAATGACCCTGTTACAGCCAGCCAAATGCAAAAGTTGCACCTCTTCTCGATAATTATTGTTCAGCAGAGTCCAGATAACTGTCCTAGACTGGTTTGGTTCTGATCAGGCCAAAAACCAGGGACTAGTTTGCACAAGTAGGTCTTGGACAAAATTGGCCTTAACTTTTTTTTGTGTGCTCCAAATCGAATTTGGAGATATACATCTTGTTCGTCTTGAGCCAAGGATTACAGTGATGTGAAAACTGTGATTCTAGCACAAACGAGCTAGGAGTTATGAGCAATTTAGTACTTTGGGTTGCTGTAGCGCCACCTATGGGCCAATTGGGCTCATATTTTGATAACCTCTCCTCGATTTTTGTACTACCATCTGGCAAAGTTTCAAGGCTCCAGCACTTATGGTTTGGGCTGCACGATGCGTTTTACGGCGGAAGAATAATAATAATAATAATAAAAATCAGTACAATTACAATAGGTTTTCAACACTTCGTGCTTGAACACCTAATAAGAACGATACCTTTTTGCCAGTTATAGCGCCACCTATGGTCCGATCTCCATGAAACTCGGCATGCTTGTTAATGATGTTATTGCATATATGCTCACCAATTTTTGTGAAGTTTTGACTTTTTGTTTAGGATTTATAGGCTTTTGAGTGTATTTTGACACGCCCCTTTTCTGAAATGACCCTGTTACAGCCAGCCAAATGCAAAAGTTGCACCTCTTCTCGATAATTATTGTTCAGCAGAGTCCAGATAACTGTCCTAGACTGGTTTGGTTCTGATCAGGCCAAAAACCAGGGACTAGTTTGCACAAGTAGGTCTTGGACAAAATTGGCCTTAACTTTTTTTTTTGTGCTCCAAATCGAATTTGGAGATATACATCTTGTTCGTCTTGAGCCAAGGATTACAGTGATGTGAAAACTGTGATTCTAGCACAAACGAGCTAGGAGTTATGAGCAATTTAGTACTTTGGGTTGCTGTAGCGCCACCTATGGGCCAATTGGGCTCATATTTTGATAACCTCTCCTCGATTTTTGTACTACCATCTGGCAAAGTTTCAAGGCTCCAGCACTTATGGTTTGGGCTGCACGATGCGTTTTACGGCGGAAGAATAATAATAATAATAATAAAAATCAGTACAATTACAATAGGTTTTCAACACTTCGTGCTTGAACACCTAATAAGAACGATACCTTTTTGCCAGTTATAGCGCCACCTATGGTCCGATCTCCATGAAACTCGGCATGCTTGTTAATGATGTTATTGCATATATGCTCACCAATTTTTGTGAAGTTTTGACTTTTTGTTTAGGATTTATAGGCTTTTGAGTGTATTTTGACACGCCCCTTTTCTGAAATGACCCTGTTACAGCCAGCCAAATGCAAAAGTTGCACCTCTTCTCGATAATTATTGTTCAGCAGAGTCCAGATAACTGTCCTAGACTGGTTTGGTTCTGATCAGGCCAAAAACCAGGGACTAGTTTGCACAAGTAGGTCTTGGACAAAATTGGCCTTAACTTTTTTTTTTGTGCTCCAAATCGAATTTGGAGATATACATCTTGTTCGTCTTGAGCCAAGGATTACAGTGATGTGAAAACTGTGATTCTAGCACAAACGAGCTAGGAGTTATGAGCAATTTAGTACTTTGGGTTGCTGTAGCGCCACCTATGGGCCAATTGGGCTCATATTTTGATAACCTCTCCTCGATTTTTGTACTACCATCTGGCAAAGTTTCAAGGCTCCAGCACTTATGGTTTGGGCTGCACGATGCGTTTTACGGCGGAAGAATAATAATAATAATAATAAAAATCAGTACAATTACAATAGGTTTTCAACACTTCGTGCTTGAACACCTAATAAGAACGATACCTTTTTGCCAGTTATAGCGCCACCTATGGTCCGATCTCCATGAAACTCGGCATGCTTGTTAATGATGTTATTGCATATATGCTCACCAATTTTTGTGAAGTTTTGACTTTTTGTTTAGGATTTATAGGCTTTTGAGTGTATTTTGACACGCCCCTTTTCTGAAATGACCCTGTTACAGCCAGCCAAATGCAAAAGTTGCACCTCTTCTCGATAATTATTGTTCAGCAGAGTCCAGATAACTGTCCTAGACTGGTTTGGTTCTGATCAGGCCAAAAACCAGGGACTAGTTTGCACAAGTAGGTCTTGGACAAAATTGGCCTTAACTTTTTTTTGTGTGCTCCAAATCGAATTTGGAGATATACATCTTGTTCGTCTTGAGCCAAGGATTACAGTGATGTGAAAACTGTGATTCTAGCACAAACGAGCTAGGAGTTATGAGCAATTTAGTACTTTGGGTTGCTGTAGCGCCACCTATGGGCCAATTGGGCTCATATTTTGATAACCTCTCCTCGATTTTTGTACTACCATCTGGCAAAGTTTCAAGGCTCCAGCACTTATGGTTTGGGCTGCACGATGCGTTTTACGGCGGAAGAATAATAATAATAATAATAAAAATCAGTACAATTACAATAGGTTTTCAACACTTCGTGCTTGAACACCTAATAAGAACGATACCTTTTTGCCAGTTATAGCGCCACCTATGGTCCGATCTCCATGAAACTCGGCATGCTTGTTAATGATGTTATTGCATATATGCTCACCAATTTTTGTGAAGTTTTGACTTTTTGTTTAGGATTTATAGGCTTTTGAGTGTATTTTGACACGCCCCTTTTCTGAAATGACCCTGTTACAGCCAGCCAAATGCAAAAGTTGCACCTCTTCTCGATAATTATTGTTCAGCAGAGTCCAGATAACTGTCCTAGACTGGTTTGGTTCTGATCAGGCCAAAAACCAGGGACTAGTTTGCACAAGTAGGTCTTGGACAAAATTGGCCTTAACTTTTTTTTGTGTGCTCCAAATCGAATTTGGAGATATACATCTTGTTCGTCTTGAGCCAAGGATTACAGTGATGTGAAAACTGTGATTCTAGCACAAACGAGCTAGGAGTTATGAGCAATTTAGTACTTTGGGTTGCTGTAGCGCCACCTATGGGCCAATTGGGCTCATATTTTGATAACCTCTCCTCGATTTTTGTACTACCATCTGGCAAAGTTTCAAGGCTCCAGCACTTATGGTTTGGGCTGCACGATGCGTTTTACGGCGGAAGAATAATAATAATAATAATAAAAATCAGTACAATTACAATAGGTTTTCAACACTTCGTGCTTGAACACCTAATAAGAACGATACCTTTTTGCCAGTTATAGCGCCACCTATGGTCCGATCTCCATGAAACTCGGCATGCTTGTTAATGATGTTATTGCATATATGCTCACCAATTTTTGTGAAGTTTTGACTTTTTGTTTAGGATTTATAGGCTTTTGAGTGTATTTTGACACGCCCCTTTTCTGAAATGACCCTGTTACAGCCAGCCAAATGCAAAAGTTGCACCTCTTCTCGATAATTATTGTTCAGCAGAGTCCAGATAACTGTCCTAGACTGGTTTGGTTCTGATCAGGCCAAAAACCAGGGACTAGTTTGCACAAGTAGGTCTTGGACAAAATTGGCCTTAACTTTTTTTTGTGTGCTCCAAATCGAATTTGGAGATATACATCTTGTTCGTCTTGAGCCAAGGATTACAGTGATGTGAAAACTGTGATTCTAGCACAAACGAGCTAGGAGTTATGAGCAATTTAGTACTTTGGGTTGCTGTAGCGCCACCTATGGGCCAATTGGGCTCATATTTTGATAACCTCTCCTCGATTTTTGTACTACCATCTGGCAAAGTTTCAAGGCTCCAGCACTTATGGTTTGGGCTGCACGATGCGTTTTACGGCGGAAGAATAATAATAATAATAATAATTAAAGCTGCAAGCAGCATTTGTCGGTGTTCAAGCTTTTAAGGCCTTTAAGGCCTTTAAGCACATTAGCGTTAAAAGACATTAAGATTTATTTAGCAAGCATTTAACCACTGACATCATAGATGGAAAAACACCATTTACAGCCAATACAGCCAATTTACCATAGGAAATATATGGTTTTAAAGATTTTTAACAGTTATAGCACCACCTATGATCCAATCTCCATAAAATTTTGCATGCTTGTTAATGATGTTATTTCACATATGCTCACCAATTTTTGTGAAGTTCTGAGTTTTTATTTAGGATTTATAGGCTTTTGAGTGTATTTTGACACACCCCTTTTCTAAATTAGCCTATTTTACCATGCGAAAAATGCAAAAGTTCAACTTTTTTTTTAATAATTATTGATCTAGAGAGTCCAGAGAATTGTCCTAGACTGGTCTGGTTCCGATCAGGCGAAAAACCAGGGACTAGTTCGCAAAAGTAGGTTTTTAACATATTCGTGAATATTTAATGAACGGTTTGATTGACAGCAAAGGTTCTTGAAGCAAAGTTGTTCAGCATGATGAGATCTATCAAATGATATGCATTTTGTGATGATATTTGTAACACCACGTGATTACAGAGCCGTAAAACTCGTTAGCGCCAACTAGTGGCCGATTTCTTTCAAAACTCTTACAGACCTCTAGGGCCATGAGTTGAACATGCCCACTGAGTTTCATTCTGATTGGCCATTGTTAACCTTGTCTAATAGGTCATTAAACTTCATTGGCCAATGGCGGCCATGTTTTTTGGGATACACCAATATCCTTTTACACATACATGGGGCCTTGGGCCAAGACACTGCATACCAAATTTCAAGTCAATCGGACAAACGGTCAGGTGTGTATACGTTTTTTCTTGTTTATAGCGCCACCACGTGGCCAATCGACGCAGTTTTTTTATCGTGACCTCAAATTGATCTCCTACACATGTGTACCAAGTTTGGTGAAGCTATCTCATTTACTTATCGAGTTATAGGCATTTTAGTAAAATAGACTCCGCCCACATTGACGTTTTGACGCCCCCTAGCAACCGTAAATCGAAATTTCAACTTTCTTTCGATAATTATTGATCTTCAGACTCCAGAGAACATTTCTGCACTGGTTTGATTCCAATCGGGCGAAAAACCAGGGACTAGTTCGCAAAAGTAGGTTTTTGACAAAATTCAAAATGGCGGAAAATCTATCATGGCGGAAATAAAATCGGAGATATACGTTTTGTTCTCCAGGTGACCAGCTTTCCACTGATATAAGACACTTGAGTATACGACATACGGTCTAGGAGTTATGACCAGTTTTGCGCAATTGATTGCTATAGCGCCACCTATGGGCCAATGTGACTCATAATTTGATAACCTCTCCTCGATTTTTGTACTACCATATGGCAAAGTTTCAAAGCTCCAGCACTTACGGTTTGGGCTGCACGATGCGTTTTACGGCAGAATAATAACAATAACAAGACAAATTAAAGCTGCAAGCAGCATTTGTCGGTGTTCAAGCTTTTAAGGCCTTTAAGCATTTAAGACATTAAGTTTTATTTAGCAAGCATTTAACCACTGACATCATAGATGGAAAAACACCATTTACAGCCAATACAGACAATTTACCATAGGAAATATATGGTTTAAAAGCTTTTTAACAGTTATAGCGCCACCTATGGTCCGATCTCCATGAAATTTTGCATGCTTGTTAATGATGTTATTGCACATATGCTCACCAATTTTTGTGAAGTTTTGAGTTTTTATTTAGTATTTATAGGCTTTTGAGTGTATTTTGACACGCCCCTTTTCTTAAATTACCCTCTTATAGCCATCCAAATGCAAAAGTTCAACTTTTTTTAATAATTATTGATCTAGAGAGTCCAGAGAATTGTTCTAGACTGGTCTGGTTCCGATCGGGCGAAAAACCAGGGACTAGTTCGCAAAAGTAGGTTTTTAACGTAATTGCGTATAATTAATGAACAATTCGATTGACAGCATTAGTTCTAGAGGCAAAGTTGTTCAGCATGAGAAGATCTATCAAATGATATGCATATTCTGACGATATTTGTAACACCACGTGATTACAGAGCCGTAAAACTCGTTAGCGCCAACTAGTGGCCGATTTCTTTCAAAACTCTTACAGACCTTTAGGGCCATGAGTTGAACATGGCCATCGAGTTTCGTTATGATTGGCCTCCGTTAACCTTGTCTAATGGGTGCTTAAACTTCATTGGCCAATGGCGGCCATTTTTTTTTTAGATACGCCAATATCCTTCTAGATATAGATGGCCCCTTGGGCCAAGACACTGCATACCAAATTTTAAGTCAATCGGACAAACGGTCAGGTGTTTATACGTTTTTTCTGTGTTATAGCGCCACCATGTGGCCAATCGACGCGGTTTTTTTATCGTGACCTCAAATTGACCTCCTACACATGTGTACCAAGTTTGGTGAAGTTATCTCATTTACTACTTGAGTTATAGGCGTTTTAGTAATATAGGCTCCGCCCACAACGTTAATTTTACGCCCCCTAGCAACCGTTAATCGATAATTGAACTTTTTTCAATAATTATTGATTATCAGACTCCAGAGAACATTTCTGCATTGGTTTGGTTCCGATCGGGCGAAAAACCAGGGACTAGTTCGCAAAAGTAGGTTTATGACAAAATTCAAAATGGCGGAAAATCTATCATGGCGGAAATTAAATCGGAGATATACGTTTTTTACGTCAGGTGGTCAGCTTTCCAATGATATAAGACACTTGAGTCTACGACATACGGTCTAGGAGTTATGACCAGTTTTGCGCAATTGATCGTTATAGCGCCACCTATAGGCCAATCGGGGTCATAATTTGATAACCTCTCCTCGATTTTTGTACTACCATATGGCAAAGTTTCAAAGCTCCAGCACTTACGGTTTGGGCTGCACGATGCGTTTTACGGCAGAAGAAAAATAATAATAATAATAATAATAATTAAAGCTGCAAGCAGCATTTGTCGGTGTTCAAGCTTTTAAGGCCTTTAAGGCCTTTAAGCACATTAACGTTAAAAGACATTAAGATTTATTTAGCAAGCATTTAACCACTGACATCATAGATGGAAAAACACCATTTACAGCCAATACAGACAATTTACCATAGGAAATATATGGTTTAAAAGCTTTTTAACAGTTATAGCGCCACCTATGGTCCGATCTCCATAAAATTTTGCATGCTTGTTAATGATGTTATTGCACATATGCTCACCAATTTTTGTGAAGTTTTGAGTTTTTATTTAGGATTTATAGGCTTTTGAGTGTATTTTGACACGCCCCTTTTCTTAAATTACCCTCTTATAGCCATCCAAATGCAAAAGTTCAACTTTTTTTAATAATTATTGATCTAGAGAGTCCAGAGAATTGTTCTAGACTGGTCTGGTTCCGATCGGGCGAAAAACCAGGGACTAGTTCGCAAAAGTAGCTTTTTAACGTAATTGCGTATAATTAATGAACAATTCAATTGACAGCATTAGTTCTAGAGGCAAAGTTGTTCAGCATGAGGAGATCTATCAAATGATATGCATATTCTGACGATATTTGTAACACCACGTGATTACAGAGCCGTAAAACTCGTTAGCGCCAACTAGTGGCCGATTTCTTTCAAAACTCTTACAGACCTTTAGGGCCATGAGTTGAACATGGCCATCGAGTTTCGTTACGATTGGCCTCCGTTAACCATGTCTAATGGGTGCTTAAACTTCATTGGCCAATGGCGGCCATTTTTTTTTTAGATACGCCAATATCCTTCTAGACATAGATGGCCCCTTGGGCCAAGACACTGCATACCAAATTTTAAGTCAATCGGACAAACGGTCAGGTGTTTATACGTTTTTTCTGTGTTATAGCGCCACCATGTGGCCAATCGACGCGGTTTTTTTATCGTGACCTCAAATTGACCTCCTACACATGTGTACCAAGTTTGGTGAAGTTATCTCATTTACTACTTGAGTTATAGGCGTTTTAGTAATATAGGCTCCGCCTACAACGTTAATTTTACGCCCCCTAGCGACCGTTAATCGATAATCGAACTTTTTTTCAATAATTATTGATTATCAGACTCCAGAGAACATTTCTGCATTGGTTTGGTTCCGATCGGGTGAAAAACCAGGGACTAGTTTGCAAAAGTAGGTTTTTGACAAAATTCAAAATGGCGGAAAATCTATCATGGCGGAAATTAAATCGGAGATATACGTTTTTTACGTCAGGTGGTCAGCTTTCCAATGATATAAGACACTTGAGTCTACGACATACGGTCTAGGAGTTATGACCAGTTTCGCGCAATTGATCGCTATAGCGCCACCTATGGGCCAATCGGGGTCATAATTTGATAACCTCTCCTCGATTTTTGTACTACCATATGGCAAAGTTTCAAGTCTCCAGCACTTACGGTTTGGGCTGCACGATGCGTTTTACGGCGGAAGAATAATAATAATAATAATAATAATAATAAAAATCAGTACAATTACAATAGGTTTTCAGCACTTCGTGCTTGAACACCTAAAAATCAGTACAATTACAATAGGTTTTCAACACTTCGTGCTTGAACACCTAATAAGAACGATACCTTTTTGCCAGTTATAGCGCCACCTATGGTCCGATCTCCATGAAACTCGGCATGCTTGTTAATGATGTTATTGCATATATGCTCACCAATTTTTGTGAAGTTTTGACTTTTTGTTTAGGATTTATAGGCTTTTGAGTGTATTTTGACACGCCCCTTTTCTGAAATGACCCTGTTACAGCCAGCCAAATGCAAAAGTTGCACCTCTTCTCGATAATTATTGTTCAGCAGAGTCCAGATAACTGTCCTAGACTGGTTTGGTTCTGATCAGGCCAAAAACCAGGGACTAGTTTGCACAAGTAGGTCTTGGACAAAATTGGCCTTAACTTTTTTTTTTGTGCTCCAAATCGAATTTGGAGATATACATCTTGTTCGTCTTGAGCCAAGGATTACAGTGATGTGAAAACTGTGATTCTAGCACAAACGAGCTAGGAGTTATGAGCAATTTAGTACTTTGGGTTGCTGTAGCGCCACCTATGGGCCAATTGGGCTCATATTTTGATAACCTCTCCTCGATTTTTGTACTACCATCTGGCAAAGTTTCAAGGCTCCAGCACTTATGGTTTGGGCTGCACGATGCGTTTTACGGCGGAAGAATAATAATAATAATAATAATTAAAGCTGCAAGCAGCATTTGTCGGTGTTCAAGCTTTTAAGGCCTTTAAGGCCTTTAAGCACATTAGCGTTAAAAGACATTAAGATTTATTTAGCAAGCATTTAACCACTGACATCATAGATGGAAAAACACCATTTACAGCCAATACAGCCAATTTACCATAGGAAATATATGGTTTTAAAGATTTTTAACAGTTATAGCACCACCTATGATCCAATCTCCATAAAATTTTGCATGCTTGTTAATGATGTTATTTCACATATGCTCACCAATTTTTGTGAAGTTCTGAGTTTTTATTTAGGATTTATAGGCTTTTGAGTGTATTTTGACACACCCCTTTTCTAAATTAGCCTATTTTACCATGCGAAAAATGCAAAAGTTCAACTTTTTTTTTAATAATTATTGATCTAGAGAGTCCAGAGAATTGTCCTAGACTGGTCTGGTTCCGATCAGGCGAAAAACCAGGGACTAGTTCGCAAAAGTAGGTTTTTAACATATTCGTGAATATTTAATGAACGGTTTGATTGACAGCAAAGGTTCTTGAAGCAAAGTTGTTCAGCATGATGAGATCTATCAAATGATATGCATTTTGTGATGATATTTGTAACACCACGTGATTACAGAGCCGTAAAACTCGTTAGCGCCAACTAGTGGCCGATTTCTTTCAAAACTCTTACAGACCTCTAGGGCCATGAGTTGAACATGCCCACTGAGTTTCATTCTGATTGGCCATTGTTAACCTTGTCTAATAGGTCATTAAACTTCATTGGCCAATGGCGGCCATGTTTTTTGGGATACACCAATATCCTTTTACACATACATGGGGCCTTGGGCCAAGACACTGCATACCAAATTTCAAGTCAATCGGACAAACGGTCAGGTGTGTATACGTTTTTTCTTGTTTATAGCGCCACCACGTGGCCAATCGACGCAGTTTTTTTATCGTGACCTCAAATTGATCTCCTACACATGTGTACCAAGTTTGGTGAAGCTATCTCATTTACTTATCGAGTTATAGGCATTTTAGTAAAATAGACTCCGCCCACATTGACGTTTTGACGCCCCCTAGCAACCGTAAATCGAAATTTCAACTTTCTTTCGATAATTATTGATCTTCAGACTCCAGAGAACATTTCTGCACTGGTTTGATTCCAATCGGGCGAAAAACCAGGGACTAGTTCGCAAAAGTAGGTTTTTGACAAAATTCAAAATGGCGGAAAATCTATCATGGCGGAAATAAAATCGGAGATATACGTTTTGTTCTCCAGGTGACCAGCTTTCCACTGATATAAGACACTTGAGTATACGACATACGGTCTAGGAGTTATGACCAGTTTTGCGCAATTGATTGCTATAGCGCCACCTATGGGCCAATGTGACTCATAATTTGATAACCTCTCCTCGATTTTTGTACTACCATATGGCAAAGTTTCAAAGCTCCAGCACTTACGGTTTGGGCTGCACGATGCGTTTTACGGCAGAATAATAACAATAACAAGACAAATTAAAGCTGCAAGCAGCATTTGTCGGTGTTCAAGCTTTTAAGGCCTTTAAGCATTTAAGACATTAAGTTTTATTTAGCAAGCATTTAACCACTGACATCATAGATGGAAAAACACCATTTACAGCCAATACAGACAATTTACCATAGGAAATATATGGTTTAAAAGCTTTTTAACAGTTATAGCGCCACCTATGGTCCGATCTCCATGAAATTTTGCATGCTTGTTAATGATGTTATTGCACATATGCTCACCAATTTTTGTGAAGTTTTGAGTTTTTATTTAGTATTTATAGGCTTTTGAGTGTATTTTGACACGCCCCTTTTCTTAAATTACCCTCTTATAGCCATCCAAATGCAAAAGTTCAACTTTTTTTAATAATTATTGATCTAGAGAGTCCAGAGAATTGTTCTAGACTGGTCTGGTTCCGATCGGGCGAAAAACCAGGGACTAGTTCGCAAAAGTAGGTTTTTAACGTAATTGCGTATAATTAATGAACAATTCGATTGACAGCATTAGTTCTAGAGGCAAAGTTGTTCAGCATGAGAAGATCTATCAAATGATATGCATATTCTGACGATATTTGTAACACCACGTGATTACAGAGCCGTAAAACTCGTTAGCGCCAACTAGTGGCCGATTTCTTTCAAAACTCTTACAGACCTTTAGGGCCATGAGTTGAACATGGCCATCGAGTTTCGTTATGATTGGCCTCCGTTAACCTTGTCTAATGGGTGCTTAAACTTCATTGGCCAATGGCGGCCATTTTTTTTTTAGATACGCCAATATCCTTCTAGATATAGATGGCCCCTTGGGCCAAGACACTGCATACCAAATTTTAAGTCAATCGGACAAACGGTCAGGTGTTTATACGTTTTTTCTGTGTTATAGCGCCACCATGTGGCCAATCGACGCGGTTTTTTTATCGTGACCTCAAATTGACCTCCTACACATGTGTACCAAGTTTGGTGAAGTTATCTCATTTACTACTTGAGTTATAGGCGTTTTAGTAATATAGGCTCCGCCCACAACGTTAATTTTACGCCCCCTAGCAACCGTTAATCGATAATTGAACTTTTTTCAATAATTATTGATTATCAGACTCCAGAGAACATTTCTGCATTGGTTTGGTTCCGATCGGGCGAAAAACCAGGGACTAGTTCGCAAAAGTAGGTTTATGACAAAATTCAAAATGGCGGAAAATCTATCATGGCGGAAATTAAATCGGAGATATACGTTTTTTACGTCAGGTGGTCAGCTTTCCAATGATATAAGACACTTGAGTCTACGACATACGGTCTAGGAGTTATGACCAGTTTTGCGCAATTGATCGTTATAGCGCCACCTATAGGCCAATCGGGGTCATAATTTGATAACCTCTCCTCGATTTTTGTACTACCATATGGCAAAGTTTCAAAGCTCCAGCACTTACGGTTTGGGCTGCACGATGCGTTTTACGGCAGAAGAAAAATAATAATAATAATAATAATAATTAAAGCTGCAAGCAGCATTTGTCGGTGTTCAAGCTTTTAAGGCCTTTAAGGCCTTTAAGCACATTAACGTTAAAAGACATTAAGATTTATTTAGCAAGCATTTAACCACTGACATCATAGATGGAAAAACACCATTTACAGCCAATACAGACAATTTACCATAGGAAATATATGGTTTAAAAGCTTTTTAACAGTTATAGCGCCACCTATGGTCCGATCTCCATAAAATTTTGCATGCTTGTTAATGATGTTATTGCACATATGCTCACCAATTTTTGTGAAGTTTTGAGTTTTTATTTAGGATTTATAGGCTTTTGAGTGTATTTTGACACGCCCCTTTTCTTAAATTACCCTCTTATAGCCATCCAAATGCAAAAGTTCAACTTTTTTTAATAATTATTGATCTAGAGAGTCCAGAGAATTGTTCTAGACTGGTCTGGTTCCGATCGGGCGAAAAACCAGGGACTAGTTCGCAAAAGTAGCTTTTTAACGTAATTGCGTATAATTAATGAACAATTCAATTGACAGCATTAGTTCTAGAGGCAAAGTTGTTCAGCATGAGGAGATCTATCAAATGATATGCATATTCTGACGATATTTGTAACACCACGTGATTACAGAGCCGTAAAACTCGTTAGCGCCAACTAGTGGCCGATTTCTTTCAAAACTCTTACAGACCTTTAGGGCCATGAGTTGAACATGGCCATCGAGTTTCGTTACGATTGGCCTCCGTTAACCATGTCTAATGGGTGCTTAAACTTCATTGGCCAATGGCGGCCATTTTTTTTTTAGATACGCCAATATCCTTCTAGACATAGATGGCCCCTTGGGCCAAGACACTGCATACCAAATTTTAAGTCAATCGGACAAACGGTCAGGTGTTTATACGTTTTTTCTGTGTTATAGCGCCACCATGTGGCCAATCGACGCGGTTTTTTTATCGTGACCTCAAATTGACCTCCTACACATGTGTACCAAGTTTGGTGAAGTTATCTCATTTACTACTTGAGTTATAGGCGTTTTAGTAATATAGGCTCCGCCTACAACGTTAATTTTACGCCCCCTAGCGACCGTTAATCGATAATCGAACTTTTTTTCAATAATTATTGATTATCAGACTCCAGAGAACATTTCTGCATTGGTTTGGTTCCGATCGGGTGAAAAACCAGGGACTAGTTTGCAAAAGTAGGTTTTTGACAAAATTCAAAATGGCGGAAAATCTATCATGGCGGAAATTAAATCGGAGATATACGTTTTTTACGTCAGGTGGTCAGCTTTCCAATGATATAAGACACTTGAGTCTACGACATACGGTCTAGGAGTTATGACCAGTTTCGCGCAATTGATCGCTATAGCGCCACCTATGGGCCAATCGGGGTCATAATTTGATAACCTCTCCTCGATTTTTGTACTACCATATGGCAAAGTTTCAAAGCTCTAGCTCTTACGGTTTGGGCTGCACGATGCGTTTTACGGCAGAATAATAATAATAATAATAATAAAAATCAGTACAATTACAATAGGTTTTCAGCACTTCGTGCTTGAACACCTAATTAAAGCTGCAAGCAGCATTTGTCGGTGTTCAAGCTTTTAAGGCCTTTAAGGCCTTTAAGCACATTAACGTTAAAAGACATTAAGATTTATTTAGCAAGCATTTAATCACTGACATCATAGATGGAAAAACACCATTTACAGCCAATACAGGCAATTTACCATAGGAAATATATGGTTTAAAAGCTTTTTAACAGTTATAGCGCCACCTATGGTCCGATCTCCATAAAATTTGGCATGCTTGTTAATGATGTTATTGCACATATGCTCACCAATTTTTGTGAAGTTTTGAGTTTTTATTTAGGATTTATAGGCTTTTGAGTGTATTTTGACACGCCCCTTTTCTTAAATTACCCTCTTATAGCCATCGAAATGCAAAAGTTCAACTTTTTTTTAATAATTATTGATCTAGAGAGTCCAGAGAATTGTTCTAGACTGGTCTGGTTCCGATCGGGCGAAAAACCAGGGACTAGTTCGCAAAAGTAGGTTTTTAACGTAATTGCGTATAATTAATGAACAATTCAATTGACAGCATTAGTTCTAGAGGCAAAGTTGTTCAACATGAGGAGATCTATCAAACGATATGCATATTCTGACGATATTTGTAACACCACGTGATTACAGAGCCGTAAAACTCGTTAGCGCCAACTAGTGGCCGATTTCTTTCAAAACTCTTACAGACCTTTAGGGCCATGAGTTGAACATGGCCATTGAGTTTCGTTACGATTGGCCTCCGTTAACCATGTCTAATGGGTGCTTAAACTTCATTGGCCAATGGCGGCCATTTTTTTTTAGATACGCCAATATCCTTCTAGACATAGATGGCCCCTTGGGCCAAGACACTGCATACCAAATTTTAAGTCAATCGGACAAACGGTCAGGTGTTTATACGTTTTTTCTGTGTTATAGCGCCACCATGTGGCCAATCGACGCGTTTTTTTTATCGTGACCTCAAATTGACCTTCTACACATGTGTACCAAGTTTGGTGAAGTTATCTCATTTACTACTTGAGTTATAGGCGTTTTAGTAATATAGGCTCCGCCTACAACGTTAATTTTACGCCCCCTAGCGACCGTTAATCGATAATTGAACTTTTTTTCAATAATTATTGATTATCAGACTCCAGAGAACATTTCTGCATTGGTTTGGTTCCGATCGGGCGAAAAACCAGGGACTAGTTCGCAAAAGTAGGTTTTTGACAAAATACAAAATGGCGGAAAATCTATCATGGCGGAAATTAAATCGGAGATATACGTTTTTTACGTCAGGTGGTCAGCTTTCCAATGATATAAGACACTTGAGTCTACGACATACGGTCTAGGAGTTATGACCAGTTTCGCGCAATTGATCGCTATAGCGCCACCTATGGGCCAATCGGGGTCATAATTTGATAACCTCTCCTCGATTTTTGTACTACCATATGGCAAAGTTTCAAAGCTCCAGCTCTTACGGTTTGGGCTGCACGATGCGTTTTACGGCAGAATAATAATAATAATAATAATAATAAAAATCAGTACAATTACAATAGGTTTTCAGCACTTCGTGCTTGAACACCTAAAAATCAGTACAATTACAATAGGTTTTCAACACTTCGTGCTTGAACACCTAATAAGAACGATACCTTTTTGCCAGTTATAGCGCCACCTATGGTCCGATCTCCATGAAACTCGGCATGCTTGTTAATGATGTTATTGCATATATGCTCACCAATTTTTGTGAAGTTTTGACTTTTTGTTTAGGATTTATAGGCTTTTGAGTGTATTTTGACACGCCCCTTTTCTGAAATGACCCTGTTACAGCCAGCCAAATGCAAAAGTTGCACCTCTTCTCGATAATTATTGTTCAGCAGAGTCCAGATAACTGTCCTAGACTGGTTTGGTTCTGATCAGGCCAAAAACCAGGGACTAGTTTGCACAAGTAGGTCTTGGACAAAATTGGCCTTAACTTTTTTTTTTGTGCTCCAAATCGAATTTGGAGATATACATCTTGTTCGTCTTGAGCCAAGGATTACAGTGATGTGAAAACTGTGATTCTAGCACAAACGAGCTAGGAGTTATGAGCAATTTAGTACTTTGGGTTGCTGTAGCGCCACCTATGGGCCAATTGGGCTCATATTTTGATAACCTCTCCTCGATTTTTGTACTACCATCTGGCAAAGTTTCAAGGCTCCAGCACTTATGGTTTGGGCTGCACGATGCGTTTTACGGCGGAAGAATAATAATAATAATAATAATTAAAGCTGCAAGCAGCATTTGTCGGTGTTCAAGCTTTTAAGGCCTTTAAGGCCTTTAAGCACATTAACGTTAAAAGACATTAAGATTTATTTAGCAAGCATTTAATCACTGACATCATAGATGGAAAAACACCATTTACAGCCAATACAGGCAATTTACCATAGGAAATGTATGGTTTTAAAGCTTTTTAACAGTTATAGCGCCACCTATGGTCCAATCTCCATAAAATTTGGCATGCTTGGTAATGATGTTATTGCACATATGCTCACCAATTTTTGAGAAGTTTTGAGTTTTTATTTAGGATTTATAGGCTTTTAAATGTATTTTGACACGCCCCTTTTCTAAATTAGCCTATTTTACCATGCGAAAAATGCAAAAGTTCAACTTTTTTTAATAATTATTGATCTAGAGAGTCCAGAGAATTGTTCTAGACTGGTCTGGTTCCGATCGGGCGAAAAACCAGGGACTAGTTCGCAAAAGTAGGTTTTTAACGTAATTACGTATAATTAATGAACAATTCAATTGACAGCATTAGTTCTAGAGGCAAAGTTGTTCAGCATGAGGAGATCTATCAAATGAAATGCATATTGTGACGATATTTGTAACACCACGTGATTACAGAGCCGTAAAACTCGTTAGCGCCAACTAGTGGCCGATTTCTTTCAAAATTCTTACAGACCTTTAGGGCCATGAGTTGAACATGGCAATCGAGTTTCGTTACGATTGGCCTCCGTTAACCATGTCTAATGGGTGCTTAAACTTCATTGGCCAATGGCGGCCATTTTTTTTTTAGATACGCCAATATCCTTCTAGACATAGATGGCCCCTTGGGCCAAGACACTGCATACCAAATTTTAAGTCAATCGGACAAACGGTCAGGTGTTTATACGTTTTTTCTGTGTTATAGCGCCATCTAGTGCTCAATCGTCGCGATTTTTTTACTGCGACCACAGATTGAACTCATACATATGTGCACCAATTTTGGTAAAGTTATCTAATTTACTTCTCGAGTTATAGCCTTTTTAGTAAAATAGGCTCCTCCCACAACGTTAATTTTGCGCCCCCTAGCGACCGTCAATCGAAATTTCAACTTTTTTTCGATAATTATTGATCTTCAGACTCCAGAGAACATTTCTGCACTGGTTTGGTTCCGATCGGGCAAAAAACCAGGGACTAGTTCGCAAAAGTAGGTTTTTGACAAAATTCAAAATGGCGGAAAATCCAATATGGCGGAAATTAAATTGATGTTATAGGTCTTTTTCTTCAGGAGTCTAGCTTTCCAATGATATAAGACACTTGAGTCTAGGACATACGGTTTTTGAGTTATTAGCAGTTTTGCGCAATTGATTGCTGTAGCGCCACCTATGGGCCAATCGGGGTCATACTTTCTAAACCTTTCCTCGATTTTTGTACTACCATCTGGCAAAGTTTCAAAGCTCCAGCACTTACGGTTTGGGCTGCACGATGCGTTTTAGGGGAGAAGAAAAATAATAATAATAATTAAAGCTGCAAGCAGCATTTGTCGGTGTTCAAGCTTTTAAGGCCTTTAAGGCCTTTAAGCACATTAACGTTAAAAGACATTAAGATTTATTTAGCAAGCATTTAATCACTGACATCATAGATGGAAAAACACCATTTACAGCCAATACAGGCAATTTACCATAGGAAATATATGGTTTAAAAGCTTTTTAACAGTTATAGCGCCACCTATGGTCCGATCTCCATAAAATTTGGCATGCTTGTTAATGATGTTATTGCACATATGCTCACCAATTTTTGTGAAGTTTTGAGTTTTTATTTAGGATTTATAGGCTTTTGAGTGTATTTTGACACGCCCCTTTTCTTAAATTACCCTCTTATAGCCATCCAAATGCAAAAGTTCAACTTTTTTTAATAATTATTGATCTAGAGAGTCCAGAGAATTGTTCTAGACTGGTCTGGTTCCGATCGGGCGAAAAACCAGGGACTAGTTCGCAAAAGTAGGTTTTTAACGTAATTGCGTATAATTAATGAACAATTCGATTGACATTATTAGTTCTAGAGGCAAAGTTGTTCAGCATGAGGAGATCTATCAAATGATATGCATATTGTGACGATATTTGTAACACCACGTGATTACAGAGCCGTAAAACTCGTTAGCGCCAACTAGTGGCCGATTTCTTTCAAAACTCTTACAGACCTTTAGGGCCATGAGTTGAACATGGCCATCGAGTTTCGTTACGATTGGCCTCCGTTAACCATGTCTAATGGGTGCTTAAACTTCATTGGCCAATGGCGGCCATTTTTTTTTTAGATACGCCAATATCCTTCTAGACATAGATGGCCCCTTGGGCCAAGACACTGCATACCAAATTTTAAGTCAATCGGACAAACGGTCAGGTGTTTATACGTTTTTTCTGTGTTATAGCGCCACCATGTGGCCAATCGACGCGGTTTTTTTATCGTGACCTCAAATTGACCTCCTACACATGTGTACCAAGTTTGGTGAAGTTATCTCATTTACTACTTGAGTTATAGGCGTTTTAGTAATATAGGCTCCGCCTACAACGTTAATTTTACGCCCCCTAGCGACCGTTAATCGATAATTGAACTTTTTTTCAATAATTATTGATTATCAGACTCCAGTGAACATTTCTGCATTGGTTTGGTTCCGATCGGGCAAAAACCAGGGACTAGTTCGCAAAAGTAGGTTTTTGACAAAATTCAAAATGGCGGAAAATCTATCATGGCGGAAATTAAATCGGAGATATACGTTTTTTACGTCAGGTGGTCAGCTTTCCAATGATATAAGACACTTGAGTCTACGACACACGGTCTAGGAGTTATGACCAGTTTCGCGCAATTGATCGCTATAGCGCCACCTATGGGCCAATCGGGGTCATAATTTGATAACCTCTCCTCGATTTTTGTACTACCATATGGCAAAGTTTCAAAGCTCCAGCTCTTACGGTTTGGGCTGCACGATGCGTTTTACGGCAGAATAATAATAATAATAATAATAATAAAAATCAGTACAATTACAATAGGTTTTCAGCACTTCGTGCTTGAACACCTAAAAATCAGTACAATTACAATAGGTTTTCAGCACTTCGTGCTTGAACACCTAATAAAAATCAGTACAATTACAATAGGTTTTCAGCACTTCGTGCTTGAACACCTAATTAAAGCTGCAAGCAGCATTTGTCGGTGTTCAAGCTTTTAAGGCCTTTAAGGCCTTTAAGCACATTAACGTTAAAAGACATTAAGATTTATTTAGCAAGCATTTAACCACTGACATCATAGATGGAAAAACACCATTTACAGCCAATACAGACAATTTACCGTAGGAAATATATGGTTTAAAAGCTTTTTAACAGTTATAGCGCCACCTATGGTCCGATCTCCATAAAATTTTGCATGCTTGTTAATGATGTTATTGCACATATGCTCTCCAATTTTTGTGAAGTTTTGAGTTTTTATTTAGGATTTATAGGCGTTTGAGTGTATTTTGACACGCCCCTTTTCTAAATGAGCCAATTGTAGCCATACAAATAAAAAAATGACACTTTTTTTCGATAATTATTGATCTAGAGAGTCCAGAGAATTGTCCTAGACTGGTCTGGTTCCGATCGGGCGAAAAACCAGGGACTAGTTCGCAAAAGTAGGTTTTTAACATATTCGTGAATATTTAATAAACGGTTTGATTGACAGCAGTGGTTCTTGAGGCAAAGTTGTTCAACATGAGGAGATCTATCAAATGATATGCATTTTGTGACGATATTTGTAACACCACGTGATTACAGAGCCGTAAAACTCGTTAGCGCCAACTAGTGGTCGATTTCTTTCAAAACTCTTACAGACCTCTAGGGCCATGAGTTGAACATGCCCACTGAGTTTCGTTCTGATTGGCCATCGTTAACCTTGTCTTAAACTTAATTGGCCAATGGCGGCCATGTTTTTTGAGATACGCGAATATCCTTTTACACATACATGGGGCCTTGAGCCAAGACACTGCATACCAAATTTCAAGTCAATCGGACAAAAGGTCAGGTGTTTATACGTGTTTTCTGTGTTATAGCGCCACCATGTGGCCAATCGACGCGGTTTTTTTATCGTGACCTCAGATTGACCTCCTACACATGTGTACCAAGTTTGGTAAAGTTATCTCATTTACTACTTGAGTTATAGGCATTTTAGTAAAATAGGCTCCGCCCATATTAACGTTTTGACGCCCCCTAGCAACCGTGAATCGAAATTTCAACTTTTTTTCAATAATTATTGATCTTCAGACTCCAGAGAACATTTCTGCATTGGTTTGGTTCCGATCGGGCAAAAAACCAGGGACTAGTTCGCAAAAGTAGGTTTTTGACAAAATTCAAAATGGCGGAAAATCTATCATGGCGGAAAAAAAAAACCTGCGCGATTTTTTGTTCGTCTTGAGCCAAGGATTCCAATGATATAAGACACTTGAGTCTAGGCCAAAGGGTTATTGAGATATAAGCAAAATAGTGATTTTTTTTTGTTTTTTGCGCTATAGCGCCACCTATGGGCCAATCGGGCTCATAATTTGATAACCTCTCCTCGATTTTTGTACTACCTACTGGCAAAGTTTCAAGTCTCTAGCACTTACGGTTTGGGCTGCACGATGCGTTTTACGGCAGAATAATAATAATAATAATAAAAATCGGTACAATTACAATAGGTTTTCAGCACTACGTGCTTGAACACCTAATAATAATAAAAATCAGTACAATTACAATAGGTTTTCAGCACTTCGTGCTTGAACACCTAATAACAAGCAGCATTTGTCGGTGTTCAAGCTTTTAAGGCCTTTAAGGCCTTTAAGCACATTAACGTTAAAAGACATTAAGATTTATTTAGCAAGCATTTAACCACTGACATCATAGATGGAAAAACACCATTTACAGCCAATACAGACAATTTACCATAGGAAATATATGGTTTAAAAGCTTTTTAACAGTTATAGCGCCACCTATGGTCCGATCTCCATAAAATTTTGCATGCTTGTTAATGATGTTATTGCACATATGCTCACCAATTTTTGTGAAGTTTTGAGTTTTTATTTAGGATTTATAGGCTTTTGAGTGTATTTTGACACGCCCCTTTTCTTAAATTACCCTCTTATAGCCATCCAAATGCAAAAGTTCAACTTTTTTTTAATAATTATTGATCTAGAGAGTCCAGAGAATTGTTCTAGACTGGTCTGGTTCCGATCGGGCGAAAAACCAGGGACTAGTTTGCAAAAGTAGGTTTTTAACGTAATTACGTATAATTAATGAACAATTCAATTGACAGCATTAGTTCTAGAGGCAAAGTTGTTCAGCATGAGGAGATCTATCAAATGATATGCATATTTTGGGGATTTGTGCAACACCACGTGATTACAGAGCCGTAAAACTCGTTAGCGCCAACTAGTGGCCGATTTCTTTCAAAACTCTTACAGGCCTTTAGGGCCATGAGTTGAACATGGCCATCGAGTTTTGTTACGATTGGCCTCCGTTAACCTTGTCTAATGGGTGCTTAAACTTCATTGGCCAATGGCGGCCATTTTTTTTTTAGATACGCCAATATCCTTCTAGACATAGATGGCCCCTTGGGCCAAGACACTGCATACCAAATTTTAAGTCAATCGGACAAACGGTCAGGTGTTTATACGTTTTTTCTGTGTTATAGCGCCACCATGTGGCCAATTGACGCGGTTTTTTTATCGTGACCTCAAATTGACCTCTTACACATGTGTAGTAAGTTTGGTGAAGTTATCTCATTTACTACTTGAGTTATAGGCGTTTTAGTAATATAGGCTCCGCCCACAACGTTAATTTTACGCCCCCTAGCGACCGTTAATCGATAATTGAACTTTTTTTCAATAATTATTGATTATCAGACTCCAGAGAACATTTCTGCATTGGTTTGGTTCCGATCGGGCGAAAAACCAGGGACTAGTTCGCAAAAGTAGGTTTTTGACAAAATTCAAAATGGCGGAAAATCTATCATGGCGGAAATTAAGGCCTTTAAGGCCTTTAAGCACATTAGCGTTAAAAGACATTAAGATTTATTTAGCAAGCATTTAACCACTGACATCATAGATGGAAAAACACCATTTACAGCCAATACAGCCAATTTACCATAGGAAATATATGGTTTTAAAGATTTTTAACAGTTATAGCGCCACCTATGATCCAATCTCCATAAAATTTTGCATGCTTGTTAATGATGTTATTTCACATATGCTCACCAATTTTTGTGAAGTTCTGAGTTTTTATTTAGGATTTATAGGCTTTTGAGTGTATTTTGACACACCCCTTTTCTAAATGAGCCAATTAAAGCCATACAAATGCAAAAATGACACTTTTTTTCGATAATTATTGATCTAGAGAGTCCAGAGAATTGTCCTAGACTGGTCTGGTTCCGATCGGGCGAAAAACCAGGGACTAGTTCGCAAAAGTAGGTTTTTAACATATTCGTGAATATTTAATGAACGGTTTGATTGACAGCAAAGGTTCTTGAAGCAAAGTTGTTCAGCATGATGAGATCTATCAAATGATATGCATTTTGTGATGATATTTGTAACACCACGTGATTACAGAGCCGTAAAACTCGTTAGCGCCAACTAGTGGCCGATTTCTTTCAAAACTCTTACAGACCTCTAGGGCCATGAGTTGAACATGCCCACTGAGTTTCATTCTGATTGGCCATTGTTAACCTTGTCTAACAGGTCATTAAACTTCATTGGCCAATGGCGGCCATGTTTTTTGGGATACACCAATATCCTTTTACACATACATGGGGCCTTGGGCCAAGACACTGCATACCAAATTTCAAGTCAATCGGACAAACGGTCAGGTGTGTATACGTTTTTTCTTGTTTATAGCGCCACCACGTGGCCAATCGACGCAGTTTTTTTTATCGTGACCTCAGATTGATCTCCTACACATGTGTACCAAGTTTGGTGAAGCTATCTCATTTACTTATCGAGTTATAGGCATTTTAGTAAAATAGACTCCGCCCACATTGACGTTTTGACGCCCCCTAGCAACCGTAAATCGAAATTTCAACTTTCTTTCGATAATTATTGATCTTCAGACTCCAGAGAACATTTCTGCACTGGTTTGATTCCAATCGGGCGAAAAACCAGGGACTAGTTCGCAAAAGTAGGTTTTTGACAAAATTCAAAATGGCGGAAAATCTATCATGGCGGAAATAAAATCGGAGATATACGTTTTGTTCTCCAGGTGACCAGCTTTCCACTGATATAAGACACCTGAGTATACGACATACGGTCTAGGAGTTATGACCAGTTTTGCGCAATTGATTGCTATAGCGCCACCTATGGGCCAATGTGACTCATAATTTGATAACCTCTCCTCGATTTTTGTACTACCATATGGCAAAGTTTCAAAGCTCCAGCACTTACGGTTTGGGCTGCACGATGCGTTTTACGACAGAATAATAACAATAACAAGACAAATTAAAGCTGCAAGCAGCATTTGTCGGTGTTCAAGCAGTTAAGGCCTTTGAGCACATTTAAGCATTTAAGACATTAAGTTTTATTTAGCAAGCATTTAACCACTGACATCATAGATGGAAAAGACTACGTTTTAGCATGATTTACCATGATATACCACATTTTAGTGTGATTTTTCATGATTTACCATGTTCCAGTATGATTTACCATGAATCTAGCATGATTTACTATAGTTTACCATGATATACCAAGTTCTAGTATGATTCACCATGATTTACCCTGTTTTAGCATGGTTTACAACAATTGAACACATTCTATTATGATTTAATGATTCTAGCATGATTTACCATAGTTTACCATGATTTATCTTAGTTTACCTTGATTTACCATGTTACAGGATGATTTACCATGATATACCACATTCTAGAATGATTTACCAGGATTCTAGCATGATTTACCCTATTTACTATGATTTACCATGTTTCTAGAGTTATTTACCACGATTTACCACGTTGCTAGCAATAATGTGAAGCATCAGAACAAATGAAGTGATAAACTCTGACAAAATATGATTGTGTTATAATAGTAATCGTTATATAAGGGATTTTTTAGTGTCTAAATATATGAATGCAAAAGCACATGTGAAAAGACTATTAATAATTAATATGGCCAGCAGAGGGCAGTAGAAGACCACTTATTGGCTCACTTTCATTTTGAACTACTTGGTTTCACCAGTAATCTGCATGCTTACAAACACAAACACACACACACAATTTTCATGCTTCTTTATCATGTTATTTCACATGTTCTGACCTGTTTTTAAGAAGATCTGAGCATTCATTGAAGATATATAGGCTTTCGGGGACACTTGGTCAAGGCTACATATTGAAGTGACCCTATTATAGCCATCCAAATACAGAAGTTCAACTTTTTCTGATAATCATTGATCTAGAGAGTCCAGATAATTATTCTGCACTGGTTTTGAACATTATGATATGAACATTATTTGATCATAGATGGAAAACACCATTTACAGCCAATACAGGCAATTTACCATAGGAAATATATATTTTTTAACTGTTTTTAACTGTTATAGCGCCACCTATAGTCCGATCTCCATAAAATTTTGCATGCTTGTTAATGATGTTATTGCACATATTCTCACCAATTTTTGTGAAGTTTTGAGTTTTTATTTACGATTTATAGGCTTTTGAGTGTATTTTGACACGCCCTTTTCTTAAATGACCCTGTTATAGCCACCCAAATGCAAAATTTCAACTTTTTTTCGATAATTATTGATCTAGAGAGTCCAGAGAATTGTCCTAGACTGGTCTGGTTCTGATCGGGCAAAAAACCAGGGACTAGTTCGCAAAAGTAGGTTTTTAATGTAATTGCGAATATTTAATGAACGATTCGATTGACAGCATTGGTTCTTGAGGCAAAGTTGTTCAGCATGAGAAGATCTATCAAATGATATGCATATTGTGACGATATTTGTAACACCACGTGATTACAGAGGGCATAAAACTCGTTAGCGCCAACTAGTGGCCGATTTCTTTCAAAATTCTTACAGACCTCTAGGGCCATGAGTTGAACATGCCCACTGAGTTTCGTTCCGATTGGTCATCGTTAACCTTGTGCTAAAACTTAATTGGCCGATGGCGGCCATGTTTTTTGAGATACGCCAATATCCTTTTACACATACATGGGGCCTTGGGCCAAGACACTGCATACCAAATTTCAAGTCAATCGGACAAACGGCCAGCTGTTTATATGTTTTCTCGGTGTTATAGCGCCACCATGTGGCCAATCGACGCGGTTTTTTTACCGTTACCTCAGATTGACCTCCTACACATGTGTACCAAGTTTGGTAAAGTTATCTCATTTACTAATTGAGTTATAGGCATTTTAGTAAAATAGGCTCCGCCCATATTAACGTTTTGACGCCCCCTAGCAACCGTGAATCGAAATTTCAACTTTTTTTCGATAATTATTGATCTTCAGACTCCAGAGAACATTTCTGCATTGGTTTGGTTCCGATCGGGCAAAAAACCAGGGACTAGTTCGCAAAAGTGGGTTTTTGACAAAATTCAAAATGGCGGAAAATCTATCATGGCGGAAAAAAAAAACCTGCGCAATTTTTTGTTCGTCTTGAGCCAAGGATTCCAATGATATAAGACACTTGAGTCTAGGCCAAAGGGTTACTGAGATATAAGCAAAATAGTGAATTTTTTTAGTTTTTTGCGCTATAGCGCCACCTATGGGCCAATCGGGCTCATAATTTGATAACCTCTCCTCGATTTTTGTACTACCTACTGGCAAAGTTTCAAGTCTCTAGCACTTACGGTTTGGGCTGCACGATGCGTTTTACGGCGGAAGAATAATAATAATAATAATTAAAGCTGCAAGCAGCATTTGTCGGTGTTCAAGCTTTTAAGGCCTTTAAGCACATTAACGTTAAAAGACATTAAGATTTATTTAGCAAGCATTTAACCACTGACATCATAGATGGAAAAACACCATTTACAGCCAATACAGGCAATTTACCATAGGAAATATATGGTTTAAAAGCTTTTTAACAGTTATAGCGCCACCTATGGTCCGATCTCCATAAAATTTGGCATGCTTGTTAATGATGTTATTGCACATATGCTCACCAATTTTTGTGAAGTTTTGAGTTTTTATTTAGGATTTATAGGCTTTTGAGTGTATTTTGACACGCCCCTTTTCTTAAATTACCCTCTTATAGCCAT
Organism: Phoxinus phoxinus; assembly: GCF_949152265.1. Taxonomy (NCBI): domain Eukaryota; kingdom Metazoa; phylum Chordata; class Actinopteri; order Cypriniformes; family Leuciscidae; genus Phoxinus; species Phoxinus phoxinus. The sequence continues at coordinate 38,269,303 of NC_136878.1, forward strand.
CCAAATGCAAAAGTTCAACTTTTTTTAATAATTATTGATCTAGAGAGTTCAGAGAATTGTTCTAGACTGGTCTGGTTCCGATCGGGCGAAAAACCAGGGACTAGTTCGCAAAAGTAGGTTTTTAACGTAATTGCGTATAATTAATGAACAATTCAATTGACAGCATTAGTTCTAGAGGCAAAGTTGTTCAGCATGAGGAGATCTATCAAATGATATGCATATTCTGACGATATTTGTAACACCACGTGATTACAGAGCCGTAAAACTCGTTAGCGCCAACTAGTGGCCGATTTCTTTCAAAACTCTTACAGACCTTTAGGGCCATGAGTTGAACATGGCCATCGAGTTTCGTTACGATTGGCCTCCGTTAACCATGTCTAAAGGGTGCTTAAACTTCATTGGCCAATGGCGGCCATTTTTTTTTTAGATACGCCAATATCCTTCTAGACATAGATGGCCCCTTGGGCCAAGACACTGCATACCAAATTTTAAGTCAATCGGACAAACGGTCAGGTGTTTATACGTTTTTTCTGTGTTACAGCGCCACCATGTGGCCAATCGACGCGGTTTTTTTATCGTGACCTCAAATTGACCTCCTACATATGTGTACCAAGTTTGTTGAAGTTATCTCATTTACTACTTGAGTTATAGGCGTTTTAGTAATATAGGCTCCGCCTACAACGTTAATTTTACGCCCCCTAGCGACCGTTAATCGATAATTTTACTTTTTATCAATAATTATTGATTATCAGACTCCAGAGAACATTTCTGCATTGGTTTGGTTCCGATCGGGGGAAAAACCAGGGACTAGTTTGCAAAAGTAGATTTTCGACAAAATTCAAAATGGCGGAAAAATTTGCATACCGGAAATGAAATCGGAGATATACATTTTTTACGTCAGGTGGTCAGCTTTCCAATGATATAAGACACTTGAGTCTACGACATACGGTCTAGGAGTTATGACCAGTTTTGCGCAATTGGTCGCTATAGCGCCACCTATGGGCCAATCGGGGTCATAATTTGATAACCTCTCCTCGATTTTTGTACTACCTTGTGGCAAAGTTTCAAGTCTCTAGCTCTTACGGTTTGGGCTGCACGATGCGTTTTACGGCAGAATAATAATAATAATTAAAGCTGCAAGCAGCATTTGCCGGTGTTCAAGCAGTTAAGGCCTTTGAGCACATTTAAGCATTTAAGACATTAAGATTTATTTAGCAAACTTTTAATCACTGACATCATAGATGGAATAGACCATGTTTTAGCATGATTTAGCATGATATACCATATTTTAGTGTGATTTTTCATGATTTACCACGTTCTTGTATGATTTACTATAGTTTACCATGATATACCAAGTTCTATTATGATTCAGCATGATTTACTCTGTTCTATTATGGTTAACAACAATTGAACACATTGTAGTATGATTTAATATGATTCTAGCATGATTTACCATAGTTTACCATGATTTATCTTAGTTTACCTTGATTTACCATGTTATAAGATGATTTACCATGATATACCACATTCCAGAATGATTTATCAGGAATCTAGCATGATTTACCTTATTTACTGTGATTTATCATGTTTATAGCGTTATTTACCATGATTTACCACGTTGCTAGCAATTATGTGAAGCATCAGAACAAATGAAGTGATAAACTTGTAGTAATTGTTATATAAGGGATTTTTTAGTGTCTGAATGAATGCAAAAGCACATGTGAAAAGACTTATGAAGAAGAATGTCCAGCAGAGGGCAGTAGAAGACCACTTATTGGCTCACTTTCATTTTGAACTACTTGGTTTCACTTGTATTCTGCATTAAAGCAAAACATTTTTTTCATGTTAACTCCATGATGCATGTTTACACACACACATTTGGGATTTGTTATTGTGAAAATCTCTTTTAATGCTGTATAATAAGCATTTCAGGATTCCCATTTCTCAATGTGACACAATTGTCAATAGTAATACTCCAATAGATGAATTTTGACAAAATGTGATTGTAAATGTTAAAATAATTATTTTATAAAGTCTAAATATGACTTATATAACAATATTAGGGAGTAATATGATTAAATGACAGCAGGGGGCAGTATAATACCACTTATTGGCTTAATATACCATGTTATTCATATCATTTTCATCTATTTTAACTGTTAAAGAGGCAAATTTTGTCCGATCTATCTGAAATTTGTCATGCTTCTTTATCATGTTATTTCACATGTTCTGACCTGTTTTTAAGAAGATCTGAGCATTCATTGAAGAGATATAGGCTTTCTGGGACACTTGGTCAAGGCTACATATTGAAGTGACCCTATTATAGCCATCCAAATACAGAAGTTACACTTTTTCTGATAATCATTGATCTAGAGAGTCCAGATAATTATTCTGCACTGGTTTTGAACATTATGATATGAACATTATTTGATCATAGATGGAAAACACCATTTACAGCCAATACAGGCAATTTACCATATAAATATATGGTTTTTAACTGTTTTTAACTGTTATAGCGCCACCTATTGTCCGATCTCCATATTATTTTGCATGCTTGTTAAGGATGTTATTTCACATATGCCCACCAATTTTCGTGAAGTTCTGAGTTTTTTTTTAGGATTTATAGGCTTTTGAGTGTATTTTGACACGCCCTTTTCTTAAATGACCCTCTTATAGCCACCCAAATGCAAAAGTTCAACTTTTTTTCGATAATTATTGATCTAGAGAGTCCAGAGAATTGTCCTAGACTGGTCTGGTTCCGATCGAGCAAAAAACCAGGGACTAGTTCGCAAAAGTAGGTTTATAACGTAATTGCGAATATTTAATGAACGATTCGATTGACAGCATTAGTTCTTGAGGCAAAGTTGTTCAGCATGAGGAGATCTATCAAATGATATGCATATTGTGACGATATTCGTAACACCACGTGATTACAGAGCCTTAAAACTCGTTAGCGCCAACTAGTGGCCGATTTCTTTCAAAACTCTTACAGACCTCTGGGGCCATGAGTTGAACACGCCCACCGAGTTTCGTTCTGATTGGCCTCCATTAACCTTGTCTAATAGGTGATTCAACTTCATTGGCCAATGGCGGCCATGTTTTTTGAGATACGCCAATATCCTTTTACACATACATGGGGCCTTGGGCCAAGACACTGCATACCAAATTTCAAGTCAATCGGACAAACGGTCAGGTGTTTATATGTTTTTTCTGTGTTATAGCGCCACCATGTGGCCAATCGACGCGGTTTTTTTATCGTGACCTCAGATTGACCTCTTACACATGTTTACCAAGTTTGGTGAAGCTATCTCGTTTACTTCTCGAGTTATAAGCATTTTAGTAAAATAGGCTCCTCCCACAACGTCCATTTTGCGCCCCCTAGCAACCGTGAATCGAAATTTCAACTTTTTTTCAATGATTGTTGATCTTCAGACACCAGAGAACATTTCTGCACTGGTTTGGTTCCGATCGGGCAAAAAACCAGGGACTAGTTCGCAAAAGTAGGTTTTTGACAAAATTCAAAATGGCGGAAAATCTATCATGGCGGAAATTAAATCGGAGATATACGTTTTGTTGGCCAGGTGACCAGCTTTCCAATGATATAAGACACTTGGATCTAGGACATACGGTCTAGGAGTTATGACCAGTTTCGCGCAAATGATTGCTATAGCGCCACCTATGGGCCAATCTGGCTCATAATTTGATAACCTCTCCTCGATTTTTGTACTACCATATGGCAAAGTTTCAAAGCTCCAGGACTTACGGTTTGGGCTGCACGATGCGTTTTACGGCAGAATAATAATAATAATAATAATAATTAAAGCTGCAAGCAGCATTTGTCGGTGTTCAAGCTTTTAAGGCCTTTAAGGCCTTTAAGCACATTAACGTTAAAAGACATTAAGATTTATTTAGCAAGCATTTAATCACTGACATCATAGATGGAAAAACACCATTTACAGCCAATACAGGCAATTTACCATAGGAAATATATGGTTTAAAAGCTTTTTAACAGTTATAGCGTCACCTATGGTCCGATCTCCATAAAATTTGGCATGCTTGTTAATAATGTTATTGCACATATGCTCACCAATTTTTGTGAAGTTTTGAGTTTTTATTTAGGATTTATAGGCTTTTGAGTGTATTTTGACACGCCCCTTTTCTTAAATTACCCTCTTATAGCCATCCAAATGCAAAAGTTCAACTTTTTTAAATAATTATTGATCTAGAGAGTCCAGAGAATTGTTCTAGACTGATCTGGTTCCGATCGGGCAAAAAACCAGGGACTAGTTCGCAAAAGTAGGTTTTTAACGTAATTGCGTATAATTAATGAACAATTCAATTGACAGCATTAGTTCTAGAGGAAAAGTTGTTCAGCATGAGGAGATCTATCAAATGATATGCATATTCTGACAATATTTGAAACACCACGTGATTACAGAGCCGTAAAACTCGTTAGCGCCAACTAGTGGCCGATTTCTTTCAAAACTCTTACAGACCTTTAGGGCCATGAGTTGAACATGGCCATCGAGTTTCGTGACGATTGGCCTCCGTTAACCATGTCTAAAGGGTGCTTAAACTTCGTTGGCCAATGGCGGCCATTTTTTTTTTAGATACGCCAATATCCTTCTAGACATAGATGGCCCCTTGGGCCAAGACACTACATACCAAATTTTAAGTCAATCGGACAAACGGTCAGGTGTTTATACGTTTTTTCTGTGTTACAGCGCCACCATGTGGCCAATCGACGCGTTTTTTTTATCGTGACCTCAAATTGACCTCCTACATATGTGTACCAAGTTTGTTGAAGTTATCTCATTTACTACTTGAGTTATAGGCGTTTTAGTAATATAGGCTCCGCCTACAACGTTAATTTTACGCCCCCTAGCGACCGTTAATCGATAATTTTACTTTTTATCAATAATTATTGATTATCAGACTCCAGAGAACATTTCTGCATTGGTTTGGTTCCGATCGGGCGAAAAACCAGGGACTAGTTTGCAAAAGTAGATTTTCGACAAAATTCAAAATGGCGGAAAAATTTGCATACCGGAAATGAAATCGGAGATATACATTTTTTACGTCAGGTGGTCAGCTTTCCAATGATATAAGACACTTGAGTCTACGACATACGGTCTAGGAGTTATGACCAGTTTTGCGCAATTGGTCGCTATAGCGCCACCTATGGGCCAATCGGGGTCATAATTTGATAACCTCTCCTCGATTTTTGTACTACCTTGTGGCAAAGTTTCAAGTCTCTAGCTCTTACGGTTTGGGCTGCACGATGCGTTTTACGGCAGAATAATAATAATAATAATAATTAAAGCTGCAAGCAGCATTTGTCGGTGTTCAAGCTTTTAAGGCCTTTAAGCACATTAATGTTAAAAGACATTAAGATTTATTTAGCAAGCATTTAACCACTGACATCATAGATGGAAAAACACCATTTACAGCCAATACAGGCAATTTACCATAGGAAATATATGGTTTAAAAGCTTTTTAACAGTTATAGCGCCACCTATGGTCCGATCTCCATAGAATTTTGCATGCTTGTTAATGGTGTTATTGCACATATGCTCACCAATTTTTGTGAAGTTTTGAGTTTTTATTTAGGATTTATAGGCTATTTAGTGTATTTTGACACGCCCCTTTTCTTAAATGACCCTGTTACAGCCACCCAAATGCAAAAGTTAAACTTTTTTTAATAATTATTGATCTAGAGAGTCCAGAGAATTGTTCTAGACTGGTCTGGTTCAGATCGGACGAAAAACCAGGGACTAGTTCGCAAAAGTAGGTTTTTAACGTAATTGCGTATAATTACTAAACAATTCGATTGACAGCATTAGTTCTAGAGGCAAAGTTGTTCAGCATGAGGAGATCTATCAAATGATATGCATATTCTGACGATATTTGTAACACCACGTGATTACAGAGCCGTAAAACTCGTTAGCGCCAACTAGTGGCCGATTTCTTTCAAAACTCTTACAGACCTTTAGGGCCATGAGTTGAACATGGCCATCGAGTTTCGTTACGATTGGCCTCCGTTAACCTTGTCTAATGGGTGCTTAAACTTCATTGGCCAATGGCGGCCATTTTTTTTTAGATACGCCAATATCCTTCTAGATATAGATGGCCCCTTGTGCCAAGACACTGCATACCAAATTTTAAGTCAATCGGACAAACGGTCAGATGTTTATACGTTTTTTCTGTGTTATAGCGCCACCATGTGGCCAATCGACGCGGTTTTTTTATCGTGACCTCAAATTGACCTCCAACACATGTGTACCAAGTTTGGTGAAGTTATCTCATTTACTACTTGAGTTATAGGCGTTTTAGTAATATAGGCTCCGCCTACAACGTTAATTTTACGCCCCCTAGCAACCGTTAATCGATAATTGAACTTTTTTTCGATAATTATTCATCTTCAGACTCCAGAGAACATTTCTGCATTTGTTTGGTTCCGATCGGTCAAAAAACCAGGGACTAGTTCGCAAAAGTATGTTTTTGACAAAATTCAAAATGGCGGAAAATCTATCATGGCGGAAAAAAAAAACCTGCGCGATTTTTTGTTCGTCTTGAGCCAAGGATTTCAATGATATAAGACACTTGAGTCTAGGCCAAAGGGTTATTGAGATATAAGCAAAATAGTGATTTTTTTTTGTTTTTTGCGCTATAGCGCCACCTATGGGCCAATCGAGCTCATAATTTGATAACCTCTCCTCGATTTTTGTACTACCTACTGGCAAAGTTTCAAGTCTCTAGCACTTACGGTTTGGGCTGCACAATGCGTTTTACGGCAGAATAATAATAATAATAATAAAAATCGGTACAATTACAATAGGTTTTCAGCACTTCGTGCTTGAACACCTAATAAAAATCAGTACAATTACAATAGGTTTTCAGCACTTCGTGCTTGAACACCTAAAAATCAGTACAATTACAATAGGTTTTCAACACTTCGTGCTTGAACACCTAATAAGAACGATACCTTTTTGCCAGTTATAGCGCCACCTATGGTCCGATCTCCATGAAACTCGGCATGCTTCCTCACCATGTTATGACACATATGCTGATCAATTTTTGTGCAGTTCTGAGTTTTTATTTAGGATTTATAGGCTTTTGAGTGTATTTGGACACGCCCCTTTTCTAAATTACCCTGTCACAGCCAGCCAAATGCAAAAGTTGCACTTTTTCTCGATAAATATTGTTCAGCAGAGTCCAGAGAATGGTCCTAGACTGGTTTGGTTCTGATTGGGCAAAAAACCAGGGACTAGTTCGCAAGAGTAGGTTTTGGACAAAATTGGCCATAACTTTTTTTTTTTTGCTCCAAATCCAATTTGGAGATATCCATCGTGTTCGTCTTGAGCCAAGGATTACAGTGATGTAAAAACTGTGATTCTAGCACAAACGACCTAGGAGTTATGACCAATTTAGTATTTTGGGTTGCTCTAGCGCCACCTATGGGCCAATTGGGCTCATAATTTGATAACCTCTCCTCGATTTTTGTACTACCATCTGGCAAAGTTTCAAGGCTCTAGCACTTATGGTTTGGGCTGCACGATGCGTTTTAGGGGAGAAGAAAAATAATAATAATAAAAATCAGTACAATTACAATAGGTTTTCAACACTTCGTGCTTGAACACCTAATAAGAACGATACCTTTTTGCCAGTTATAGCGCCACCTATGGTCCGATCTCCATGAAACTCGGCATGCTTCCTCACCATGTTATGACACATATGCTGATCAATTTTTGTGCAGTTCTGAGTTTTTATTTAGGATTTATAGGCTTTTGAGTGTATTTGGACACGCCCCTTTTCTAAATTACCCTGTCACAGCCAGCCAAATGCAAAAGTTGCACTTTTTCTCGATAAATATTGTTCAGCAGAGTCCAGAGAATGGTCCTAGACTGGTTTGGTTCTGATTGGGCAAAAAACCAGGGACTAGTTCGCAAGAGTAGGTTTTGGACAAAATTGGCCATAACTTTTTTTTTTTTTGCTCCAAATCCAATTTGGAGATATCCATCGTGTTCGTCTTGAGCCAAGGATTACAGTGATGTAAAAACTGTGATTCTAGCACAAACGACCTAGGAGTTATGACCAATTTAGTATTTTGGGTTGCTCTAGCGCCACCTATGGGCCAATTGGGCTCATAATTTGATAACCTCTCCTCGATTTTTGTACTACCATCTGGCAAAGTTTCAAGGCTCTAGCACTTATGGTTTGGGCTGCACGATGCGTTTTAGGGGAGAAGAAAAATAATAATAATAAAAATCAGTACAATTACAATAGGTTTTCAACACTTCGTGCTTGAACACCTAATAATAATAAAAATCAGTACAATTACAATAGGTTTTCAGCACTTCGTGCTTGAACACCTAATAATAATAATTAAAGCTGCAAGCAGCATTTATCGGTGTTCAAGCAGTTAAGGCTTTTAAGCACATTAACGTTAAAAGACATTAAGATTTATTTAGCAAGCATTTAACCACTGACATAATAGATGGAAAAACACCATTTACAGCCAATACAGGCAATTTACCATAGGAAATATATGGTTTAAAAGCTTTTTAACAGTTATAGCGCCACCTGTTGTCCGATCTCCATGAAATTTCGCATGCTTGTTAATTATGTTATTGCACATATGCTCACCAATTTTTGTGAAATTCCGAGTTTTTATTTAGGATTTATAGGCTTTTGAGTGTATTTTGACACACCCCTTTTCTAAACGAGCCAATTATAGCCATGCGCAAAATGCAAAAGTTCAACTTTTTTTTGATAATTATTGATCTAGAGAGTCCAGAGAATTGTCCTAGACTGGTCTGGTTCCGATCGGGCGAAAAACCAGGGACTAGTTCGCAAAAGTAGGTTTTTAACGTAATTGCGAATATTTAATGAACGATTCGATTGACAGCATTAGTTCTAGAGGCAAAGTTGTTCAGAATGAGGAGATCTATCAAATGATATGCATATTGTGGGGATGTGTGCAACACCACGTGATTACAGAGCCGTAAAACTCGTTAGCGCCAACTAGTGGCCGATTTCTTTCAAAACTCTTACAGACCTCTTTGGCCACGAGTTGAACATGCCCGACGAGTTTCGTTCCGATTGGCCTTCGTTAACCTTGTCTAATAGGTGCTTAAACTTCATTGGCCAATGGCGGCCATTTTTTTTTTAGATACGCCAATATCCTTCTAGACATACATGGGGCCTTGGGCCAAGACACTGCATACCAAATTTCAAGTCAATCGGACAAACGGTCATGTGTGTATTAGTTTTTTCTTGATTACAGCGCCACCATGTGGCCAATCGACGCGATTTTTGTATCGTGACCTCAAATTGACCTCCTACACACGTGTACCAAGTTTGGTAAAGAAATCTCCGTTACTTCTTGAGTTATAGACATTTTAGAAAAATAGGCTCCTCCCACAACGTTCATTTAGCGCCCCCTAGCGAACGTGAATGGATAATCGATCTTTTTTTCGATAATTATTGATCTTCAGACTCCAGAGAACATTTCTGCACTGGTTTGGTTCCGATCGGGCAAAAAACCAGGGACTAGTTTGCAAAAGTAGATTTTTGACAAAATTCAAAATGGCGGAAAATCTATCATGGCGGAAATGAAATCGGAGATATACGTTTTTTTCTTCAGGTGACCAGCTTTCCAATGATATAAGACACTTGAGTCTACGACATACGGTCTAGGAGTTATAAGCAGTTTCGCGCAATTGGTTGCTATAGCGCCACCTATGGGTCAATCGGGGTCATACTTTGATAACCTCTCCTCGATTTTTGTACTACCCACTGGCAAAGTTTCAAGTCTCTAGCACTTACGGTTTGGGCTGCACGATGCGTTTTACGGCGGAAGAATAAGAATAATAAAAATCAGTACAATTACAATAGGTTTTCAGCACTTCGTGCTTGAACACCTAATAATAATAATAAAAATCAGTACAATTACAATAGGTTTTCAGCACTTCGTGCTTGAACACCTAATAAAAATCAGTACAATTACAATAGGTTTTCAGCACTTCGTGCTTGAACACCTAAAAATCAGCACAATTACAATAGGTTTTCAGCACTTCGTGCTTGAACACCTAAAAATCAGTACAATTACAATAGGTTTTCAACACTTCGTGCTTGAACACCTAATAATAATAAAAATCCTTACAATTACAATAGGTTTTCAACACTTCGTGCTTGAACACCTAATAATGACGGTACCTTTTTGCCAGTTTTAGCGCCACCTAAGGTCCGATCTCCATGAAACTCGGCATGCTTCCTCACCATGTTAAGACACATATGCTGATCAATTTTTGTGCAGTTCTGAGTTTTTGTTTAGGATTTATAGGCTTTTGAGTGTATTTTGACACGCCCCTTTTCTTAAATGACCCACTTATAGCCACCCAAATGCAAAAAATACACTTTTTTTTGATAATTATTAATCTAGAGAGTCCAAAGAACTGTCCTAGACTGGTTTGGTTCTGATTGGGCAAAAAACCAGGGACTAGTTCGCACAAGTAGGTTTTGGACAAAATTGGCCATAACTTTTTTTTTTTGGGCCCAAATCGAATTTGGAGATATACATCTTGTTCGTCTTGAGCCAAGGATTACAGGGATGTGGAAATTGTGATTCTAGCATAAACGACCTAGGAGTTATGAGCAATTTAGTACTTTTGGTTGCTCTAGCGCCACCTATGGGCCAATCTGGCTCATACTTTGATAACCTCTCCTCGATTTTTGTACTACCATCTGGCAAAGTTTCAAAGCTCCAGCTCTTTTGGTTTGGGCTGCACGACGCGTTTTAGGGGAGAAGAATAATAATAAAAATCCTTACAATTACAATAGGTTTTCAACACTTCGTGCTTGAACACCTAATAATGACGGTACCTTTTTGCCAGTTTTAGCGCCACCTAAGGTCCGATCTCCATGAAACTCGGCATGCTTCCTCACCATGTTAAGACACATATGCTGATCAATTTTTGTGCAGTTCTGAGTTTTTGTTTAGGATTTATAGGCTTTTGAGTGTATTTTGACACGCCCCTTTTCTTAAATGACCCACTTATAGCCACCCAAATGCAAAAAATACACTTTTTTTTGATAATTATTAATCTAGAGAGTCCAAAGAACTGTCCTAGACTGGTTTGGTTCTGATTGGGCAAAAAACCAGGGACTAGTTCGCACAAGTAGGTTTTGGACAAAATTGGCCATAACTTTTTTTTTTTGGGCCCAAATCGAATTTGGAGATATACATCTTGTTCGTCTTGAGCCAAGGATTACAGGGATGTGGAAATTGTGATTCTAGCATAAACGACCTAGGAGTTATGAGCAATTTAGTACTTTTGGTTGCTCTAGCGCCACCTATGGGCCAATCTGGCTCATACTTTGATAACCTCTCCTCGATTTTTGTACTACCATCTGGCAAAGTTTCAAAGCTCCAGCTCTTTTGGTTTGGGCTGCACGACGCGTTTTAGGGGAGAAGAATAATAATAAAAATCCTTACAATTACAATAGGTTTTCAACACTTCGTGCTTGAACACCTAATAATGACGGTACCTTTTTGCCAGTTTTAGCGCCACCTAAGGTCCGATCTCCATGAAACTCGGCATGCTTCCTCACCATGTTAAGACACATATGCTGATCAATTTTTGTGCAGTTCTGAGTTTTTGTTTAGGATTTATAGGCTTTTGAGTGTATTTTGACACGCCCCTTTTCTTAAATGACCCACTTATAGCCACCCAAATGCAAAAAATACACTTTTTTTTGATAATTATTAATCTAGAGAGTCCAAAGAACTGTCCTAGACTGGTTTGGTTCTGATTGGGCAAAAAACCAGGGACTAGTTCGCACAAGTAGGTTTTGGACAAAATTGGCCATAACTTTTTTTTTTTTGGGCCCAAATCGAATTTGGAGATATACATCTTGTTCGTCTTGAGCCAAGGATTACAGGGATGTGGAAATTGTGATTCTAGCATAAACGACCTAGGAGTTATGAGCAATTTAGTACTTTTGGTTGCTCTAGCGCCACCTATGGGCCAATCTGGCTCATACTTTGATAACCTCTCCTCGATTTTTGTACTACCATCTGGCAAAGTTTCAAAGCTCCAGCTCTTTTGGTTTGGGCTGCACGACGCGTTTTAGGGGAGAAGAATAATAATAAAAATCCTTACAATTACAATAGGTTTTCAACACTTCGTGCTTGAACACCTAATAATGACGGTACCTTTTTGCCAGTTTTAGCGCCACCTAAGGTCCGATCTCCATGAAACTCGGCATGCTTCCTCACCATGTTAAGACACATATGCTGATCAATTTTTGTGCAGTTCTGAGTTTTTGTTTAGGATTTATAGGCTTTTGAGTGTATTTTGACACGCCCCTTTTCTTAAATGACCCACTTATAGCCACCCAAATGCAAAAAATACACTTTTTTTTGATAATTATTAATCTAGAGAGTCCAAAGAACTGTCCTAGACTGGTTTGGTTCTGATTGGGCAAAAAACCAGGGACTAGTTCGCACAAGTAGGTTTTGGACAAAATTGGCCATAACTTTTTTTTTTTGGGCCCAAATCGAATTTGGAGATATACATCTTGTTCGTCTTGAGCCAAGGATTACAGGGATGTGGAAATTGTGATTCTAGCATAAACGACCTAGGAGTTATGAGCAATTTAGTACTTTTGGTTGCTCTAGCGCCACCTATGGGCCAATCTGGCTCATACTTTGATAACCTCTCCTCGATTTTTGTACTACCATCTGGCAAAGTTTCAAAGCTCCAGCTCTTTTGGTTTGGGCTGCACGACGCGTTTTAGGGGAGAAGAATAATAATAAAAATCCTTACAATTACAATAGGTTTTCAACACTTCGTGCTTGAACACCTAATAATGACGGTACCTTTTTGCCAGTTTTAGCGCCACCTAAGGTCCGATCTCCATGAAACTCGGCATGCTTCCTCACCATGTTAAGACACATATGCTGATCAATTTTTGTGCAGTTCTGAGTTTTTGTTTAGGATTTATAGGCTTTTGAGTGTATTTTGACACGCCCCTTTTCTTAAATGACCCACTTATAGCCACCCAAATGCAAAAAATACACTTTTTTTTGATAATTATTAATCTAGAGAGTCCAAAGAACTGTCCTAGACTGGTTTGGTTCTGATTGGGCAAAAAACCAGGGACTAGTTCGCACAAGTAGGTTTTGGACAAAATTGGCCATAACTTTTTTTTTTTTGGGCCCAAATCGAATTTGGAGATATACATCTTGTTCGTCTTGAGCCAAGGATTACAGGGATGTGGAAATTGTGATTCTAGCATAAACGACCTAGGAGTTATGAGCAATTTAGTACTTTTGGTTGCTCTAGCGCCACCTATGGGCCAATCTGGCTCATACTTTGATAACCTCTCCTCGATTTTTGTACTACCATCTGGCAAAGTTTCAAAGCTCCAGCTCTTTTGGTTTGGGCTGCACGACGCGTTTTAGGGGAGAAGAATAATAATAAAAATCCTTACAATTACAATAGGTTTTCAACACTTCGTGCTTGAACACCTAATAATGACGGTACCTTTTTGCCAGTTTTAGCGCCACCTAAGGTCCGATCTCCATGAAACTCGGCATGCTTCCTCACCATGTTAAGACACATATGCTGATCAATTTTTGTGCAGTTCTGAGTTTTTGTTTAGGATTTATAGGCTTTTGAGTGTATTTTGACACGCCCCTTTTCTTAAATGACCCACTTATAGCCACCCAAATGCAAAAAATACACTTTTTTTTGATAATTATTAATCTAGAGAGTCCAAAGAACTGTCCTAGACTGGTTTGGTTCTGATTGGGCAAAAAACCAGGGACTAGTTCGCACAAGTAGGTTTTGGACAAAATTGGCCATAACTTTTTTTTTTTTGGGCCCAAATCGAATTTGGAGATATACATCTTGTTCGTCTTGAGCCAAGGATTACAGGGATGTGGAAATTGTGATTCTAGCATAAACGACCTAGGAGTTATGAGCAATTTAGTACTTTTGGTTGCTCTAGCGCCACCTATGGGCCAATCTGGCTCATACTTTGATAACCTCTCCTCGATTTTTGTACTACCATCTGGCAAAGTTTCAAAGCTCCAGCTCTTTTGGTTTGGGCTGCACGACGCGTTTTAGGGGAGAAGAATAATAATAAAAATCCTTACAATTACAATAGGTTTTCAACACTTCGTGCTTGAACACCTAATAATGACGGTACCTTTTTGCCAGTTTTAGCGCCACCTAAGGTCCGATCTCCATGAAACTCGGCATGCTTCCTCACCATGTTAAGACACATATGCTGATCAATTTTTGTGCAGTTCTGAGTTTTTGTTTAGGATTTATAGGCTTTTGAGTGTATTTTGACACGCCCCTTTTCTTAAATGACCCACTTATAGCCACCCAAATGCAAAAAATACACTTTTTTTTGATAATTATTAATCTAGAGAGTCCAAAGAACTGTCCTAGACTGGTTTGGTTCTGATTGGGCAAAAAACCAGGGACTAGTTCGCACAAGTAGGTTTTGGACAAAATTGGCCATAACTTTTTTTTTTTGGGCCCAAATCGAATTTGGAGATATACATCTTGTTCGTCTTGAGCCAAGGATTACAGGGATGTGGAAATTGTGATTCTAGCATAAACGACCTAGGAGTTATGAGCAATTTAGTACTTTTGGTTGCTCTAGCGCCACCTATGGGCCAATCTGGCTCATACTTTGATAACCTCTCCTCGATTTTTGTACTACCATCTGGCAAAGTTTCAAAGCTCCAGCTCTTTTGGTTTGGGCTGCACGACGCGTTTTAGGGGAGAAGAATAATAATAAAAATCCTTACAATTACAATAGGTTTTCAACACTTCGTGCTTGAACACCTAATAATGACGGTACCTTTTTGCCAGTTTTAGCGCCACCTAAGGTCCGATCTCCATGAAACTCGGCATGCTTCCTCACCATGTTAAGACACATATGCTGATCAATTTTTGTGCAGTTCTGAGTTTTTGTTTAGGATTTATAGGCTTTTGAGTGTATTTTGACACGCCCCTTTTCTTAAATGACCCACTTATAGCCACCCAAATGCAAAAAATACACTTTTTTTTGATAATTATTAATCTAGAGAGTCCAAAGAACTGTCCTAGACTGGTTTGGTTCTGATTGGGCAAAAAACCAGGGACTAGTTCGCACAAGTAGGTTTTGGACAAAATTGGCCATAACTTTTTTTTTTTGGGCCCAAATCGAATTTGGAGATATACATCTTGTTCGTCTTGAGCCAAGGATTACAGGGATGTGGAAATTGTGATTCTAGCATAAACGACCTAGGAGTTATGAGCAATTTAGTACTTTTGGTTGCTCTAGCGCCACCTATGGGCCAATCTGGCTCATACTTTGATAACCTCTCCTCGATTTTTGTACTACCATCTGGCAAAGTTTCAAAGCTCCAGCTCTTTTGGTTTGGGCTGCACGACGCGTTTTAGGGGAGAAGAATAATAATAAAAATCCTTACAATTACAATAGGTTTTCAACACTTCGTGCTTGAACACCTAATAATGACGGTACCTTTTTGCCAGTTTTAGCGCCACCTAAGGTCCGATCTCCATGAAACTCGGCATGCTTCCTCACCATGTTAAGACACATATGCTGATCAATTTTTGTGCAGTTCTGAGTTTTTGTTTAGGATTTATAGGCTTTTGAGTGTATTTTGACACGCCCCTTTTCTTAAATGACCCACTTATAGCCACCCAAATGCTTTTTTTTTTTTGGGCCCAAATCGAATTTGGAGATATACATCTTGTTCGTCTTGAGCCAAGGATTACAGGGATGTGGAAATTGTGATTCTAGCATAAACGACCTAGGAGTTATGAGCAATTTAGTACTTTTGGTTGCTCTAGCGCCACCTATGGGCCAATCTGGCTCATACTTTGATAACCTCTCCTCGATTTTTGTACTACCATCTGGCAAAGTTTCAAAGCTCCAGCTCTTTTGGTTTGGGCTGCACGACGCGTTTTAGGGGAGAAGAATAATAATAAAAATCCTTACAATTACAATAGGTTTTCAACACTTCGTGCTTGAACACCTAATAATGACGGTACCTTTTTGCCAGTTTTAGCGCCACCTAAGGTCCGATCTCCATGAAACTCGGCATGCTTCCTCACCATGTTAAGACACATATGCTGATCAATTTTTGTGCAGTTCTGAGTTTTTGTTTAGGATTTATAGGCTTTTGAGTGTATTTTGACACGCCCCTTTTCTTAAATGACCCACTTATAGCCACCCAAATGCAAAAAATACACTTTTTTTTGATAATTATTAATCTAGAGAGTCCAAAGAACTGTCCTAGACTGGTTTGGTTCTGATTGGGCAAAAAACCAGGGACTAGTTCGCACAAGTAGGTTTTGGACAAAATTGGCCATAACTTTTTTTTTTTTGGGCCCAAATCGAATTTGGAGATATACATCTTGTTCGTCTTGAGCCAAGGATTACAGGGATGTGGAAATTGTGATTCTAGCATAAACGACCTAGGAGTTATGAGCAATTTAGTACTTTTGGTTGCTCTAGCGCCACCTATGGGCCAATCTGGCTCATACTTTGATAACCTCTCCTCGATTTTTGTACTACCATCTGGCAAAGTTTCAAAGCTCCAGCTCTTTTGGTTTGGGCTGCACGACGCGTTTTAGGGGAGAAGAATAATAATAATTAAAGCTGCAAGCAGCATTTGTCGGTGTTCAAGCTTTTAAGGCCTTTAAGGCCTTTAAGCACATTAGCATCAAAAGACATTAAGATTTATTTAGCAAGCATTTAACCACTGACATCATAGATGGAAAAACACCATTTACAGCCAATACAGACAATTTACCATAGGAAATATATGGTTTAAAAGCTTTTTAACAGTTATAGCGCCACCTATGGTCCGATCTCCATAAAATTTTGCATGCTTGTTAATAATGTTATTGCACATATGCTCACCAATTTTTGTGAAGTTTTGAGTTTTTATTTCGGATTTATAGGCTTTTGAGTGTATTTTGACACGCCCCTTTTCTTAAATTACCCTCTTATAGCCATCCAAATGCAAAAGTTCAACTTTTTTTTAATAATTATTGATCTAGAGAGTCCAGAGAATTGTTCTAGACTGGTCTGGTTCCGATCGGGCGAAAAACCAGGGACTAGTTCGCAAAAGTAGGTTTTTAACATAATTGCGTATAATTAATGAACAATTCGATTGACAGCATTAGTTCTAGAGGCAAAGTTGTTCAGCGTGAGGAGATCTATCAAATGATATGCATATTCTGACGATATTTGTAACACCACGTGATTACAGAGCCGTAAAACTCGTTAGCGCCAACTAGTGGCCGATTTCTTTCAAAACTCTTACAGACCTTTAGGGCCATGAGTTGAACATGGCCATCGAGTTTCGTTACGATTGGCCTCCGTTAACCATGTCTAATGGGTGCTTAAACTTCATTGGCCAATGGCGGCCATTTTTTTTTTAGATACGCCAATATCCTTCTAGACATAGATGGCCCCTTGGGCCAAGACACTGCATACCAAATTTTAAGTCAATCGGACAAACGGTCAGGTGTTTATACGTTTTTTCTGTGTTTTAGCGCCACCATGTGGCCAATCGACGCAGTTTTTTTATCGTGACCTCAGATTGACCTCGTACACATGTGTACCAAGTTTGGTGAAGTTATCTCATTTACTACTTGAGTTATAGGCGTTTTAGTAATATAGGCTCCGCCTACAACGTTAATTTTACGCCCCCTAGCAACCGTTAATCGATAATCGAACTTTTTTTCAATAATTATTGATTATCAGACTCCAGAGAATATTTCTGCACTGGTTTGGTTCCGATCGGGTGAAAAACCAGGGACTAGTTTGCAAAAGTAGGTTTTTGACAAAATTCAAAATGGCGGAAAATCTATCATGGCGGAAATTAAATCGGAGATATACGTTTTTTACGTCAGGTGGTCAGCTTTCCAATGATATAAGACACTTGAGTCTACGACATACGGTCTAGGAGTTATGACCAGTTTCGCGCAATTGATCGCTATAGCGCCACCTATGGGCCAATCGGGGTCATAATTTGATAACCTCTCCTCGATTTTTGTACTACCATATGGCAAAGTTTCAAAGCTCTAGCTCTTACGGTTTGGGCTGCACGATGCGTTTTACGGCAGAATAATAATAATAATAATAATAATTAAAGCTGCAAGCAGCATTTGTCGGTGTTCAAGCTTTTAAGGCCTTTAAGGCCTTTAAGCACATTAACGTTAAAAGACATTAAGATTTATTTAGCAAGCATTTAATCACTGACATCATAGATGGAAAAACACCATTTACAGCCAATACAGGCAATTTACCATAGGAAATGTATGGTTTTAAAGCTTTTTAACAGTTATAGCGCCACCTATGGTCCGATCTCCATAAAATTTGGCATGCTTGGTAATGATGTTATTGCACATATGCTGAACAATTTTTGAGAAGTTTTGAGTTTTTATTTAGGATTTATAGGCTTTTAAATGTATTTTGACACGCCCCTTTTCTAAATTAGCCTATTTTACCATGCGCAAAATGCAAAAGTTCAACTTTTTTTAATAATTATTGATCTAGAGAGTCCAGAGAATTGTTCTAGACTGGTCTGGTTCCGATCGGGCGAAAAACCAGGGACTAGTTCGCAAAAGTAGGTTTTTAACGTAATTACGTATAATTAATGAACAATTCAATTGACAGCATTAGTTCTAGAGGCAAAGTTGTTCAGCATGAGGAGATCTATCAAATGATATGCATATTCTGACGATATTTGTAACACCACGTGATTACAGAGCCGTAAAACTCGTTAGCGCCAACTAGTGGCCGATTTCTTTCAAAACTCTTACAGACCTTTAGGGCCATGAGTTGAACATGGCCATCGAGTTTCGTTACGATTGGCCTCCGTTAACCATGTCTAATGGGTGCTTAAACTTCATTGGCCAATGGCGGCCATTTTTTTTTAGATACGCCAATATCCTTCTAGACATAGATGGCCCCTTGGGCCAAGACACTGCATACCAAATTTTAAGTCAATCGGACAAACGGTCAGGTGTTTATACGTTTTTTCTGTGTTATAGCGCCACCATGTGGCCAATCGACGCGTTTTTTTTATCGTGACCTCAAATTGACCTCCTACACATGTGTACCAAGTTTGGTGAAGTTATCTCATTTACTACTTGAGTTATAGGCGTTTTAGTAATATAGGCTCCGCCTACAACGTTAATTTTACGCCCCCTAGCGACCGTTAATCGATAATCGAACTTTTTTTCAATAATTATTGATTATCAGACTCCAGAGAACATTTCTGCATTGGTTTGGTTCCGATCGGGCGACAAACCAGGGACTAGTTTGCAAAAGTAGGTTTTTGACAAAATTCAAAATGGCGGAAAATCTATCATGGCGGAAATTAAATCGGAGATATACGTTTTTTACGTCAGGTGGTCAGCTTTCCAATGATATAAGACTCTTGAGTCTACGACATACGGTCTAGGAGTTATGACCAGTTTCGCGCAATTGATCGCTATAGCGCCACCTATGGGCCAATCGGGGTCATAATTTGATAACCTCTCCTCGATTTTTGTACTACCATATGGCAAAGTTTCAAAGCTCTAGCTCTTACGGTTTGGGCTGCACGATGCGTTTTACGGCAGAATAATAATAATAATAATAATAATAAAAATCAGTACAATTACAATAGGTTTTCAGCACTTCGTGCTTGAACACCTAATTAAAGCTGCAAGCAGCATTTGTCGGTGTTCAAGCTTTTAAGGCCTTTAAGGCCGTTAAGCACATTAGCATCAAAAGACAATAAGATTTATTTAGCAAGCATTTAACCACTGACATCATAGATGGAAAAACACCATTTACAGCCAATACAGGCAATTTACCATAGGAAATATATGGTTTAAAAGCTTTTTAACAGTTATAGCGCCACCTATTGTCTGATCTCCATAAAATTTTGCATGCTTGTTAATAATGTTAAGACACATATGCTGATCAATTTTTGTGCAGTTCTGAGTTTTTATTTAGGATTTATATGCTTTTTAGTGTATTTTGACACTCCCCTTTTCTAAATTAGCCTATTTTACCATGCGAAAAATGCAAAAGTTCAACTTTTTTTCGATAATTATTGATCAAGAGAGTCCAGGGAATGGTCCTAGACTGGTCTGGTCCCGATCAGCCAAAAAACCAGGGACTAGTTCGCAAAAGTAGTTTTTTGACGTAATTGCAAATATTTAATGATCGATTCGATTGACAGCATTAGTTCTAGAGGCAAAGTTGTTCAGCATGAGGAGATCTAACAAATGATATGCATATTCTGACGATATTTGTAACACCACGTGATTACAGAGCCGTAAAACTCGTTAGCGCCAACTAGTGGCCGATTTCTTTAAAAACTCTTACAGACAACTTTGGCCACGAGTTGAACATGCCCGACGAGTTTCGTTCTGATTGGCCTCCGGTAACCTTGTCTAATAGGTGATTCAACTTCATTAGCCAATGGCGGCCATTTTTTTTTTAGGTACGCCAATATCCTTCTAGACATAGATGGGGCCTTCGGCCAAGACACTGCATACCAAATTTCAAGTCAATCGGACAAACGGTCAGGTGTGTATAGGTTTTATCTTGTTTATAGCGCCACCGTGTGGTCAATTTACGCGATTTTTTTATCGTGACCAAAGATTGACCTTCTACACATGTGTACCAAGTTTGGTGAAGTTATCTCATTTACCTCTTGAGTTATAGGCATTTTAGTAAAATAGGCTCCTCCCACAACGTACATTTTGCGCCCCCTAGCTACTGTAGATCGATAATTCAACTTTTTTTCGATAATTATTCATCTTCAGAGTCCAGAGAACATTTCTGCACTGGTTTGGTTCCAATCGGGCGAAAAACCAGGGACTAGTTCACAAAAGTAGGTTTTTGACAAAATTCAAAATGGCGGAAAATCTATCATGGCGGAAATGAAATCGGAGATATACGTTTTTTACGTCAGGTGGCCAGCTTTCCAATGATATAAGACACTTGAGTCTATGACTTACGGTCTAGGAGTTATGAGCAGTTTTGCGCAATTGATTGCTATAGCGCCACCTATGGGCCAATTTGGCTCATATTTTGATAACCTCTCCTCGATTTTTGTACTACCTACTGGCAAAGTTTCAAGTCTCTAGCTCTTACGGTTTGGGCTGCACGATGCGTTTTACGGCAGAATAATAACAATAACAAGACAAATTAAAGCTGCAAGCAGCATTTGTCGGTGTTCAAGCTTTTAAGGCCTTTAAGCATTTAAGACATTAAGTTTTATTTAGCAAGCATTTAACCACTGACATCATAGATGGAAAAGACTACGTTTTAACATGATTTACCATGATATACCACATTTTAGTGTGATTTTTCATGATTTAGCATGTTCCAGTATGATTTACCATGAATCTAGCATGATTTACTATAGTTTACCATGATATACCAAGTTCTAGTATGATTCACCATGATTTACCCTGTTTTAGCATGGTTTACAACAATTGAACACATTCTATTATGATTTAATGATTCTAGCATGATTTACCATAGTTTACCATGATTTATCTTAGTTTACCTTGATTTACCATGTTACAGGA